>NC_141542.1:119995500-120338500 GCF_021556685.1 Rattus norvegicus | reverse complement strand
GCTTTTCCCCTAGACTGTCAACTTTCAGGAAAACTAGGTGGCGGTGGTGGGGGTCTTTTAAAACTTCTCCCCAAGAGAATCTTTTTTTTTTGGTTCTTTTTTTTGGAGCTGGGGACCGAACCCAGGGCCTTGCGCTTCCTAGGCAAGTGCTCTACCACTGAGCTAAATCCCCAGCCCCTCCCCAAGAGAATCTTACACAATCCAAACTGTGTTAAAATAAACACGCTGGGCTAGGATTCGTGTTCAAGAACAGCTTGTTGTGGAGGTGGCTGAGGGAAGTTCTGTAGGAATAGAAACATCCAGAGGACACTTCAAGCCTGTCCAGATTTCATCATGCGTAATTTCATTAGCTCAATCCTATGTACAGGTAAATACAGTGCTGTGTTCTGGGCACATCTCCTTGGTGCAGAACGCTGTGGCTGCTTTCCAGAGCCATTCTTTTATTTGAGAACAGTTACCCAACAAGTCCTGAAGGCCCCAGAGCACAGCACAGGAGCTGGGAGTTTTCACAGTGTTGTTTGCTTAGCTCTTGAAGGGTGCTTGTTGGGATTCGGCTCTTCTCTGTCCTGCTTTAAAGTGGGTCCCATTCATTTACTCACACCGTTTGATGTTGGGGTTATGTGGTTCCCAAAGCTGAGTGATCTCTAGACAAGCAGGATCCCCTTCTCCTGCCCCCTGGCCACAAACACTGGGCATTTCTTCCCATGCAGAGACCACCGAGTCCTGGCCAGTACCTGCTGCTGCCGGGAATCCTCATTATTGTCCCTAGAGTCCCTTACACGTAATAATGCCGAATATACTGTGTGGGAGTTGTCAAGTTTATTGTCTCAGACGCTCCATAATGGAAGGAAGAATGGCTCAGGGAGTTTACACAACTGGTCCAGGCTTATTTAACTGGGTAACTGACTCTCAAGTCTCAAAATGACTTCTACCCAAAGATAAAAATGAAGTCTGAAGGATCTGCATTCATTCTGCCTCTGAGAAATGCAGCAGTTCTCCCTCCCTCATGCGTGGCGTCAGTGACAACCACAGCCTGAAAATACTAAATGGAAATCCCAGAAATAAAGACATTCATGTCTTAGCAACTTTCAATACAACCCTCTGTTATAATTGTTCTAATTTATGATTTGTTACTATTATAAATCTCTTAATATATCTAGTTTACAAGTGAAACCTTATCAGAGGCATATTAAGTATGGGGGAAAGCATGGTATCTATGCATTTGGTATTCTCCAGGGTTTTCAGCAGTCTGCCTGGGGCCTGGTCTTGGAACATATCTTAGTAGATTAAGGGGGTGTGGCATGGGAGAGAATCTACTCAACAAAGAAGTTAAAAAGACTGGAAACCCTTCCCCACCCACACATGTGGGTGAAAGCCTATGCCCACACAAATGGCCTCTGAAGGATTCTGAGACCAGTGGCCCAGTGCTTCTAGGTCCACATTTTTCCAGCTCATCAGCCCACTCCCATTCCCAGGAGCAGCTCTCTCTTCTTATTAAACTCTCTCTGCTTCTTTTGTTGACCTTGGGTCCTTGTTGCGATTCTTTGTCCCTGAACACAGGAAGCCAGGCACTTCAATGGGTACCTCTAGGACTCTGTGCCTACAGTAGGAGGAACATTGTATCTAATTCTCATAAGGAGGCTTCAGAGCTCTGTGCCTATAGCAGGAGGAACATTGTATCTTATTCTCCTGAGGGAGGCTTCAGAGATTTTGAACCGCAAAAGCTTTGGGTAGGTCTAAGAAGCCAGGTTTGACAGCTGATTTGAAAACTTTGCCAAGTGTTTGAAACCCAGGTGAGGAGGCTGTTGGCATATAGGGTTGAAACCTGTTGTTACTTGGGGAGAAGGTGAGAGCAGGAAAAGTGGAGGAAGCATGGGAGTGTGGACAGATGGACACCCTGCACTCCTAGTGTGTTCATGAGGTGCACTTTGTTTCTAGGTTTCTGCTATCTCTACTTCACTTCAATAAACATCACACTTATACCCTTCATCTGTCTGAGGGGAGATTTACACAGAGTTATGAAAGGCACCTAAAGGAGGCCTGAAGGGTGAGCATAAGTTAGCTATCGTTGGTGTTCACATGAGGCAGCGCCAACGTGTCTGACGCGGGACATGTCATTGTCACAAGTACTAAAATTGTAAGGCCCCATACTCACAATTCTTTTAAGCAAACAATTCTTTTAAGTCAGCCATACTGAACCAGTCAGAATTATAGTCTTACCCTCAAAAAATTCAGGTGCAAAAAGTAAGGCCCGTGTAAAATAGTATTTATCTACACGAGTCTGAGGCCGATGCTGACGCTGTTGGGCCCCTGAATACAGGGCTGGCCTGAGGACCAGGCAGCACTTTGTTGGGTGGGTGTGACTGGAGTAAATCCTTGGGGCCGGGAGGTTGGCACAATGGAAAGGTCGTCAGACAGACAGACAGATAGACAGACAGGTAAAAACCTTTCAATTGTGACTACAATTCAGTGCATGTCTTGAATAGAGAAAGACAATACTGACTGTCCTGCTGTTTCTGCTAAGCTTTTCTTGGGAGCACCTACAAACCTTTGCATAGCTTGCTGGCTGAGCAGGATGGCTGACCAGGCTGTAGAAACAGCTCTAACTCTCTGTCAGACACTCATTTCTTCCATTCACCTGGAGTCAAATGCCAGAGGCATTCACTTATCTGTGTGTTTGAGCTTTCCGGAGCATCTACACCACCCACTAAAGCCAGAACGGCATCTCACCTCTTATGACAAAGGTCTCTGGCCTCCTGGTCCTTGTCTCTGTACTTGGTCCAAACAGGTGGCATAAGTTTGCCTTAAAAACAAAAAAAGCAAAGCATTTTGGAAATAATTTCAAATTATTAATAATTTCGGGTTTTTTTGTTTGTTTGTTTATTTATTTGAATTTTCCCTTTTAGAGTTAGTATTCCATGCCCCTTTTTACAGGATAACTAGAAAACCAGAAGAAAGAAGTAAGGAAAAAGGTGAAACATAGGGTGGAGGACCCACTGGAAAGTCAGATGTGGGTTATAATAAGAACCACCATTTAGCTTCGGCACGGCCTTCAGCAATGTCACAAAAAATGGTGGTGATCGTGGCCATTGCTCGGAGGGACCCCCCCGACGAGTCTCCAATAGCAGCAAGGCTGCCTGAGCACGCCGATTCCAGGTGCCCTGTCTTAGAAATACAGCTCTGTCGGAGTTCACACGCCACACATTATTCTTGCCTCACACACACAAGCCAGTGGTTTCTAGCACAACCCTGAGTGAGACCTGTGCCACCATCAGTACGGTCCATTCAAATGAACCCAGGCCTTTAGCTGTTGCTACTCCCTCCTTCTCTTTGTCTTTTTGAATTTTTATTTGTGCTTATTTACAAAAGTTAAAATGCAATGAATAAAATAAGGTTGCTTGTACGTGGCATTAAGGTACTTCCTCCTTTGAAGTACGTCCTAAGGGCCTTGTAGCTGATGAGGCAAGGCCCTCACAGAGTAGGACTGGTAAGTTGCATGTCTGCCCATGGTAGTTCTACAAGCGGAAAAGACAGATAAGTGCTCACTCTTATGGTAAAGTCCAGTCCTACAAAGCAGAGAGGCTCCGTGGAAAGGCCGAGATCCCTCAGTGGTGGAGGGGTCGGGTGGCTCTGCAGAGTGCAATGCCTTGTCCTGTTTCTGGGGTGTCTGCATGGTCAGGAAGCTGCCGATGATTTCCCTCAACCATTTAAACACGAATTTGACTTCATGCAGAAGAATTGGAAAGAAAGAAGGGGAGGGGAGAGAGGACAGGGGAAAGAACGGCTGGAGGAAGGGAGGGAGAAGAAAGGGGGTCGTGAAGGAAAGGAGGAAGGAGTTAGCCCCTCCCCCAAGTACTGCTATGTTTTGTACCCATACAGGCTGACTTTTTAAAATAAGAGAGCTTCAATCTTGGCCTCCTTTCCCCCTCGCAGGCCGGCAGATCCCACCCTTGGACCCCCATGAAAACGGAAACAGTGGCGGGATCAAACTGGGGAACCAGAGCTTGCAAGCCGGCCGGCGGTGCTGCTGAGCCGAGGGCGTGGCATACAGAGCATGACAGAAGGAGCCAGAGACCTCTCCTGTGTCCAGGGCACACAGAAGGACCCCACCCACGGGGCTAACTCTGCCTGCTGGAGTGTGAGCAGCTTTGTACCCTGGGAGACCCGCAGGATGCTGAACGAGGAAGTTTCCTGAAAAGAAATGATAGAAAACTCTGGAAAACTCACCATCCCACCGCAACACGGCCTCCGGTTTATGAGATGCACATGGCGAGCTTGTACTTGCTAGGTAATAGGTATAGGTTGCCGTCTTTTGTTAAAGAATTGTTAGGGAGGTTTTAGATTTGTCCGCAAACCTCAGAGTGCTGTTCTTCACTGATTTCCTACGTCACCTAGTCAGGTTCCAATAACGTCTCCAGGGCCAGGACCTTCCTTTCTGGCCAGTCCATCAAAAGGCAAAGGCAGTATATAGTAGGTTAGCTCTTAGCTGGCTTTGGCAGGAAGCCTTTCTTAGTTTTCTGAGGGAAATCAGAGATGCATAGCTGGACCGTTGCTCAAACTGAGAAGTAATCTCCTCAAAGAGAGACAAACATTGGATTAGAAACCGCCATCCCTGTCTTTTTTTGTTTATCCGATGACCATTTTTCTAAGGTGTGGCCATCCGTGAACCAACCAAATCAGACTAGAACGTTATATATAATTTAGGGGTCCAGAGAGTTAAATTGTTGCTATGTAAGCAGTGGGGGAGGGAGGGTATAAATGGCATTTAGGGTACCCCCAGCATGCATACCCCCCCATTGCAGTGAGTTTCTACTTATGGGAATGATTACTTTACAGAGCATTAGGAGACAATGTCACGATGCCACATCTAGGGATGTTTGAGCCTAAATTGTAGGGCAGACTTCTATTCATAGTGGCTAATCATGGGTTACAGCCAACCAGGCAGAGGAACGTTACCACCCCAAAATTCTGGACTCCTAAAGGTGTAAAATAGGAAGAAGTCCCTTAAACTTTGCCCGCATTGGAGAAAAAAGGTTGTCAAGCAGTCGGTGCCAAGTCCCAGTCACAGACGGTGCTTGTCAACTTCGGGATGCCAGCTTCAACATGGTCTTCCTGCTTCTCCCAACTCGGAAGCTAATTAAATCTTAGAATACGGAGGAGAGCAAACACTTGTCTTGATTCAAGAATGTCCCTAGATATCCTATAGCAGACGTCTCAAACACTGTTAGCAAGTGGCATCTCTGTCTCGTGCCAGGGTCTTCTCAAGACCGTCAGAGCCTGTCCCAACATCAGACGTCCAACATCACTGTTACAGGATTCCACGGGCTGGCAAAGATGTTCATCCTCTCACTGCAGGTCAAACACACAAACAAAGAACAATTGAGTTGAAGTTGAAGTGGCCTCTCTCGACTAGTATCAAGCTTATTTTTGAACCTCTCCCCATTGGGGGGTAAACTTTTGCTGAGGGCTTGTATTTACCTGTCTGTCTGTCCATTCCCAGGGGAGAATGCCACAGCTTTGGGTGGGTTTTGCAGTGGTCGAGTTTTGCATGAACTGTCTGGGCTTCACCTTGAGAGTGAGCTGCCCTGGGATTGGAGAAGCATGCAAGGGTAGGATACCTTGCTCTTCCCAGGCTGCATTGACATTGATATCCAAGCCATGCAGAGGACAAGTATGCCCGAGTGCCACCAGCATGAGGGAAGGGAGATGTGGCATGTGGGCACACGAATATTCACGCCGTTTGGGGCCTTCTCTGCAGATGGTGCTGAGGCCTTTGGTGCTTCTCTCCCCTTGGCTTGGCGTTCCTCTTGGGACGTTTTAACCATTGACCCTAAACAAAGACCTAGAAATGACAATTGCTCCAGACATAGGATGCAGTGGCCTTATGGTTACTCTCCAAATTCCCTTCCCAACCCCTATTTTCCTCTCTCACAGGTGGCAGGTTTGTATATGTGTAAATATGATTTTTATGTCAGCCACACCCACACGTAATCTACTTCAGAGTGGCTGTGTTTGGCTCATGACCTTGTGTCCATAAGGGAGGCACAGGTTGTCAAAGGGATTCTTTCTCAGCAGACGTCCGGAAGGACCGTGTAAGGGTTGTGCAAATGTTCTATACAGGTACAGAATCGACTAGCCATTTTTTCATTAGAAGTGGTGTATCAGGGTACTGGATATGACGTCATCTTGCAGACTAACCTACATTCTAGCCAACAGCAAGGGCTGTGCCCCAGTGGGAACCCCATTCTTTCCTGAGGAAGGCTTGAAGGATCCAAGTGTTTCCTCTGCAATCATGGACTCTGGCTTCTTGCTGCTCCACAGCGGTCTTTCTGGGTGAGGAGTAAGGAGCCAGTGGTCAGCTGAGGGTTCTGGCTGTGCTCACATGTGATCATGCCTTTCACCATCGTCGTGACGCCCAGCAACTCAGCAGTCACGAGGTCACATAGACTGTCACCCTTTCTGGTGTTTCTGTAAAGGGTTTCCACTTGGGCTGGACCCAGGTTTTGCACCTAGAAGATCCCTCTGCAGACACCTAGGACCCTCGAGTCTTATACTCCGTTCTATGATAAGGCGGTGTTTCCGTCCGAGCTCATTTGTATCCGTCGCTTTTGATTTTAACCCATTGGTATGATTCATACTAATAAATATTCTAAGGTTTACTGAGCATCCTTTCCTTATTCCAATCAATAAGCTGATTATTCACAGGCCAACTCAGAAAGGAGAGAAACATGTGCACAAGACCAGGGTGGGGAAGGGGGTCCACTGACGCTCTGTTAGCAGTAGCTGATTGTCTTCTTGTCCGGAAATGGATCAATGAAATAGGGCGTGGTCACGTGATCCAGGCTGTGGGGAGGGATGAATGAATTATCTATAGCATATCACCAGGCATCTGAGTAGAGTGCGGAGTGCAAAGCTGCATGCCCTGGGGGAGCCACTCACAGGAGCCTGTGGACCAGCCCACAGTAGCTGTGCACTGCACAGCATGGGAAATGGAACCATGACCCTGGATGCGTGAATAAAGACAATGGTGTGTGTGTGTGTGTGTGTGTGTGTGTGTGTTGATGTGTGGGCAGAAATAGAAAAACATAAGAAGGAAAAACAGCAGCTTGTAAAATGACACGAAATCAGGTCAGAGGTGCACAAGAGGCACAGAACTATCAGCAACTTTTATTCATTTCGAGCTTTAACAGTCGGAAGCCAATGCCCAGCTGGGTCGCACATTCCTTTAATCCCAGCACAGGGGAAACAAAGGCAGGCGGATCTCTGTGAGTTGCCAGCCTGGTCTACTGAGGGAGTTCCAGGCCAGCCTGGGCTACATAGTGGGACCCTGCCTTGGTAAGTAAATAATTCTGAAGCCACAATTACAAAATGACAGTATTCGGTAAGTTCAAAGCACGCGCTTCACTACCCTCTCTCTATGTTTTCCCTGTATCAATCCTTTTCAGAGATGGGGGGATATGGAGGTATGAAGCAAGGGCTAAGCTAACTTCTCAGTGCACTAGAAAGATCCTGAACAATGCCAGCCTCATGGACCTCGCCACACTGCTGTCTCCTCAGCTCTCCCTCTGCCCACTGGCACCACGCTTGCTCACACACACCAGCAGAGCTTGGGTTCTCCATGTAGAGCTGTGCTGAGTGGATGGAAGGCCCCTGTGCCTAATGTTCTTTATGGCTGAGAGGCACCAAGAGCATGCTGGGAAGCCACTCTGGCTATACACAATCAAACAAGAATAGGAAACAATCTACCCTGACTGGAGAGATGGCTCACTGAGTAAGAGTGCTTTCTAGGGAAGCATAAAGACCTGAGTTTGGACCCCCTGCACCCACATAAATCCAGACATTGGCCCCATGTTCCTGTTAACCCAGCATTCGGGGTTGGAGACAGGAAGTGGCCAACTAGCCTAGCAGAAACCAGGCTTTAGGTTTAATGAGAGCTATGTATCACAAAAGGAAGGTGAATGATAGAGAAGGATGCCTGCTGTCTTCTTATGTCTTCCATGAGCATGGGTGAGCATACTCGTGCGTGCATGCACATGCCTCAAATAAGACAGACATTAAAAAAAAACAAAAAACAAACAAACAAACAAACAAAAAAAAACCAACAACAGCAAAAGGCTTCAGGTTGGAGCCCTCACGACTGAATTCTGATGATTTTATAAGACATGACTGTCTTAGGGTTTCTATTCCTGCCCAAAACGTCATTACCAAGAAGCAAGTTGGGGAGGAAAGGATTTATTCAGCTTACACTTCCACATGGCTGTTCATCACCAAAGGAAGTCAGGGCTGGAACTCAAGCAGGTCAGGAAGCAGGAGCTGATGCAGAGGCCATGGAGGGATGTCACTTACTGGCTTGCTTGCCCTGGCTTGCTCAGCTTGCTTTCTTATAGAACCCAGGACCACCAGCCCAGGGATGGCACCACCCACAATGGGCTGGGTCCTCCCCGCTTGATCACTAATTGAGAAAATGCCTTACAGCTGGGTCTCATGGAGGCATTTCCTCAAGGGAGGCTCCTTTCTCTGTGATAACTCAGCTTGTGTCAAGTTGACACATAAAACCAGCCAGTTCAATGACAGACCAGATCACATGTCTGTAAATAACCTTTGTTTTCAGTGTGTGACATCTTGTTCCACCTCAGGACCCTGCCGACAAGTAGAGCATCTCCAGATGTGGATGATGATCATAGGCCAAACTGTGATCAAAACGTTAATCTCTTTCTTACCTGGACAGTCTGTGATATTGTGTTATTAGTAACAATTGCCATGTTTGATCGATTTGGAATAGCAGAGGAAGATGGTATATTGGAGAGGGAATCTGAGATCTCAAGCATTTGTGAATGAGGACATTTTCATAGTTATCTTTATATAATTACATGTCTTTCTACCCATCCATCTCTCTAACCACCGCCAATCCACACGCATTCACGCACTCATGTCTCTATTCAAATGCCCATCTACCCATTCACCCATCTATCCATCTATACATACATACATACATACATACATACATACATACATACAACCATCCACCTAGACACCCATGCATCTCTTCATCCACAATCCATCCACTCCCCTTTCCAATAAGGACTTATTGAGGACAATTGGGAATCAAAGGTTGAACAGTCCTCCATGGCCCTCATCAATCCGTGCAGATCTCAGGTTTACAAGGTAGAGACAGGATGTTAAAAACAAGCAAATCAAGACTATCAGGACTGAAAAGAGAAGGTTCAACTGCAGACAAGATAGCTTGACTTGGAGAGTCTCGGAAATTCATTCCGCTACTTGGCCTTCAGATAACCAAGGTCTCTCTGGGCCTCAGTTTCCTCCTGTAAAATGAAGATAATACCACATGGCAGGGCTGATACCAAGATGAGGTGAAATAAATTACAAGTTAGGACAGGAAACAATAAACTTCAGCTTTTGACCGGTGCTGGGAATGGTTCTTTTCACTGCCCATCTCAGTGGCTACATTGTTATTTTTGCTCTCATCCGGCCTTGGAAGGCAGCGCAAGGTAGAGATTACAATTCAATTCTCTGAGCCTAGCTTCTGGCAAAGTAAAGATTACAGAGTCTGCTCTCTGAGCTTCCAGCTCTGGTTTGTGGGTTACAAAGTGGCCTGACTTTCTGGGTCCAGCTTCCGGCTCTGGTTTGTGGGTGGTAGAATCCTTACCAGATTGATCTCACTGATCCCCGGAGTTTTCTCGTTGAGTGAAATGCCTATGTCACTTGCTGGCACCTATGTCTCACTCCTGGAACCCAGATAGTATCACAAATGAAGACTTTTCCCGAGCTTGCTCTCGGCCACTTGGCACCAAACCTAGACCTGAACTGATGACACTCCAGAATCATTGTTTCTCTGAACGGGGTGAATATTCTGGCCATTTATCTGCAGAAATATCACATATTGGATTACAGGATGTGCTCTGACTCTACTGGTAGACATATTATAGTGCTTTTATGAAATTCAAGCAAAGCTCTAGATCTTGGAAACATCCACCCCAAGGCATAACATACTTTCAGCTGCGGGACCCACCTTATGATGATACCCCGAGGGCTAAGGAAATAAATGTCTGGGTTGAGTCCAACCCATGGGGTCTCCAGGAAAGCCCAAAGGCTGCTTTCTCCATGGAAAGCAACATGTGTGCCCCTCACCGTACCACCTGCCTGGAACCACAGGGCTTGACTGTTCTGGCTCCCTGGCAATGGTTGGTGGGGTGTTCTTATGTCAGTCAGGGGCAGAGCAGTTGGCTGTCCTTTGTTCATCGTAGCTTGATGCCTGGCTTGGTGGCTGAAGCTGCTTTATGTTTACGACACATAATAAATTAAATCGAGGCAGCACAGTGTGGAAGGAGGAAGACAGAGACCTACAGACTACCATGCCACCCTTCAAGACCTGTCCTCTGGTTCACAACACAGGCAGGCCACAGACACCTGTTTGCCCACACGGCATACAGCATGGATAAAGATGTCACCCAGCATCTCACCAGCCTCATGACCAGCCTGTTGGGGGGAGCCACCACAATGTGGGAGTATGTGGTGGTCCCAGTGGGGGAGAAAGAGAAGGGGAGCAGCTTGAGCATTATGAAGAGGTGGAACTGGAGATTTGAGGCTAGACAGGAGTAGCCTGGTGAGAGTGGCCGGCCCATGGTAAGGTCCCAGCCAGAGCTGCCACTGAGGGCTGTCTGAGTCTGTTGGCTACACGGTGGCAGGGATTGGTGTTGATGTCTGTGACGCATATTGCCACTAAAGAACATGGGGACGTCCCTGGTCCAGGCTGGGGACCCTGTGGGTGTCCAGGGGCTGGGTATAACTGGTCCTGCCTCTCACTGGAAGCAGTACTCTGGAGAGCTGGCTCCATCTCTCATGCTGGCAGTACTCGGGAGAACAGCTTGCCTGAGCAGCACAGTGGAGCTAGCCCTGATGTTGGGAGTGTGGGAGAGCTGACCTCACCGCTCGCCTGCCATGCAGAGGCATAGAGGTGATGCTCCTGTGAGGTGGTGTGGGGGTGGGGGTAGTGCTTCTCTAACCCCACATGCTCCTCCCCACCTGCAGCAGTCAGGAGAGCTGGCCCTAAGGCCGTGAGAACAGGGGAGCTGTCAGTGCCTCCTGTGCTCGGTGGAAGTGGGTGGTCTAGCTAGAACAGTGCTGGAGAGCTGGCCCTGGTGGTGTGGATATGGGAGAACCCGGCTGACCAGCTCAGCTCCACCCACGCCCAGACTCAGGGCTTTGACTTGGCCCGGCTCAAAATCTACATCATCTCTGAACAGTTGGGACTTGTGAAAGGGCCAGTCCTGCTGTTCCAGAGCTGCAGAATCTCCATGACACTGGGGAACAACAGGATAACCAGGAGGATCCGATGTCGATGGTGTCCCAGAAACCAGAGACCTTGAACCAGACCAGTGACTCACTGCAATGAGCATTTGCAAGTGAAGCTGTGTGGGCAGAGGGACACACTGTGACACACTACAGCGTCTAGGATGAGATCTTTCTACGCTCTGTGTTGTTGTTGTTGTTGTTGTTGTTGCTTGTTTGTGTGTTATAGTTTTTATTTGGGTAGGGGGAGGTTGAAAGGCAGAGGGTGGATATGAGGGGACAGGCAGATGAGTGGGACTGGGGTACGTGATATGAAACTCACAAAGAATCAATAAAACATTAAAAAAACAAAAAGTACAGGAGGCCAAGGTACCAGAAAAGAACTCCAAAACGATGATCTGTCCGAGTAGAGAGGCCGCTGTACCCGATGCTGTTCTAGGTGTCTCCCACCCCGCCATCTTTTGACTTTCACAATATTTATGAGGCCGATGTTGTCATCTTCATTCTACAGATGAGGGAACTGAGACTCCAAGCTGAATTGCCCAAGATCATCAACTGATAAAATGGGCTAGAGGTCAAATATAAGCTGGCAATATTCCTTCTTGTCTTTACTCGTTATTCGGGGGGAGGGGAGGATAAAGGGCCCTTATGTTCCCAGAATCTACTATCAAATTATAGCCCCGTTGTCCACAAAACTCTGAGAACAGTGCACAGCTCTAATGCGTGAGGCATTTCCCCCGACCCCGCTGGGCTGAGGATTGAACCCGGAAACTTGCAGGTGCCAAGAAGTTCTCTACTCAGCTACATGCCCAGCCCAGTCAACCTTGTTTGTAAGGAAGGACCCTGGGAAACTTAAACAACATTCTGAATTCTACACAGTAGAAAAGTAGGGCAGGCAGTATCCAGGCTGAGACCTATCCTATTTTGAAACCCGTTGTCATATCTCAGGAGGGTGCTTTTTGCCCAGGGAGCTAAGGGTTAATCAGGTCTGGCTGAAAGAGCAGAATCACGCTATTAAAAGGAACTTGACGGCTTGACTCATGGCTGGCCTGATTCTTCCAGAAGGTTGGTTGTGTCTTCCTTCCCCTAGTCCTTGGTGTTGAGGTGAAAAGCACTCCTCATCCCTCAGTGAAGTTCTTAATGCCTTGGAAATAACTCATGCGCCTGGGTTCAGCCATCTAGACTCTGTGGGGTCTGTGGCCACGGCTGGTTGATAATGTGCTGCTCAAACTGGTGTATGCCAGTGAGCCTGGACGAGTGTTCTCTGTTTCGATGCACTTCTCCCTGGATTTATAAGGACAAGTCTTTCTATTTGTCTGAAAGCGAACCTCCTTGTTTCCAAGGTCCACTCCAGAGCTTTTGTGATCCTGCCTTCCACTTCCTTCCACACTGCTCCTTGCAACTGTCAATCTCCGTCCATGCTTGTGTCGTTGCTGATTCCGATCAGCGGAAGTGTGATGTCTCCTCTGCTACCTCTTTCTGTCGCTCTCACACAGTTCTAAAAAGTGAGTCTCGGTCCTCTGTCCACTCAGTTTCTTCATTTTGGGCTGCCAGAGACTGTTAGAAATGTACCCACCAGGGTTGGGGATTTAGCTCAGCGGTAGAGCACTTGCCTAGCAAGCGCAAGGTCGGTCCCCAGCTCCAAAAAAAAGAAAAAAAAAAAAAGAAAAGAAAAAAGAAATGTACCCACCGCTGGCTCCTCTTTATCTTTAAGATGCATTCTCTCCTCTTTATCTCCTGGACTCTCCCTCGTTCTGGTTTCGTGTCTTGGCTCCAAGGTTCCCCTAGCCTTTCCCACTTCCCTCTTCCCTCTTCCTTTCCTGGATCAGGCAACCTTCCTGCTTAAATACAGTTACCTCCTGCCAGACTCTTGGGAAGGTGGATCTCCAGTCAACTTGGTTGGACCAAGAGACATCTTGGAGGCTATCGAGGCACGTCTTTGGCTGTGTTTGTGGGTGTTTCACCCACTGATGGATTAAAAATTCGATTAGACTTTGGTGGAAACTGGAAGTTCTGGTCTGCTTAGAGAAACCAGGTCACAGGGAGTGTGCCTTTGAAGGACAGATTGCTAACTGAGGTGCTTATTTAACTTGTCAAAGTGGACCTGGCCATCTGGTTTTCCCAGCATCCCTCACTCCCAACCTGTTACAGGGTGTGCTGGCTAGTCTCATGTCAACTGGACACAAGCTGTAGTTATCTGAAAGAAGGGGACTTCATTTGAGACCAATGCCTCCGTGAGGTCCAGCTTTTCTCCTCTCTTGCCTTTGACATAACATGGTATGACACAAAGATCCTGGCCAGATGACTGATGATCTTGGACTTATCAGATTGAAAGTGAGGCTGAGGGAAATAAACTATTTCATTTTTTACCCAGTCTGCAATATTCTATGAAGACAACAGAGATTGGCGTCAGACAGACTTACTGGAGAAGTGCTAGGCGTGAACATTCAAAAGTGGGTCTGCTACAGTGCCACTCAGAGAGTAGCGTTTCTCTGACACTCAAAATGTTTCTGTGACACCACACGTTCATTATTATTTTTTCGTTGTTGCTGTGAGAGAATACCACAACCAAATGCCACCATGACCAGAAGGGACTTACTTTTTAAAGAGTTTGTTTTGGCCAGCACTCCTAGAAGTGAAGGTAAGTGCCCAGTGATCAGGGAGGCACGGCAGCATGAGGAGGAAGCTGCTGGGTCACAATTCCCTTCCACACGAAGGAGACAGAGATATCACATGTTCAAACATGTACGAACATGAAGCAGAGAGAGTGAACTGGAAGTGGGGGGAGACTATAAGCCCTCAGATTCCCTCCAGCAAGGTTACACCTCCGAAAGTTTCCAAAAACCCCCACTACTGTCACCAACTAGGGAAACAACTGTTCAAACACCTGAGCCTACGGAGAGAACTTGCTCCTTCAGACAACACACACCCTGCTACAAGTAAAAATCTGACTCGGAAACCCGCAGTGAACTGTCTAGCCCAGCCTGCAGCCACCTCATCCCTTGTTCTGCCCCTCCTCTCCATGTGACGCTCACCCCATCTGCTCCTCTTTGCCCAGCCTCTCCCCACCTTCTAATCATAGATTTGGGGACAGCAGGTTACCGTCTAGGTTAAGCCCAGACAGTACCATTCAAGATACTGGTAGTTTATACTAAACAAGAGTCTAGCACTAAAATGTCAGTTTTATTCTTTCCCGTCTTCTACCAAAATTAATTGGGTATTTACCTTGGAGGGGCAAAAGAGGGTGGGGGAGAGGAACTCACAAGACACGGGCATTTCAGTCCTGCTGTACAAGTTGTCTCTGAGCATCTGCGGTACGGCACACTGTACAAGAAGCTAGAGCCACCAAGGCTTCATCCCCAAGCAGCTTATGTTTGGGCAGGAGAGGAGAGACGTTGACCACATGACTCCCATTTCATCTGCTGTGTGGTAGGACTGGAGGGCCGAGGGTTTGGGATGGTGTCCTGGTTTGTGGCATTCTAGACTTTTATTGACTTAAACATTTGCTTTCCAATGTTGTTGTTGTTGTCGTTGTCCTTCTCCTCCTCCTCCTTCTCCTCCTTCTCCTCCTTCTCCTCCTCCTCCTCCTCCTCCTCCTCCTCCTCCTCCTCCTCCTCCTCCTCCTCCTCCTCCTCCTCCTCCTCCTCCTTCTTCTTCTTCTTCTTCTTCTTCTTCTTCTTCTTCTTCTTCTTCTTCTTCTTCTTCTTCTCACTTTCCGTGAACAGTTTTTAAAAGTCTTATGGGAACAGTTCCTTCCATCTCTCTGCCTTTTCTTTATTCAGAGGTTGTATTAGTCAGGCTTCTCTGAGAATAGAATGATAGGATGAATCTGTACACATTAAAAGGGGGATTTATTAGAACGGCTTACAGGCTGTGGCCCGGCTAGTCCAACAATGGCTGTCTCCTATGGAAAGGCCATGAACTCTGTAGTTGTTTCACCCGTGAAGCTCCGTGCCTCAGCTGGTCGTCAGTGTGAGCTAGAGTCCCAAAGAAGGAGGTTCTAACAGCAGGGAAGGCATGCGTGCCTCAAGAGCAGGGCTGGTGAAGTTGTCGGCAAGAGTGAGGGCAAGCAGACAAGTTTTGAAACTTTAGGAGATGAGGTCAGGACGGTAGAGGTGGGGTTTGGTGGCCTATGCCTGTTTCCAGTCCTGTTCTCTGCCCAACAAGAACAAACCTCTGCCATGTTTCCCTTGCTATGATGACAGAACGCCCTCTGAAACTGTGAGCCGACAGACCTCGACCCCCTCCATGGTTGTCTCTGGCAGGCATTATGTCAAAGCAGTGGGAAACAGAACCAACACAGGCAAAGGGGGTCAGTTTAGTCTTCTCTCCACAAATCAGCTTGCTAACTCCTCTGTTAGGAATCTGTACTGTTTCTTAAATCAAAGACTCACACTTTATGCCAGCCAGTAGGTGAGACTAGTCCCCAGCGTTCTCTTACAGAGGCAGAAGTGAATTCCCAGCGCCAATTCCAGCTTCCTTTGAACAGGTAGCTCAACATCGCAGTCGTGGTGCGCCTCACAGCTGGGGATCTGGGTACAACTTAGATTCTCCATGAACCTGCTTAAGAAGGAGGGCATTGTTCACATCTGGCTCTGCTCTTTCTCTCTAAAAGCCCGGAGAGAAGGAACACAGGAGCCGAACGCCAATGTTCACCTCTAGATTTGAGCTGAGAGGGAAGCCAGAGGCTCACTCTGGCAGAAAGCTCTCGAAGCCAGCCTTGGTGGTGGTAGTGGCGGCCTCCTCCCCACCGCCTTCCTGCAGTGTTGGAGGCAGCAGCCCCATGGGCAGACCTGTTCTGCAGTACTGCGCACTGTTTGGAGACCAAATAAGATCCTTTCAGGCGACTTCATAACTGCCGAAACCATCTCGCGCCTGAAATAGCTGGTTATTTGCTTCTTAAGACACACCCGGGCTCACATAAGGGTTCCTGAGCAACTGGGGAAGGAAGAAAAACATACGGTACAACGGATGGAATGGAAGTTCTTCAGCACCATTAGTATTTCAAATGCCTTGGAATCCATCAGCTGCGAGAGAAAGAGGAAAACAACCAGCAGATCTCCGCCAAGCTAACACACGACCAAGATCCCCAAGCCAGCAGCCACAGCAGGGCACATTTCCTTGCTCCTGCTAAGATGGTCTGGTGCAGTGCATTTTTCTAAAACGGATCTAAATCCTCCCCGTGGGCCTTTCCTCAATGGGATTAAGAAGGAGTTCGGGGAAGCAGGCGTGACAAATTAAATGTGCCTATTAGAATTTCAGCACCCGGGGCTCTCTTTCCTGTAGGTTCCTTCCCTTCCCGTGCACAGGGAGTATATGGATTCACTGTGCCAGGCCCTCCGACCTCTTAGTGGCCTGGCTTTGCTCGGGCCTGGGCTGAGGAGCACAAGGAGTCCCTCACTGTATTGGGAGACACTGCCCTCTTTCTAATACAGCGGTTCTTGCCTCTGACCATATCCCCTTTCCCAGCAGCATGGCTGCTTTGCTTTCTCTAGACCTCTATGGTCCATGTTCCCAGCCTCAGGTATGTGCGGGACAGACAGATCCGTAGCATTTTCCCTGCAGGCTAGAGGGGCCAGAGCCTGCCCCACTGTCTCAGGCTGGTGTCCATATTGTGCTGGGACAAGTACTGGATAGGCTGCGGAATCCATCTGGGTGTGGCTCTTCCTGCATAACCCCATTCCCCAGGTAGAGCACGGGAGCATGACTTTCAGCTTTGAGGTTTCATGCGGGCACATGAAACCAATGTCTATGCCGATGCTTCGGGCTGGAGGGGAGAGACCAGATTCATGCCTACCCTCTGGCTTTCCCATTTACAGCACGGAAGAGAAGGTCTTCCTTCTTCCTCTCGGCTGGAAGTCTCATCTTCATCACAGTGTTGTCATCCAATGCATCTGCATCATGATGTCATCATCCATTGCATCTGCATCATGATGTCATCATCCATTGCATCTGCATCATGATGTCATCATCCATTGCATCTGCATCATGATGTCATCATCCAATGCATCTGCATCATGATGTCATCATCCATTGCATCTGCATCATGATGTCATCATCCATTGCATCTGCATCATGATGTCATCATCCATTGCATCTGCATCATGATGTCATCATCCATTGCATCTGCATCATGATGTCATCATCCATTGCATCTGCATCATGATGTCATCATCCATTGCATCTGCATCATGATGTCATCATCCATTGCATCTGCATCATGATGTCATCATCCATTGCATCTGCATCATGATGTCATCATCCATTGCATCTGCATCATGATGCCATCATCCATTGCATCTGCATCATGATGCCATCATCCATTGCATCTGCATCATGATGTCATCATCCATTGCATCTGCATCATGATGTCATCATCCATTGCATCTGCATCATGATGCCATCATCCATTGCATCTGCATCATGATGTCATCATCCATTGCTGCCTTTCCATTGTAAAGCCCACATCCAAGGAACAAAGCTCGTGTAACAATATCCCTTCTATGACACCAACAATTGTCACTCAGCCCTAAATGAAACACCTGTATTAACCCTGCCCACAAGGCTCATGGGAGCATAGAAGAGCAGGCAGAAGGGTGCAAGAGGCAGGGGATGGAGTGCTGTGAGACGCCGCCTCCTGGTAAGACATGGCTGCCACACAGGATCAAACCAACAAGACCAGTCAGCGTTCCCACTGACAGCGCTTATCGGACTCAGTGGGCTGTGGAAAAGAGACAAGACATGGAGTGAGGGAGGAAGGTGTTGAGATTGCCTGAGGAGGAGGGAAAGGGGCAGTGGGGTGGGTATGATCAAGACTGGGGGGGACAGATAATATATATTCTATTGAAAATATGCATGTGCTGATACCAGCATTAATTTCCTTAGTAGAATATGTTTGATATCAAAGCCCAGGTGATTAATCACTTCTAGTAGATGTTTCAAAGCTTCTGTAGACAACAAGGCCACGACACTGTTTAGACAACCTTCTTAATTTTGATTGTTAGTATAGTGTGGTGAAAGAAACACAGAAATAAGTCTCTGTGAAGAATACAAACTTTGGGTTGGAGAGGTGGCTCAGTGGTTAAGAGCACTCTACTGCTCTTCCAGGGGTCCCGAGTTCAATTCCCAGCACGCACATGACAGCTCACAACTGTCTTTAACTCCAATTTTGGGGCATCTGATGTCCTTTTATGGCCTCTGTGGACACCAGGCATGTAAGTGGTGGACAGGTATGCATGTAGACAAAATCTGTATACACAAAATAATTTAAATTTTTTTCTTACATGCAAAACATCAATTTCACCTTTATTCCCAGGACTGGATCACTATGCAGAGTAAATGTGGAAAACAAGCAAATGACCTCAAAATGATAACTGAACTCTTTCTGAAAGGTGTGTGTATGCTTACATGAGCATGCTTACTTGCATGTGTGCAGTATGCACATACAGGAGTGTGCGTGCATTTGAGTTGCTAAAGATAGAACCCAGAGTTTCATGTGTGCTAGGCAAGCTATACTACTGAGCTTCACCCCAGCCTGTGGAAGGGTAATTTTACTGCAGTTATGCATAGTGAAGTATGCATGGCTGATTCAACTGGGACGGAAGCTGCTCTTCAGACAGAAAGTAGGAGGATGGTGGAACACGAGGAGGGCTCAGGGAGAAGGGAAGAGACAGTCAGTCAGTCCTCTCGTGTGGTACTTCTCAGAGGTGATACTTAGCAGGTAGTTACCCTGGGCACTGCAGTTTGTTCCCCCAAGTGTGCGTGAGTTAGAAGCTTGCTTCTAGTATAGAAATGTTGAGATGTGACCTGCTGTCTTTAGGGGGGGTCTCGTTCCAGAGGGGATCGAGGTGGTTCTCATGGGATCCTAGGTGATTTATAAGGAAAGCTTGACACAAACCTGAGGCATTTCAGAGGGAGATCCCCAGTTGAAAAACTGCCTGCAGGAGACTGGGCTGTGAGCACACCTGTGGTGCATTTTCTTAATTAGTAATTGATGTAGGAGGCCCCAGCATGGTGGGTGATAGTACCCCTTGGTCCTGGGTTCTATAAGAAAGGAGGTTGAGCAAGCCAGTAGGCAGCATCCTTCCATGGCTTCTGCATCAGCTCCTGCCTCCAGGATCCTGCCCAGTTTAAGTCCCTGCCTTGACTTTTCTCAGTGGACTGATTCGGGATTTGTAAGTCAAACAAGCCTTTTCTTCACGCTGATGCTCTTGGGCCTGGTGTTTGACCACAGCAACCCTAACCAGGACAGAGTGTGTATAGCTCCTCTCCATGCTCCGACTTCCTATGTCCTTATGTGATTTTCTTGTTCCTGCTTTCCTTAGTGTTGGGACCTCATCTCCATTATGAAGCCTTCATAAGAGCCAAGTAGATGCCCATATCATTCCCTTAAATCTCCAGAACTTAGAACTAAATGAATATGTCTTTATAAGTGCACAATAGCTTCAGTTATTTTTGTGACGGCAATAGAAAATGGGAATAACATAACTAATGGTTCTCATAAAGAGAACCCTGGGTGAAAATTAACAAGAAAGCTGGTTTATTTTCCTGGTGTGGACAGACCACTTGGCAAAGAGTCCAGGATAATATTTGAGCATGGGCTTTGAACCTTGACCTACCCTAGCTGTGCAACTTCTCTAAGGCCCCATCTCTAAGGTGTTGCTCACAATGCATCTGACCTCAGTGGTTGGTTGCCCTTGAGGAAATAATGCCTGCTTGTGCAGCCTCAGCTTCACACAGCATAACTACCAGGCTGCCTCGAAGCTCCCCGAAGGTCGCTGTTGGGGGTACTGGTTAGGAACGTCAGCTGTGGAGTGCTGCCTGAACATTAAGTAGTTAGTGTATTTTGTTCTTAGTTTGGCCATAGAGGAAATGTTTAAGAAGAACCAAAAGCTGAGTAAGGACAAGGGGTTGGAGGTGAACAGCGTCCAAGCAGGAGCCCCTGAAGAGTCAGATGTGAAACTTAACAATGGAGGAAAAGCAAATGAAAGGGGTAGCAATGGTAAGAGGGAAAGAGGAGGGCTGCCTTGGGGAGCTCTGGGTGTGGGGAGCAAGTGGCAGTGTTAGAGCAAGAAACATACATGAAAGACCTGTGTCGTTGTTGATGCTTGGTTGTCTGGTGAATGGCACGACTCAGATCTGGACACCATTCATCAGATGTCTTCATGGCCTCTAAGAATAAGTCTTGTGGGGCTGGAGACATGGCTCGGTGGTTAAGACTGACTGCCATTTCAGAGGTCCTGAGTTCAATTCCCAGCAACCACATGGTAGCTCGTAATCATCTGCAATGGGATCCGATGCTCTCTTCTGGTGCGTCTGAAGACAGCTACAGTGTACTCTTTATCTATCTATCTATCTATCTATCTATCTATCTATCTATCTATCTATCTATTAAAATCTTAAAAAAAGTTTAAAAAAATAAGTCTTCTTTGGTCAATCTTTTGTTTTTTCTTTTGCATTTTGATTTAATTTAGCTTTGTTGTTGCTCAGAAAATCTGTTATAGGTTCTATCCAAAAATGAGGCTTTTCTGGTTCCAGAGTTCTTGGATACAGCCCAGTCCAAAGAAAAAGTCATTGCTTCCATGGTCGGCAACATGCTTCATATGTCCACAGAAGAGTCTGAGCCCCCACAGCAGGTTAGTAGCACCTCCATGTTCTCAGAAAACACCATCTATCCCAAACACGAAGGGAGCCCCAAGTCCTCAACAGAAAACACTCAGCTGAAACAGGAAGACATTTCTAAAACCTCAAGCTACTCCAAGCAGACCAACTCTAGCAACATCCCCAAGTCCTTGGCAATAACCACCTATCCCAAACAGGGGAGCACTCTCAAGCCTGCAGCAAATGGTACCCATGACAGGGAGGCTGAAAAGCCCAAGTCCTCAGAAGACCTCATCCAATCCAAGAAAGGGGACATATTCAAGCCTTCAGAAGACTCCATCCAATCCAAGAAAGGGGACATGCCCAAGTCCTCAGAAGACCCCATCCAATCCAAAAAGGATGACACGGCCAAGTCTTTAGAAGATACCATCCAATCCAAGAATGGGGACATGCCCAAGTCCTCAGAAGACCCCATCCAATCCAAAAAGGATGACACGGCCAGGTCTTTAGAAGATTCCATCCAATCCAAGAAAGGGGACATGCCCAAGTCCTCAGACACCATTCAATCCAAGGAAAGCGAAACACCCAAGTTCTTGCAGGACACCATCCAATCCAAGGGAGGTAAAATCAACAAACAAGTGAAAGACAGCATGAAGTCCAAGGAGAGTAAAATTCGCAAGCCCTTGAAAGACAGCATCCAGTCCAAGGAGAACAAAATCCCCAAGTCCTCACAGGACTCCGCCCAGCCTAAGGAGGGTAAAATCCACAAGCCCTTAAAAGACAGCCTCCCATCCAAGGAGGGAGATATCTCTAAGCCCTCAGAAGACACCATCCAGGCCAAGGAAGAAATCACCATGTCCCCAGAAGACACCATCCAGGCCAAGGAAGAAATCACCATGTCCCCAGAAGACACCATCCAGGCCAAGGAAGAAATCACCGTGTCCCCAGAAGACACCATCCAGGCCAAGGAAGAAATCACCGTGTCCCCAGAAGACACCATGCAGTCTAAGGAAGAAATCACCGTGTCCCCAGAAGACACAGTCCAGTCCCAGGAAGGTGACATCAAGTCTTCAGAAGACGTGCAGCCCTCGGAGAACGAAATCTTCCCTTTTGAAGCAGAAATAGAGACCCTGGAGGAAGGCATGGTGAGAGTGATCAAAGACAAAGAAGAGTTTGAGGAGGTGCTCAAAGATGCTGGAGAGAAGCTGGTAGCTGTAGATTTCTCAGCCCCTTGGTGTGGCCCTTGCAGAAAGATGAGGCCACACTTCCATTCCCTGTCTTTGAAGCATGAAGATGTGATATTCTTGGAGGTGGATACTGAGGACTGTGAACAGCTGGTGCAAGACTGTGAGGTCTTCCACCTCCCGACTTTCCAGTTTTATAAAAACGAAGAAAAGGTGGGTGAATTTTCGGGTGCCCTTGTGGAAAAACTTGAAAAGAGCATTGCAGAATTAAAGTGATCATATGTTCTGAGAACACTGTAAACTGGTTGACAGCTGGTTTATTCTTTAGTTTGCGAGAACAACAACAACAACAACAACAACAACAACAACAACAGAAGACAAAAGTGTTCGCCTAAATGGTTCTGCTTGTATATCAGAAACACGGAAGCCCACCTTTTACCTGAAAGAATCAAATCATGGAGTGGCCATATTTTTGTTGTTGTTGTTGTTGTTGCTGTTGTTCTTGTTCTTGTTCTTGTTGGGGGGGGGGGAGAAAGGCAAAATTAGATATCTCCTGGATGGCTGGGTGGAAGTCGTAAGTCTTCTTTTTCCCTCTTGAAAATCTTGCTCTTTGGGTATCTGCTGCAGCACTGGAAGTGCAGGCAACTGTCTGTAGAGATTCATACCTAAGATCAGTGGGAAGCTCTTGTCATGTATTTTCTGGTGCTGGCATCTTTAGGGGTTTCGATAAGAAACTTCTGGGAACAAAGGGTTGGAATGAGTCACAGGTCTTTGCTATTCTTTTGTACTAGGAGTGATAGAGGCCCGTGCACCAAGGCTGTTTCCAGTTTGCAGAGATCATTTTTACTGATCTTTGCTCACAAAATCTGAGAGAAAAACCTAAACCTGGCTTCTCCGAGGCTCCAGTCCGAGCAATCACTGATGCCAACCTCCATGCCTAGGTAGAAAAGGACTTGCATTGTCTCCTGAGAACGGTGTTGCTGATTCCTCTTCTCAGGGGTCTACAAGACAGAAGACCCAGGTCTGGACTGGGTGGTAACTTGGGCCAGAGGTTTTGTTCTTGGGTCTTTGAAGGTTAGTTGATACACAGTGCTGGCTCTAGGTAATAAGACAACTAGTTGGGTTTGGCCAACTTCACTAGCGTGTGATACCCACGAGTGACTTTGTGATGCTGGAAATGACTTTGGGTCCCGTTGTTCTGACTATTATTGTTATTGCTGACATTTTTACTGCGACAAGGTCGTGATTGGGGGCTGCCCTCAATGAGTGTTAAGTGGTCAGTGCCATATTGTTAAACCACGGCACTACAGCAGAGTTCTAGAGAGCAGCCCATAAAAATGAGTCTTTGCAGCTGTTGAACGCTCTCATTCCCTTTGTGCGCGCTGGCGAACATGGTCTGCTTCCTACTGAGTCCGAGTATTTTTAAAAATATTAAGTCTGAGTGAACATTTTAAAGATCGGCATTCCTTCTGTAATGTGTGACAATCCAACGTTTACACTAATGCAAGGTTTGAGGCCGATCTTAGGGGCTGATGATTGTAGGTCTCTTCATGAGGAAAGACTCAGACCCTCTAGTCCTCTGCCCTGGGCCTTTGTGTGGCAAGGTAAAACAGAGAGTGGGACACCACTGTGCACCCTTAGCCCTCCTTAGAGACTTCTGTCCCAGGATCCTTTGCCGCAGGGACAGCTGTGTGACTGTGTGACGGCAGCAAAGAATATTCTGTAAGCGCTTGGCCTTCTTTCCAAAAGTGATTCAGAATGACCTACTAAAAGTATAAAGGATAAGACACAGGCCAGGGATGAGGAACGGGAGCTGCAGAAGGGATACTGTGTCACCAATAATTGCTCTGATTGGGCGGCACATTTTATTTTGAGTTTCTTCATCCCTCACAGAGAAAAGGGAAACTCATAAATCCCTAGATGCCGTCACCTGAGACTGACAGGCTTTGGAACGTGAGGGAAGGGTTAATGCTTTGCCGTAACCACGTGAATGGATGGAATCTAAATGTGAGGCAACGCTGAGCGGCCAAGGGTTGGCTTGATGGTCATTTCCCTGTTGATAACCCCAGTTCATACTGTGATCCACATGTGGTGTCTCCTGATCTTCAGCGGAAGCTGGAGCTGCAGGAACAAATGACTTCTGAGTGAGGAGATGCTCTATTCACAGTGAATGGGTGCCTTTTCCGATTTCCTGAGCATAGACTTTGACTGTATCCCACCTGCTTTTTATTCTAGTGAAGGAAACTTCTTCTGAATTTTCTATTCTAGTTTGTTCCTATTTTCCCTTGAATAGGACTAATTTTTATTATATCAGATTAGGCACACATGCCCAGAATTTAATGAATTAACCGAGTCTCTAAGCTCCCAGAATCCTGTCTGGATAGTGTACTGGCTGCAGCTCTTTCAAGCCATGCCATTTACAGGATCAGAGACACAGAGCTGTAGCATCAAAGACATTTCTGAATGGAATGCATAGGGCTGGGTTACTGTTATAGTTTGAGTATAAGAATCCCTTAAAGGCCCATGTGTGGAAGGCTTAGTTCCCAGACCCCAAACCCTCCTGTGTTGAAATTCCCAGGTGAGGAAGCCACTTTGGGGGGTAGGAGAAACTTGAACACTTGGGGCCTATTTGAAAGGAGAGCATCACCGAGGGCATACACACCCTGGAATGATGATGTGTCTTTGGCCTTTCCCTATCCACTTCCTCTGCTTCCTGATGGTCATGAGTTGACGTGCTTTCTCCATGGCAAGGGTCCAACCATGATCTTCAACCTTATTTCAGAGCCACACAGCCACCAAGTCAGCCAACTGTAGCTGAGTTTCTGAAGCATTAGTCGAGGAGAGACTCTCCCTCTTCTAAACCTGTTCCTCTTAGGTATTGGGCATAGCAGAAACAAGACTAACGAAGTGGCTGGGTTATCATAGGCAATACGTTGAAAATGGCCTTGACAACCAGTGAGATCATAGATTTCAAGGGAGATTTAGGACATCTGAATGGAAATCGAGGCGAGAAGGCAAGCTCTGAGGGCCAACACATCGGGAAGCAATGTGGGGTTCTGGTGTCTGACGGTCTAGCTTGCCCCAAAGCCATGCTACTGCCTTCTGCCTGTCACATGACCCACTTCTTGTGCTGCTTCTTTAGGCTGAGGGTGACAGTTGGATCTTGGCCTATCAGTGGGCAGCCTGTGCTGCTGGGAGACAATGAGGCATGGACTTAAACAATAAATAAAATAAGTGGAGAACCAGTCTTAACCTCTGATGGAAGCATTTTAGTGAGGATCCCACATAATCGTATCGGCAGTACATGATGATAATTTAACCACACAAAACAATGGAAGGCGAATCACGGTGACATACATCTTTAATCCCAGCACTTAGAGGCAGAGGCAGGTGGATCTGTGATTGTAAGGCCAGCCTGGTTTACATATTGAGTTCCAAGCCAGCCAGGGCTACAAAGTGAGAAGGAAGGAAGTCCTGTTAGGGTCAATAAGGAAACTCCACAAGTCAGCAATATTTAGCTTAATATTCCCAAATCAGTAGTTTTCATATGATGTAGTGATAATTAAAATTCAATACAGGAAATGACATCATTTATAATAGTAGCAGTATAAAATGCCTAGCAATAGTCCTTGAGAGAGGTACGACGAATAGGTTTGAATAAAGCGACAGTGCTCTTCTCAGACCATGTCGTTTTAACCGATGTCTCAACGGTCTGTTTTCAAAGAATAGAACAACTTACTCTAATTCACTGAGTGGAATGGACGTGAAGCCTAAGTGTAAAGAATGGAAGGATGATTTACCCTGTCAGGGAGCTAAATATATAACTGGAATAGCAATTACCAGACAATGGTATTGATGATGGAGAAAAATGAGACAGAATAACCAGTATTCAGATCTTGGCATTAATAACCTAGAAAATTAAGTGCAAAGTGCTTCAGCCTAATGGATTGTTGAGTGGATTTTTTTTCCTAGAATATTGTACCTTGAAAACTTGCTATTTGGAGGGGAAAAAAAATCCGTGCATATGCCACTTGCATACCACCAAAATAAATGTAGGTTGGATTAAGATATACAACTAAAATATGAAATCATAAAAGCCGGCTGGTAGGTAGGGAGCCCACAAACCATTTGTCTGACTGGTGGGTAAGAGAAGCAACTTTTAACCACAAATGCCATAAATGAGTTGGGGCATATACAAGACCCAAATTCTCCCTGATAAAATATAAATTAAATTAATTGAAATAAAAAAATAAGGAGGGACATTTGCTAAAGGAGCAAACACCAACACTTATTCCTACAAACTAATAAACCAGCGATTCTCAGAGGGTTGGCTCACCCTGTCATGGGGGTCAGCTAAGACCATCAGAAAATACAGATGTCTACATTATGATTCAGAACAGCAGCAAGATTTCAGTTAGGAGGTAGCAGCGAAAATAATGTTATGGCTGAGGGTCACCACACCGTGAGGAGCCGTCTTAAAGGGTTGGCAGCATTCGGAAAGTTGGGGACCACTGTAATAAACAGGATCAAATAGTCTCATCTAAAAGGAGGTGCGAGATGCTCAGCCACTTCCTACTGACGTAAGGGCAGATGTATAACACGTGTGGGAATTTTCCATTAGCAGGGAATGCAGGGGGACAAATGGCCAAGGTTTGAGAGTAGCTTGTGGAGAAGTAGTCAAGTCAGGTGTTGCTGGAGTTGGGTGCTGCAAGCTTTCTGACCATGGGTGCAGTGGAGTACAAATAAGTTTGCGAATTTTAGCTCATTTGTCTGCCAGGGCAAGTGTCTTAAGTGTCGGATATCTATTCTTCATAATTCTAGAGCCTAGAAGTCTGCAACCGAGGTGTCCAAAGACTCCACTTCTGAAGCAGGCAGCTTTCCTCTGTTTTACGTGTGGTTGTCCATTTGGATCTGTGCGAACCTGGCCTCTCTTTAGGCATCTGACTTTCTGTAAGAGCAACCACTCAGGTTAGGATCCACCCTAACAGCCCCATTTTATCTTAGCCCCCTATTTAAAGATCCTGTGCAAATAAAGTCATACTCTGGCATACAGGAAGTTGAACCTTCAACATAGGAATTTGGGGGAAAATAAAAGTCAACCAACAACTTCACAAGACAACGGTTAGGGACAAAGATTCTTCTGGGGTACATGGCTTAGAAATGTACAGTACAGGGGTCCCTGCCTCTCTGCCCTCTCTGCTTCCACACTTCAGATCAACCGGTAAGGAGAAAAGAGGCACCCTCAACTGTCCTTGGTAGGCTAGTGATGTCTTTGTTTCTGTTTGACTTTCAGGAATTGATGGGTCTGGTAACATCAGGGGTTTGATTCAATACAGTTTCTTGTTTCTTGGTTTTTACTACTTTGGTCAGGTTGCGATTTCATGATCAACCAGTACTTTTATTTAATTTTTTGGCATGGCCTTACTATATCATCCAGGCTAGCATCAGACTTTGCTGTGGAACCCAGACTGCTCTTGTCTCAGACTTGGCGTCATCTTGCCTTACCCACCCAGGTGCCACCGCTACTGCAAGCCTGTGCCACTCCAGCAGCAAACACGGCTCTTTTTTTTTTTTTTCTTTTTCTTTTTTTTTTTTTTTCAGAGCTGAGGACTGAACCCAGGGCCTTGCGCTTGCTAGGCAAGCACGCTACCACTGAGCTAAATCCCCAACCTGCAAACACGGCTCTTGACCGTCATCCTTGTGACTATAGCTTCCCGACCTGACCCCGAGTTCTGTGAACCTTGAACGTTACCTTGAAGAGTTAAGATTGTAAAATGTCTCAGGGGACTGCCTGTTCTGTAAAACATATTATGCAATTGTTTTTTTTTTTTTAAATCAGGAACTGTCGTTAAAATGCCTTGCATGGGGTGGGGGGAGGGCTCATTTTGATTAGGCATTTTATTTTTTAAAGCTCTATTTATTTATTTATTACATATAAGTACACTGTCACTGTCTTCAGACACACCGGAAGGGAGCACCAGATCCCATTACAGATGGTTGTGAGCCACCATGAGATTGCTGGGAATTGAACTCAGGACCTCTGGAAGAGCAGTCAGTGCTCTCAACCTCTGAGCCAGCTCTTCAGCCCTGATTAGGCATTTTAGAGGGAGACAAAGGAGGAGGCTCAGGAGAAAGAAGGGTGGAGGCTGGAGTTCAGTGACAGTGGGGCCAGGCCAACTGCTGGCCTTGTGATGACAGCAGTGAAGATGTTTATGGAATTTTCTGGATTGAAGTCCCATCCTGCTGATGGTAGGTAACTCTTGTCGCTTTGGTGATAACACTCTTAGGGGATGGCTCTGGGTCTGTGAGAGACTTCTGCCAGAGACATGCTCACAGCTGTCAGCAGGAGGTTCTGGTCTGTCAGGCAGGGGCTCCTTGAGTCTCCACAAGTGTCTCTGCATCCCCTTCTTCTGTCCCAGCAGGACACCAGAATGAAATCCCTGGGCTCCCTGGACAGTCATCCTTTACACAGAATCCTAGCAGGCAGGGTGGTGATCTGCCATTTGGATCTGGCCTGAGTCCTGAGGCCTTCATCCTCCCAGGTTGTTAATGGGGTGGAGGATGGGGTGTGGTGCTTGTAGAATAGTTTGCACTCCCCAAATTCACTGAGTGACAAAGCCGGGTGTGCTGGCTGGCACAGGCTTATAGTTTCGGCAACTGGGCACTAAGACAAGATCTTTAGCTCTAAGCCAGGGTTAGAGGGCTACATATTGAATTCAAGCTCAACCAGGGATATATAATGAAATCCTGTCTCAGAAAAAAATCAGAATTATGCAAGCAGAGTGGCCCCTTATTTTATTGAACGGAAGGCATAGTGGGATGCAGGCTGTCCCTGGGGATAGATACTTTCTTCTGCTCACTTATATAAAAAGGAAATTGCCAATAGTAAGCAAGAATGAAGTTCCTTAGAGTCTGTGCTGCTCACTGGTCGAGTCCAAGGACTACTAGCAAGTGTTAGAAAGTATCAAACCTACGGGAACTGAAACAAAGGGTAAGAATCTGGCCAAGGATGCTGTAGCTGACTTTAGCCAGAGGTTCTGTGTTCTAGCTGGACATTCTGGCTTCATATGATGTAAGAACACAAAGTAGATGCCCTACTGTTTAGAGATGAACTGTGAGTGATCCGGGGTAGTGTGAGCTGGGCGGTATGCTGGCGACATGAACTGTATCCACTAGCTTTCTGGTTACTTTGTGTGGAAACTGGTGAAAAGCAAATAAATCAATGAAGGAAAGATATGTTTTGTCTCACGGTTTCAGGAGATACAGCCCACAATGGTGGGAAACTTACCCCACATAAACAGGAGTAAGAGCCATCGTTGCTGCAGCTTACCAGGAGCAGAGAACTATGGGGCAGAACCAGAAGTGGGCATAATGTCCAAACTCCTACTGCCTCACTTCCGCTAGCTGGGTGTTACCTCCTGATGATTCGACAACCTCCTGAAATAGCATTGGCCGCTGAGGACCAGACATTCTACCACACACACTGATGTGGTGTGTATGTGCACCTGAGTGTGTGTGTGTGGGGGGAGAGAATGTATATGTATGTGAGTATATGTGTAAGTGTGTGAGAGAGTGTTTGAGAGAGAGTATGTGTATGGATGTATATGAGTGTGTGTGCATGTGTCTGTCTGTGTGTGTGTGTGTGAGAGAGAGAGAGAGAGAGAGAATGTGTGTATATGAGTATATGTGTAAGAGTGTGTGAGAGAGTATGTGTGAGAAAGAGTGTGCATATATTATATGAGTGCGAGTGTTAGTGTGTGAGAGTGTGGAGTGTGTGTGAGGGAGAAAGAGTGTGTGCGTTGAGGAAGTGTGAGTGTGTGGGGGTGAGGTGGGGGCCATTTCAGATTTAAACCTTAATACAAAACCAACTTAAACCTGATCTGGCAAAATTAGAAAGTTTTACCAAATCTTGAAATTGGAAATTCTTTTTAAATCGTTTTATTACATTTTATTGCCTTTGTGTGTATGTGTGTGCATATAGGGATGTGTGCACCATGGCTCACGTGTGGAGATCAGGGGACAGCTTGTAAGAGTCGATTTTCTCCTTTCATCACATGGGACCCATGGGATTCAGGCTGTGCACGAGCAAGATCCACTCAGCCGTTTCCCTGCTCCTCAAACAGCAAGGACGTCCCTACTTCTCAGGTCTGCCATCCACCTCGGTTTTATCGTTGGTTGCCTACTGGCTCGAGATCAGATACAAATTGAACCTTGTTCACTAGTTACCTCAACAGACATCCCAGTTCTGGCTGGCTGGCTCATGTGCTAATCCCTGAACTAGTGTGTACTCAGGGAGTTGAGATCCTTGGATTTGTCAGGCTGAGGCACTTGTACATGCCTAGAACACATCCAATCCCATCCAGTCAGATAAGTGGGGGGAGGGGTGACTTTGGAAAGTGGGAGGAAGGAAGTAATGCTGTCAAAACCGGCGTATTGATCTCAGGAGATGGTGTTGGAACACTGCTACATTCACCTCAGAGCCCACTAAGAATATTCTGGAGCCATCCTTATCCCCTCTTAGAAATCCCCATGAAGGGGCTGGGGATTTAGCTCAGTGGTAGAGCGCTTACCTAGGAAGCGCAAGGCCCTGGGTTCGGTCCCCAGCTCCGAAAAAAAAGAACCAAAAAAAAAAAAAAAAAAGAAATCCCCATGAAGAGCCGAGCCTATCGAGGGCTGTTTATCTGTCCAAGTTTTGTTAAGCACACCACCTTATTTCACTTTGAGTCTGATTGCATTGAGTCTGTAATCATGTAGCCTTAAGACTAGATAGTATCTGTCTTAGTCAGATGACAAATTATGACATTAAGTAACTTTCGCTAAAATTGGCCTGATGGATATGAGTCAAAATGGAACACGAAACAGTGCATTGGTCTGTTTCATGATGCTATAACAGACTACCTGACACTGGGTACTTAAACAAACAAACAAACAAAAGCCCCCAAAAACCCAAAACCAAAAACCAAAAAACCAAAGACTGGCTGGTTCTGTGTGTCAATTTGACACAAGCTGGAGTTATCACAGAGAAAGGAGCCTCCCTTGAGGAAATGTCTCCAAGAGACCCAGCTGTAAGGCATTTTCTCAATTAGTGATCAATGGGAGAAGGCCCAGCCCATGATGGGTGGTGCCATCCCTGGGCTGGTGGTCCCGGGTTCTATAAGAAAGCAAGCTGAGCAAGCCAGGGGAAGCAAGCCAGTAAGTAACATCCCTCCACGGCCTCTGCATCAGCTCCTGCTTCCTGACCTGCTTGAGTTCCAGTCCTGACTTCCTTTGGTGATGAGCAGCAATGTAGAAGTGTAAGCTGAGTAAACCCTTCCCTCCGCAGCTTGCTTCCTGGTCCTGATATTTGTGCAGGAATAGGAACCCTGACTAGACAGACCTTATCTGTTCAGCCTCTGATGCCTCACAACATGGCAGAGAAGGAAGCAGAAGCAAGAGGGGACCACGTGTGCGGTCTTGTCTTGTAAGGCCCTGCTCCCGTGAGAATTAACATACGCTGCATCTATGACCTTGTCTCTCAGGAGGCCTCACACCATAAAGATTTTACCTTCTCAATCGCCACACCCTCCGACGTACCACTTGACCTGAACAACCCACCTAAACCATAGCAAACTGTGACCCAGGGAAGACGACCAGAAAAATACAACAGATGTGAACGGGTAAGACAAGTCGGGGTGCTCTTCCAGACAGTGCCTTTGAAACTCACTCTTTACATCGGGGGACCTAATATAAGAGTGGGGGGGGGGTCTGTTCCCTTTCAGTGTTAATACCTCAGTCCTTTTGATGCAGAAATAGTTAACCAAATAAATTTTTATGTGACCCAAACGTGCAAATTATGGTGCATTGTTACTTAGAACTCTGTTTTTATTTTTAGCGGATAATTTTATGTTCCCCAGACTTTGAAAGGGATCCCTGAAAGACTGCATTCTGTGTATATGAAGTAACTAAGAGGTGACCAGATGGCTTGATGGGTGAAGGTGCTTGCTGCTGAGGCTGACAACCTGAATTTGGTCTTCAGGATCCACCTGGTGGAAGGGGAACCACCCTTTGTTAAAGAACCCTCTCCTTACAGTAAATGGGGACCACCGCAGAAAAACCACGACTGGACACAATGCGGAGATCAGATCGGGGGGAGTCCAGCCGAGTTGAATGCATCTGATCCCAGGTCCTATCGCTAAGGCTCAGGGAATACTTTGGAAGAGGGGATTGAATGAGCCAGATACCAGGAAGTTTGACAGACTCTCTTAGAAATGGATGTACAAACAAGAGCAGAACAATGGCAGTACCAATAAACATGGAGAAATACACGCATGCACACGAACATGCATACTTCCACACACATGCACACTTCCACACACATGCACACACACACACACACACACACGCACACGCACGCACATGCATGCACATGTACACACAACATGGGGGGCAGGAAGGGAGGGCGGAGGGGGGGGAGAGAGAGAGAGAGAGAGAGAGAGAGAGAGAGAGAGAGAGAGAGAGAACAACAATGGCACAATGACAATGGTAGTGTTCAACTCAGTAAGGAAACTGTAATTAACATTTTAATCAATTTAGGATTTCCAGATTCTAGAGTGGAAAAAACGACTCATTTTAAAATCAGAACTCTGATGGTAGAATAATGGTAGGTGCAAGGACATGAAGTTTGGTCACGACAGTCAGGGCTTGAAATATAGAAACTGATTATGAAAGCTAACAGAAAATGAGGCACCCATTCTATTACATGTTGGCCAGAAGTACACACTGATCAGGGGTGTCCTCTAGGTTAATAAATTTAAATCAAAGTGAATTGTGGCGTTGAGCCATTCTCCCATGTCAGTCTCTGCCCAGTCTACTGTTTCTCACAACTCCCATCTCTTGAGAGGATGAGAAATGTCACACACACACACACACACACACACACACACACACACACACACACACACACACATCCCTTGCTGCCTTCGCCTCTGAAAGCCGCAACCCTGTGGTGTTTGAAAAGCCAAGGTAAATGTGAAGCTAATGACTACTCAATCAATATCTCCCACCGACCTTAGACAGAGGCAGAAGTCGTTGGTCAGCTAATGACTCTTGGTTTTAAAGTGAAGGTTGAGCTAGCAGCTTCCTATAGAGTGCTGTAAAAAGGAGGCTTCTCTTAAATCATGCTGGTCAGACTGGTGCTGCTGTTAGAGAGCTGAAAAACAGGAATTCACATAGTTTCTTTGTGTTGTAATTCCACTTCCGTGGGTGTCAGGGTCTGTTCCCTGTGTTCATTTCCTTGATGACCCAGATCTCTTCCGGACAGACTGAAGTCATTGTACGATAAAGACCCCTCTTCCTCCCCACCCCTTCTAGTCCTTCCTCTCTTTCTTTTGTTCTTACCTTTTCTTTTCTTCTGTTCCTCTTTCCCTGTCTCCCTAGGATTTGCTGTATAGCCCAGGCTGGCCTAAATTCAAGATTCCCCTGCCTTAGCTTTTCAACTCATAAGGGTTACAGGCACATAGTAGGTTCAGCTTGGTGGAAGTTTTTTGGAAGGACCAGGAGGTGTGGGCTTGGGGGGAGGAGGTGTGTTACTGGGAACAGGCTTTGAAGTTTCAAAAGCCTGCCACATTCCTGTCAGCTCTCTCTTCGTCACGCTTGTGGATCAAGTACAAGCTCTCAGCAACTGTTCCAGTGCCTGCCTGCCTGCCTGCTTCCCTGCTCCTGCCATGATGGTCATGGACTCTAACCCTCTGGAACTGGGAGCCCCAGATTAAGTGCTTTCTTTTGTAAGTTGCCTTGAGCATGGTGTTCTATCACAACAACTGAAAAGTTGCTAAGACAACACCACTTCTCACCTCTCCCTGAAATTCCAGTCTTTTCCATGCTTCAGGTGAACTTTCAGATTGAGTCCCCAACACTAACACCCGTTTTTTTTTTGGCCTGTGGTTTTCTTCAGATCGTTATCCAAGGATCCAAACCTCCTGACAAAGAGTCTTCCTCAAAGCCATCTGCTGCAAACTGTAGTTCCTCATGAAGTCAGGCCTCACTGAGGCAGGATTGGGGGATGGGACCTAATGGAGATGTTTGGCCATGGCAGCAGAGTGCTAATGATGAATTAATCCCCCTCCTAGGAGAATAGATCATCTATTGTGGGAGTTCAGCCCTGCCCGATCTCTTGTACACATTTCCTCTCTTCCCCTTTCTGTGTACGTGGCCCAGATCCAGAGCCTTGCCGATTTTGTGTTTCCAAGCTTCCAGAAACGTGAGCCAAAGCAAACTATAAGTTACCCAGTCTCAGGTATTCTGCTATTGAACAGAAGATGAACTTTAAAGAGAAGCAAACAAAAAGGACAGGTACCCACATGAGCTAGCAATTACAAGGTAAATAGTACTAACACTTATTGAATGCTTACGAATGGCCAGCATTTATGATCACGTATTTAGAAATAGCTTGTTTGATTTTTTTTTTCTCAAATCGGTGTGGGCAAGAGTTTTATTAGCCGTGCTTTATTTTATTAGCTCATTTCATTAGCCTTGCTAAAAATATTTTATTTGGCTGGTCATGGTGACACATATCTTTCATCCTACCACTTGGGAGGCAGAGGCAGGGGGAATCTCCATGAACTTGAAGCCAGCCTGGTCTACATAGTGAGTTCCAGGACAGCTAGAACTATATAATAGACCCTGTCTCCAAAACCAAAACTTTATGTGGATGAATGTTTTGCCTGCATCTCTGTGCACTGTGTCGGGTGCCTAAGGAGACCAGTAACTGCTGAGCCATCTTTTTGGTCCCCTACTGACCTCCTTTTAATGACAGAGTTGAACTTAGCCCTGGACTCTTGGTCCTCAGGCTATTGCTTAAGCCCATCATACATGAGGCAAGAAGATATAATGAAGATAGGAGACTTCAAAGATACTGTTATAGAACTAAACGATTAACCATTTGTGCTAAACAATTGTGGCAGATATTTTTATTCTTTTATTGCAGTGAAATACACCATAACCATTAAAAATGTGCAGCCCAGTAATGTTACGACCATTCACACCACTGTACAGTCAATCTGTAGGCCTCTTTGCATTCTGTAAAACCTAACTTTACACCCCTCCTTCCCTATAACCCCTGGGAAACACATTCTGAGTTCAAGGCCAGCCTGGTCTACAGAATACGTTCCAGGACAGAAGGCTATACAGAGAAACCCTGTCTGGAAAAACAAACCCCCAACCCCCAAAGCATGTGAATGAAGAGATTCAATTTGGTTGTAGATATAAAGGACCAACAGAAGTACATCTCATAGGACATATATAATACTGAAGAATTTTAGTTATCGTTTGGTTAAATAGAACTAAGTGTCTAATAAATCATATCATTTAGTTCTCACAGATGATAATATGTATTGGATGGTTGCTACTTAGCAGACAAAGCCATAGAGTTTAACTGTATAGTCACACAGGGTAGCATCAAGTGATGGGGTCTTAGATATACCTAAAGCACCCTGTACTTCTTGCACGTGTGTATAAGAAGGCTGCGAGCAGCCAGGCAATGTGTCAAGGAAGGCATCAATGTTCATAGACATTTCCTGTCCTTTCTCCTTGAATTTCTTTAAGAGCAGCTGTCCTCGTGGGAGAAGTGTTACCAGTTCAGACAGTGACGGGGTCTCTTTGCCACCCACCCGGGAGTGGTGGGGTGAGCAGAAGGACTAGGTGGAAACGAGAACTAAGGATGAATTCCACAGACATTTAGTAGATCATAAATGTTTAGAGGGCAGGCAAACTACCCAAGGTTGTTTCTGTATGTCCCTGTAACTTAGTGAGGTAGGGAGAGATGGACCCGTGCCTATTCTTGTCAGATGTGTGTGCTGCTATGACCTTTTAAATAACCAGAGCTTCAATTCTACACTGAAGGATTCCTTGATCCAGTGGTCCCACCACTGGATTCATCCTGTGCTCATATACGTCCTTAACGTTCTTCACTGCAGTGGTATTTGCCGCTTTAGAGAAAGAGGCACATTAATTTGCATGTTCATCAATAAGGCACAGTGATCCATGAATTCAACCAGTACAAGATGAAGAGTCACGCCAGTGGACTGTCCAATGAATGTCGAAATACCGCTGGCTCAATAAAACAATTAAGGAGCAATGTATTGAGAGTTCTTTTTTTAACTTTTTAAAATTTATTTTATGCGAAAGTTTGTTTTGCCTCCAAGTATGTCTGTGTACAGTGTCTGTGCCCAGTGCCTGGTGCCTGATGAGGCCAGAAGAAACTAACTGTTGGATCTTCTGGAAACTGGGGTTAAGGATGGTTGTGATGGTCACGTGGGTACTGGGAACCGATCCTGGGTTCTCTACAAGAGCAGCAAGTTCTCTTAACCACCGAGCCATCTCTCCAGCCCCAAAATTCTCATAAGGACTATCAATGATTACAATCAGACATAGTTTTGTAAGAAAGGTGGGAGATGACCCATAACGCGGCAGGTGATCTTGGCTGTCCTGCTACAGTGGGAGAGGTGAAATAAATGCTATTTACATACCATTGCATTATGTAGTTTATTGCCTAGGCACACACTGCTTCTAAAATAGAAGAGATAAATGAAAAAAAATTTTTAAAGATTATTAATCTAGTTTTAGCTAGTTCACCTGGTCACACAGAGAAGTGTCTTCAGGGTATTCCCTCCCCGCCCCCCGCCCCCAGCTCCTTTTCATCTTTGACTACTAATTTCATGGTGAGGCTTCAGTTTGCCTTTTCTGGGAATCTGCATTTCTCACAAATCTACAATAAGCGCCAGGCATAAATCGGCCATCACACAGTTGTGTGTTCCTGTGAATCTTCCGGCCTCGTCTCCAGGTTGTCATCTCCGAAATCATCTACTTAACAGCTGAATCTTCTCATTCCACCCCCAGCAGCCCTGCCACTCTGCAAGTGAATGTTCCCAGGTCCTGTCCATCATGACTTAGTCTCTGTACCATTCAGATAGTACAACCAGGAGAGAACATGGTGATGGGAATTGGGTGCTCGTACAGTCATTCTGGGGGAGAGCTGGAGAGGCGGGATCTATAGTAGGCTCTCTTGGGACAAGACTAACGGCACCTATCACACTCCTCCGGAACTGACATACCTTTGATCCCTTGATCAGGAAGCAACAGTGATTATTTCTTGTGGTCATAGGTCTTGTTGACCTTGCCTTTTGATAGCCAGGAAACTAAAACATGTGTTTTGAGGTTTTGTGTTCCTGTTCCAGCAGGGAAATAGCTGAAGGAGACAACATAGCTCATTGGTTGAGATAGCGTGGTTATGATAACCTCAGTAGTCTTAGGTGTTTGAGTGCTTAGCTGCGAGCTGGCGGTTGCTGTTTGGGTTGAGGAGTATGTCACTGCAGGCAGGAATTAAAGGACCTTGCGACACCTTGAGTGTGCTCTCTGCTTCCTGCTTGCAGGTCAGGATGTACGCTCTTAGCTTCCAGCTGTAGCCGCCACGGTATGCTCTTCCACTATGGACTCTTATCGCCCTGGAACTGTAAGCACAGACGAACTCCTTTATAAGCTGCTTGGTTGTGACGGTTTAATTGCAGCAATAGAATAGTAACCAGTTCAGCACATTTGATGGTCAGACTCTTAGCTGCAAAGAAGTTGACCCCTGAAGCTCAGGAAAGAATCACCAGAGGCTTTGAGAATGACAAAACCCGTTTGGCATGTCTTCCTAGTTCTCCTTGACCACACTTCCCTGCCATTGTAGCTAGTGGTTTGTTTAAAACAGTTTCCTGAGGCGCTCTGTAGGGCAGTCTCTTATTTCTCAGTGTATTGGAAGATTACAACCTATCACAGCCTGTGCTTCTGACAGGTCTGTTTCCAGTTCAGCTCTCCTGCACGTCCCGTTATTTTCTCAGCCTTGCTCCATAGACAACTCCAATGCATCTTAGTGACCGTCTAACCTGATCTTTCCATCCCTATATCCCGGCCCTGCAGTCTCTTCCTGTGGATGGCATTGCTCACCTGTGTGAGTTGGAAGTGCTTGTTAGCCTTCACTGCCTTGATTCCCCTTCCCACCTTACTGATGACTACCCCAGTCACAACAGATTGGTTACTGGTCCTACACGAGATCCATGGTTGTTCGCATCGCCACAATTCCTACCCTGCTTCATGCTGCTGTTACTTGAAATAGCCTCCAGCAAACTGCAGAAGACCCTGAACTGGTTCTCCATGACCACTCACTTTAACCCAGCCTCTGCGGTGCGTATAGGACTCCACTGTTGGACTGGAGATGTGGCTCAGAGATTGAGACTGCGTACCACTCCATCCAGTGGAGCACCAGAGTCTGCTTCCCAGCATGTCACAGGGCCATGACTACAGCTCCAGGGGAACTTACACCACCTTTTGACCTCCTTGGGTGTTGGAGATTGGTTCTTTTTTTTTTCTTTTCTTTTCTTTTTTTTTTTTTTTGGAGCTTGGGACCAAACCCAGGGCCTTGCGCTTGCTAGTCAAGCGCTCTACCACTAAGCTAAATCCCCAACCCCTGGAGATTGGTTCTAATACTTTGACTCATTTGGGAATCTGCATGTCCAAACATTAAAGGTCCTTGTCCAAACGTTAAAGAGCCTTCTCCCCAACTGATTTTTTTTTTTTTTTTGGTTCATTTTTTTGGAGCAGGGGACCGAACCCAGGGCCTTGCGCTTCCTAGGCAAGCGCTCTACCACTGAGCTAAATCCCCAACCCCTCCTCAACTGATTTTTGACCAATGAAGATGCCAGTCGCCAAGGGTTGGGCAAAGGGAGATGGAGTGGGACCCTTAGAGTTTCGCAGGGTAAGACAAAGTGAGATAGAGAAGTGGTGGGATACGGACAGACGGAAGAACTGCAGGAAATAAAGCCAATCAGCCACCTGAGATTTCAGGTAAGTAGCCACTGGCCACTTCTCCTATTGGGCCTAGGGAAGCAGGCAGAGGATTAGAAGTGCCCCGGCCATTGAGCTAGGCGAGATATTAAAAATAAGCTCATGTGTGTGTGTGTGTGTCATTCATTCTTGTGTCCAAAGATCCTCTGGGTGGGTGGCTGGAAGCCGGGAACACAAAGTGGAGTAGCAGGAATCTCAGGCTACACTGGGGAACTTGCACTTACATATGTGTACACATGCAGTTTTCAAAAGCCTCCACTTTCTAAAACCCTTTGATGGCTTCTCATTTCCAAATCATTAGCATGTTTTAAAACAATCTACATGACAGTATACTATTCCCAATGGGACTGGATTTAGAACCCATTAGAAGTCAGACTTGAAACAGTCATGACTGACTGTGTCCTCACATAGGAAACCCAAACAAACTCTTCCTTCCTTTAATTGCTCTTGTCCAGTGTTTTATCAGAGCAGTGGAAAAGCAAAGGCTATCACTGGCCTTTCTGATTCCTCTCCTGACCCTATTTCCGTATTTATCCACTGGATAGCATGTCTCCTTTATTGATTTAGAATGAGCCTGGCTTGTGTCCTCCAGCCTAGTCTTCACATAAGCTACCCCTTCAGAACACACCTCATCACTCCTACAAGAAGTTTTTTTCTAGACCCTCCCATCAGTTCCCATTGGCCACACCCATCTTACCCAGAATTCTCATTTCTTCTCTTTCCTGCAATTTGAATAAAATATTAATTATTCCACCTTTGTCTCTATGGGTTGAATGCAAGGCTGCAGGTGGAAATAATGTCTCAGCATTAGTCTCCCGCATCTACCACAAGGCTAGGCAAATAGCAACATTGTAAAATTTAACGCTGATTACAGAACAGTACTGGGCACTGTTCCAAGCTCTTCTTCTACAGTAACTCCTTTAATTATTGTGACAAATCTGGAATGTAAGCTTCATTGTCTCACTTTACAGATGTCAAATTAGTAAAGAAGGGTGAAGCAAGTTGCTAAGATAACATAGTGGAAACCAGGACTGAACCAAGCATTTCAGATCTGATGTTTGTACTTTTACTGATTATATTTTATTAATCTTAATGTTTATTAAACATCATGTCCTTCAAAATGCTCCCTATCACTCATGGACAGATACATTGTTATAAAACAGGTCTGTAGTGAAGGCTAGTTTACTTGTAGAGGAGTCCTCTTGATAGATTGAGACAGGATCTTGCTGTGTAGTCCAGGCTAGCCTCAAATGTGCAGTTCTCTAGCTTCAGCTTCTCCATTGCTGACACTTTTTTTTTTTTTTGGTTCTTTTTTTCGGAGCTAGGGACCGAACCCAGGGCCTTGCGCTTCCTAGGCAAGCGCTCTACCACTGAGCTAAATCCCCAACCCCCATTGCTGACACTTTTATGTGTGCACCAGCATACCCAGATAAAACATGTGTCACTTGTACAAGCAACTTTGATTTAGAATGAGCCTGGCTTGTGTCCTCCAGCCTAGTCTTCACATAAGCTACCCCTTCAGAACACACCTCATCACTCCTACAAGAAGTTTTTTTCTAGACCCTCCCATCAGTTCCCATTGGCCACACCCATCTAACCCAGAATTCTCATTTCTTCTCTTTCCTGCAATTTGAATAAAATATTAATTATTCCACCTTTGTCTCTATGGGTTGAATGCAAGGCTGCAGGTGGAAATAATGTCTCAGCATTAGTCTCCCGCATCTACCTAATAGATATTGTCAAACTCATACAAGATAATCTGTCTAAAATCGAATAGTGTTAGTAAGTTCATTCCAGTTGAAGTAACAAAGCCTTAATGTCTCTTGGAGGCTCATACAATTTGGAATATGTATGTGCTTAAGAATGTGTATATGTTTATACATATGTACTTAAGGGTACTGCATTAGTCAGGGTTCTCTAGAGTTACAGAACTTACGGAATGTCTCTCTATATTAAGGCAAATTATTGGAACAACTTATAGTCTACAGTCCAACTAGTCCAGCAATAGCCAGCTGTGAATGGGAAGTCCAAGGATCTAGTAGTTGCTCAGTCCCACGAGGCTAGTTGTTTCAGCTGGTTTTCTGTAGAAGTCCGTTCCAACAGATGTGCTGGCAAGTCAGTGCAAGCAGGCAAAGAAGAGTGAGCCTTCCTTCCAGTGTCCCTATGTAGGCCTCCAGCAGAAGGTGTGGCCCACATTAAAGGTGTGTACCACCAGGCCTCCACCTGAAATAAGTTTTTTTTTCCTTGGAATTTGCTCTGTCTCAAGCTTGAACTCAGAGATCTGCTTGCCTCAGTCTCCTGGGATTAAAGGTATGTACCACCTTGCCTGGGCCTCAGCTCTGCATGGCCACTGTGCCTCAAGATCCAGATCAAAAGCCAGTGTCATCCAGCCTCATGATCTGGATCATAGACGTGCCCTCCATTTCTGGATTATAGTTCATTCCAGACAATATAGTCAAGCTGACAACTGGGAATAGACAGCATAGAAACTGCAGTGACCTTTCTGTGTTGCCCGAATCAATCTAAGAGAATGAGTGTTAGGACCCAGAGTTTAACCCTCTGTTAAATAGAAGCTAATTAGTTTTAAATTTTCCCTGGACTACTGTAGACTGTCATTTATGGTGGCTGTGAAGAGTCAAGATACAGTATCTAGGGCAGGAGAGGTGACTCAGCTTTTGAGAGCACACTTTCTTCTGGTCTCCGTGGGTAAGGTACACATACAGACAGGCACTCATGAAATAAGGAAATCGCTTAAAGATACATAGAATGTAAAACTGGGCAATGCTCCCCTTCCTGGTTTGGCTCTAATATTGACTTAATGCCTCACCTGTTTTCTTTTCCATATCTAGAACAACAAAAGTTAGCTCTTGCCAGCTGCTGTAAAGTTCAACAGGGTGTGGTGTCTGTAGAGGTCTTTGTACTACAAGAAACAGTTTAATAAAAACCAAGGCACAAGTCACAAAAACAGTGTGCTAGTTTATGAGGGGCAGATGATTCAGGGGCAGTATTGACGTCCTAATCCTAACAGGAAGATGAATCCTGACAAGTTGAATGCGTTTAGACTATTCGTCATTTAAATTCTTATGGTAGCTCTTCTTCCTTCCTTCCTTTCTTTCTTTCCTTCCTTCTTTCCTCCTCCTCCTCCTTCTGACATAAGGTCTCACTATGGAAAGGTGGATGCCTTAAAGCTATGTTGGCCCACCCTTTATGCCACCACCATCATGCCTGGCTTGTTATAATTCATATATGGTCAAACACACACACACACACACACACACACACACATATCCTGTTAATTTTTTTTAGTGACACTAAGAAGCATTTGATTTCAGTGGTAAATAATGTAAATAGGGAAAAAGTTTCTGTAACTCACCCAGTTCAGGGTTCACATGGTGAGTGGACAATCACAGTCTCATGTTGCTGGGAATTTCTACATGCTCTCCTATTGACTGGCTGTTGGCACACTGAGGATGCCTATGCTTTCTAGTAAGAGGTGTTTAACCAGCTGTGAAGTGGTTGTTTAGCTATGGAGCCTGTCCATAGAACAGTTCTTAGGCAAACATGATATTGGAGTTTGTCAGGACTCTTGGATTTTCAATTCAGAATGAAATAGATGTGCGACACTATCCTATGGACTGGTTATCATACACATTTTTTTTTTAAAATAAAACCCACAAGCTATCTTTCAAACTGTATATACTTTTGTATTCTAAAAATTGACATTTCAAAATAATTTTTGCGGACAAAAAGAATTCAAAGTATAAGTAAATTAGCATTTGCTTTTAAAACAATTTAAGCACTTCTATCTTACCAGGTTCTTCATGACTGAAGATCTATGCCTTACGTTTGGCACTGGATGGTGGTGGGGTAGGAGTGTAGACCCTCAAGTTCTTAAACTGTGGGTTTTGTGTAACTGACTGTGGGGGTTTGGAAAAGTTTGACAACAGCAAAAGGTTTCTGAATGTGCAACAATCAAATAGAAATCAAAATCGAATGAGTAGTGCAATCGGATTTGTGTAGGAGTTCATCCATGTTGGACTGTGGGTTATCACTTCAGCCTTGGTTCTGAACACGTCATGTGCACTTTGTTCTGTGTATGTAATCTTTGAAACGCCTTGGCCCAGATGTGAGATTTCTGTCTTATGAATTGCAGTGGTTTTTTTTTTTAAATTGTAGTTTTCTAGTCTTGTAAAAGCAAAGATTATTTTTAATTATGTATACTTAAGGGTCTGTGCACCTGAGCGCAAGTGCCCCCAGGAGGCCAGAGGCATTGGCTGTTCCTGGAGTTGGGAGTTACAGGCAGATGAGAGCAGTCTGCTGTGGGTGCTGCCAAAGTCTTCTGCAAGAGCATCGTGTACTTTCAACTGCTCAGCCATCCTTTCTGCTCCTAGATTTCTACTCTTAAAAGACATAGTAGCTTAAGGAAAAAATATATTTTCCTATTATTGCTTCTTAGCACGTGTCAAATTTATACATTTTTGGATTGTATTGTTAGAATCTTTGATTTTAAAAATTGCAGTTTGGGTTACTGACTTGCATTTCATTAAAAAAAATCACACAAAAAATTTGGCTGGTGATTGGGATAGAATTTCCAACTATTTTTGAAATGTTTCCAAACCTAACTTTTTTTTTTTTTTGCCACTTTGCACTAGGTATTTATATAAAACCGATTCTCAGCATTGGTAATTAGAAAATCAAAATAGCAATCAACTACAAAAAAGTTGAAAATGTTTAGTCTATCAAATATTCAGCCAGGAATAATTTTTATGTAGTAATGGACACGCAAACCTATCTCGTTTGTATACAAGCTAGCTTTTGTCTTAAATGTGTAAGTTTTTTCATCTTTTTTTCTTTCAAACTTCATTTTTAGGTTAGGATACAAAGTAAGCATTCAAAGAAGGAAAACAAACTTTTTTTTGTGATCAATGTTTTATACCACAATTTTATATCCTATATACCCAGGGTGGCATAAAAATTTCTCAGGTGACGGGACGGAGAGTTGAAAAAGTTTAATTAGCTGTATTCTAGACTGCCCATTTTCGACATTTACTTTCCAGACAGTCTAGGATGCCTTTCCGTGGCAGAAGCATCAATACGTGCTTTGTTTCGCACGGAGCTTCCTAGAGATTTAAATTCAAGCAGTACCATAGGACACAATAAAGGTTTATTTTTACAGCACATCCATTTGTTTTGTTTGCTCTTCCCGTCCCTGGATACCCTGGCAATGAGCTGAATATCTGTCAGCAATTTGCTTGGCAATTTTTCTCATTTGGTATAGGCTCTCCTAAGTGATGCAGATAAAATTCGTCCCTAGCACGGCACGAGAACCAGGCAAACAGATTTGGAATGAGCCACACTGTAGATACAGCACGTGAATTCCACGCCGTAGGAGCAGACATTTGGTTTCTACCCTTGATTATTTGTGCCTGGCCTAGATTTCCCCTGGAACCCGTTTGCTTTTGCGCGAGGTGTGTTTCCCTTTGCTGGGCAGGAGGGAGATCCGGGAGGCAGCTTTGGAACGGCAGGGTTAGAACAGAGCGCGCGTCCGCAGAGGGCGGAAGGAATCCCGGGCAGACCAGACGGACACGCCCTGCCGCTTTCCCAAAGGGCCGTCTCTCCTGGGATGCCTGGCTCCCAGGCAGCCTACAAAAACCCTTTTCTTTTTCCAATGCAGACGAGACAACCTCGGCGAGCCAAAAGCAGAGTCAGCGGCCCCACCCACTCGCCTCCAACGGACCCGGGTTGCCTTCCCGGGTCCCAGCAGCCCCCGCGGAGACGCCGCCCGCACGGGGCATGCTGGGAGTCGAGGTACCCGGCACTTCTTGACTGTCTTCCGTTCGGAATTCCACTTGGAACGCTGTGAGGTAGCATCGTAGTCGGCGCTACAGCCCCGCATTCGCAGCTCCAGGGCGCCAAGAACGACGCCCCTCGCCCGGCGCCGCGCACCCCGTCTCCCACAAACAGCCCTACTACGCCCCCTGCACGCTCTACAGAGATTGACAGCAGCGCGGCGCAGGGAGCTGCGGCCAAGTCGGAGGTGCGCAGGCGCACTAGCTCAGCGCCGAGCCCAGTTAGGCCCGGAGGGCGGGGCCAACACGAGGGCTCTGGGCCGCGGGGGCGCGCACGTAGACACGTAAGGCCGTCACGTGGGGAGCCGAGGATCGCAGTGCGCGTGGCCGCGGCGACTGGTGTGGGGTTGAGTCAGTTGTGACACCCGGAGCTGCTGACCCGACAGGCAGCCCTCGGGACCCGCGGCCCGGCAGCAGGCGCGGAGCTTCGGGAATCGTGAGCCTGGCCCCGTCCTAGAGCTCCGCGGAGCCGGCGCCGCCACCGTCCCCCGCCCCCGCCAGCGAACCGCCGCCGCGGGCGCGCCCCCGCTCTGCGCTGTCTCCTATGGCGTCCGCCTCCGGGGCCATGGCGAAGCACGAGCAGATCCTGGTCCTCGACCCTCCTTCAGACCTCAAATTCAAAGGTAGGCTGGCTGGGACGCGCCCGAGCGGGGCTGGGGCCGGCGGGCGGCGGCGGGGTGGACGGGCTGCGCTCCCCTCCCCCACGCCCGGACCGAACGTCGGAGCCGCGGCTCCGCTGCGTCCCTCCGCTCGGCGCCTCGGCGTCCGCCGCTGCCGGGCCGGGCTGCGGAGGGGAGGGGAGGGAGCCGGACGGACGCCGCGGAGGGCTCTGCCCGGAGCCGCCGCCATCTTGCGGCCCACGGGGGCGCCGCGGGAGCCCGCCCGCGCCTTGCCCGCCCGCCCGCCCGCATGGCGTCCTTGCCCCAGGGCGGCCGCGGCGCGGTCCAGGCTGTGCGAGCCGGAGGCTGGGAGCAAGAGCTCCGGGGTCTGCGGGCGCCAGCGGGCGACGTTCCGCGCCTTTGGGTAGGCACGGCCCGCGGGCGAGGCGCTCAAGACCGCGGGCCTCGCCCGGAGTCTTCCCTGTCAGGTGCCGGACTCTGTCAAGCCGGGAGACCCAGCAGTGTCTGGCTGGGACTGACCCCGAGTGTTGGCACGGCCCCAAGCGCGCGGCAGAAAGCTGTGCGTCAGCTGGGGCATGCATGGTCGTAGGTTAATGGGAGTGGGTCCCTTGGGTCACGTCGACTCGTCCTTAGGTACGGAGGACCCAGCCCTTGTGCTCCTAGTCCTTGAGTTCACACTGTCTTTTTACTGAAGACGACTCAGGGTCTGTGACCCTCTTACGTTTGCGGTTTCCCAGCATACCCGGAGAAAGCTGATAAGGTGCCACACAGCTCTGGAACTGTTGACTTTGGAGCACTGACTGTGATAGACAATCACTGGTTTGGTGATCCTTGTTCAGATCCGAGGCCGTTTGCCTTCTCAGTGTGTAGGAAACGAAAAGTTATACAGAACAGTTTACTGCATTTTAAGGAGCTAAAAAGAACACGTGCTTCCTATCTTTAAATGAAAAGTGCCCCCCTCCCCCTTTGGAAAGTTAATACCTTGCGTTTTAATTTCAGCAACTGGTGAAAACAATTTCCCTTAAGCGCATATCGATTCCAGTAGGAAAAGAAAAAGTAAACCCATTATAGTAGTGTAAAAGTGAGTCCACATGAAAATAGCTGAATTGTCCTTGTAGGAACAATTTAAAATAGTTCCAGATACTTAAGACTTTTATATTTTAAATAGTTTAGGACTTAAACATGTGGTATTCTGCTAGTAGCATGCCCTGCAGGCGTTTCAGTACATTCACAAGTTCCTCCGTACTAGACAAGAACTTGATTGTGATTTTAAGGCAGTTTTAATATGCTTGGAATTGGGTCGTGAACCACACTTATAATCCCGGCATTTTGGAAGTTCAGGAACCACCCAAAGTTTGAAATAAACCTGGACTACATGTGAGACACTTGACAGTGTCTCACCCTCCGGTATTTCGAGTGTATTTTGCTGCAGCAAATTTCTGGTTGCTTGATTTAAGTTTTTTTGGAGGGGAGTTGGGCGGAGTTTGCTGAGAAGTCCTCAGAGTATTTGTACTGTAGTAGCCATCATTAGTGGGAGCGATTTAATATAAATCTTGACGATATTCTGTGTGGTTTGCTTTCCCCCTTTTGACAGTGTAGAGCAAATTTTCCTTACTGCATAGCCATGTGTGAAAGGTATTTTATGAGGCAGGTTTTAAAAACCACCAGAAATTGTGCTGTATTCATGTAGATCACTCATTTTTGATATTAAATAATTACAACCGTGTTTATGCAACAGGCTCTGTGTTACCAAAAATCCCAATGCTGGTGGAAAAGGCATGTAAATGATACCGGGGCAGGAGCACGTCTGAAAGAAGCTCTTTTCTGTAGGAAACTCAAGGAAAAGGCTCTTGAAGTTGCCTGGGGAAAGTCATGCAAAGGGAGTGGTTGAGTAAATCGGAGTGAGATGAGATGCATAGACTCCAGTCGGTCAGACTTGTGGAAAGGTGGGAGAGATGGATATGATAGGGAGAGGTGCAGAGGGTTGAAGTGAGGTTTGCTGCTTTTCTCCTTAGTGTTACTTTGTCAGCCAGAGGTAACTTGGTACAGTGGAAGCCTCTGTATTTCAATGCACAGCTTTACACTAAGTAGGGTGATTTAGAATCCACTGTGCATCTTTTGGTTGACCATATCAAAAATTATTTAACTGATCTTTACATGTCTTTCATTTAAGTATAGGTTGTTTATACATTTCATTTTGCAAAATTACTTGATTGTGTGCAAGGTTTATTTGAATTATTTGGATTCAACAGTGGTTTCTTCAGGAGTGACTCAGCCATTCTGAGATTGACAGTTTTTCTTTAATATGAATAATGACTTGATAAGTGTTATAACTTTGTAGTTTACTTCTCATAACTAGTAATATATATATAAGTCTCTTGATTGTAGAATAAATTCTAAAGCAGACCTTTTAGAGCATAAAAAGATTCATTAAGAAAATTTTTGGTTGCTTAAATTCTAGCAATACTTTAACCAATAATTTAGATTTGAAATTGGATATTTCACAGAAAACACTTTTTTGTTCCTAACATTTACTATATTATAAAATTTGTTTATTGTTTTGTGTTGCATTTTACTGTTCCTAGCTGTTGACAGTATTGAACTTTGAAGAAGAAAGTTTTGCAAAAAGAGAATTCTAAGTGTGTGCTTGCTCATAATGGTCAGGGGAAAGAGGAAAACTGACTGAAATCCTTGTGTTGAGGTGGCTCTTGTTAGCACCTGAGGACTACAGAGCTGTGCTGCCACTGCCAGCAGTCACACCCCTTCTGAGACTGGGTTCTTTCATCCATCCCAGGATGGCTTTGGACTCCCTGTACAACCGTGAGGATCTTGAATTCATTTTAAAATTTAATTTTTTAAAGAGATTGATTTTCTTTGTGTAAGTCTTTTCCTGTAGGTACATGTGTATACTACTTGGGTCCTGGGTGCTTGTGGAGGCCAGAAGAGGGTGTCAGATCCTTTGGAAACGGAACAGGGGTTACAAATGGTCATTAGCTGCAATGTGGGTTCCTGGAATTGAACCTGGATCCTCAGGAAATGTTCTCAACCACTGAGCCATCTCTTCAACCACTTTTTAAACTAAAGAAAAAAAATTTTTTTTTGACAATTTTACAGACACACAGGGTAACGTGATCATCTCCACTATTTTGTTCTGCTCCACCTGACCCCTGCCTCATGCTTCCCTCCTACCTTTGTGTCTTCATTAAAAGATGAATATTTGTAATTATTTATGTGTGTCTTCATGTGGACATGAGTGTAGGATTCTCTGAAGCTGGGGTCACGGATGGTTGTGAGCTACCTGATGTGGATGCTGGAAGCTGAATTCAGGTCCTCTGAAGTAGCAGCCAGCGCTCTTCCATCTCCTCCGGCTCCCCTACCTTAAAAAGTTGACTCTGGTGTGGGAGCATAAGCAGCCTGCTAGCTGCCACCTCCCTTCCCCTAAAGAAGATTGACTCACCTTTTCTCAATAGTCGTCTGAGATAACCTCGAGCGGGTCTCTTGCATAGGTACCACAGCTGCTGTGAATTCAGAAGTGCAGTGGCCATGCCCCCAGACAACAGCATCTCATAGCACTCTTTTCTCTCCTCCTCCTCTTAGAGTCTCTTTATGTCCTCTTTGATAGTCTCTAAGCCTTGAGGGGAGTGTGGCCAGTTGGGACTGAGCATGCACTGTCACCAATCTTAGCACTTCTGAGTCCTGAATTAGTTACTGCTCATTACAAAAAGAAACTTCTCTGATAAAGGTTCAGAGCAGAACTTACGAATGGGTATAAACGTGTATGTTTAGAAGCAGATCAATAACATGAACATGTTGTAAAACAACAGTGGTCGGTTCTACCTAGGGCCTAAGATCTCCCCAGCAGCGACTGGGCTTTTAACTAGGTTTAAAAGGTATCAGTCCTTCTTGTGGATCAGGTTCCAAATACAATTAGAAACTGATTGGTTACCCCCATATTAGTCATGCCACTATTATATCAGTGGGCGTATCTTGCCTGGTAGGTTGGCATCGTAGCGTGGGGGATCCAAGGTTATCTTTTGATATCTTCTCCTAAGTGGCCTCCATAGCATCTTCCGGTACAATTAAAGATAGTAGGGAGGAAGTTTCTCAATCATTTCCAGATTGGTTCCTCTGTGCTGTGCATGTTATCTAAGACCTTGAGTTTTTGTTCTGCCTTCCTCTTCCCAATGCTGGGATTATAAATAAGCAGCACCATTCCTGAGCATCTTTGAATAGCAGCATTTCATAAGATAAGCACAAGCACTGATGAATACTACAGGTTTTTGGGGGGAGGCAATTTAGGAAATTTTACATGGTTCGAGAAGATGCTCTTATTCCACATAAACATCCAAATTCTGGGATGATCATTTCACAAACTGTCTTAAAATATAATCCTTAGCCAGTTCTTAAAAGGTGTAAGATACCGCCTTGCCCATGGGGTAAGGTTTGCTTGTTTGTCATTGTGGTAGGTATATCTTGCTATAGTAGACTGCTGTCTTTAACACCAGTGTGTCTGTATGCGCATACATGCTCTGTTCCCTGAGAAAGCTTTGTTTCTTTGAATTCTTACTGGTTAAGGTCAAATCCCTCATGACTCATTCTTAGACCATTTTCTAGCCATTTTTGTCCCTGTTTGCAGCCACTGGCTTCTCAAACCAAAGTGTTTCGTTTCAAAAGATTAAGTAAGCAGATAAGGCTAGGTTGTTTCCTAACCCTTCGTCAAGTATGTTTGTAAAGAGTGGGATGGTATGCTGGAGTGGGTGCCATAGTGGATCCAGGCTCTAGTATAGAGTTAAGTTGATTGGGAGCATGGGAAGGGGGGTTGAGAAGAGAGTAGTAGTGAGAGGGGATGAGAGAAGGAGAAAGGGGTCAGAGAGAGGGAAGAGAGGCCAAACAGTTCTTTTTATAGCCAGCCAGGACTACCTGGCTGTTGCTAGGTAACTGTTGGGCAGGCCTACAACTATCCTGGTCTTTTGTATCATTTTGCATTCAGACCTCTTGGAAAAGTAGTTTATGTTTTGTAGTATTATTATTCTGTGCTCAGTGCTTCTCGCCTCAATGTTTGATGTTCCCGAATGAAAGACACGCTCTGCCTTTATATTTTAATATGCCTTAAGCAGCACAATAGCTGGACAGCTGCCTACCCTCCATGCTGTTAGCATGGACCTCCCACTGATAACTAGGTTACTACTTCCTAATTTCTGTTACGGCTTGGTTGCTCCTGGGCGGCAGTCTACTGGCCCCTTTGCCTGGTGGCTCTGCCTCCCTGTCCTGCACTCCTCACGCATGGTGTCTCTCTTTTCTCCTCCTTCTGGTGGTCCCACACCTGGGAAACCTAAAACCCTGCCTCTTTCTCTTTCACCAGCTGTTGTTGCTGGCGTCTTTATTTACCAGTCAGAGTTAATTGGGGGCAGGTTCTCAGAAGCTATGCACAAGCGGTTTGGGGAACACAATTACCATTAGAATCCAAGCAGCTGTAGTGTTTGCTGTTTTCCAGTTCCTTCACATCCAAGTCATTGTAGTCACACTTCTGTCCTCACTACTTGATGTCACCTGCACTGATCACTTCCAGTGTATATGTAACTTTATCATTTAATACTACGGAAAGTAGTATTACTCTCAGACTTCAATATCACTGTCTTATGCTTCCTCCCCCCCAAGTCCCACGTGTGACCCTTTCCTTAAATGTTACTGTTTCTGACACGCTGACTTGGTTTCAATGTCCTTATTCCTTTCCTTAATCAGACTAAGTTTTTTTCTTCCTCAACTCCATATTCCTGCTCCTGCACATTTTGGCAGATACCCAGGTCTCTATTTCATTTCAGATGTACAGTCAGACACTTTGTTGTTTTGGTTTTAGAGATAAGTCTCACCATGTAACTCTGGCTGTCCAGGCTGCCCTTGAGCTGATCTTCCTGCCTCAGCCTCCTGAGTGCCACTGGCTAATTGAAAAAATTATTTTACTATTAGTTACTGAGTTTATGTATGGAGAAGGGAGGAGAGAGAGAAGTGTGTATGTCTGCATGCTGTGTCAAGGTTGTTTGTGAAGGTCAGAGGACACCCTGGATCTAACTCAGGTGGTTGGCTTGAATGACAAGTGTCTTACTGACTGAGCCCTTCTTCACTGGCTCAAAGACTACACAGTCCTTATTGCATTATTTGGATTTGAATGTTCCTATCAGGTGACAGTTCAAACCCCACATATTCCAAGCTTTCCCACTCCTTAACCTGAACATTCATGTTGTGTAATTATTCTAGCATACTCATCTCTTTTTGCCTCTGTTGATCTGACTTTTTAAAATGTGTCTTCTGCTTGTAAACTTGTTAGTTTTAGAACGAATTCCATCATGAATTTGTCAGAGGTGAGTGTGGAACTACGATTGTGAACAGTCCTTGTTTTTGTGGGGCCAATTCTACAGGTCAAGATCTCAGTTTCCAGATGGGCCGAATGTAGGGAGCCTTTGACAGTTGAGAGCTGAGACTCCAGTAGTAAATAAAAGTGACCTAGCATAGTGGTTCTTAGCCTGTTGGTTGGGACTCGTGGCAGATCTGTCTCCAACTATTTACAAGTCAACTGTAAAACTACAGCTACAATGTCATGAGGAACTGTATTAAATGGTTGCTGCATTTAGGAAAGTTGAACCACTGACCTAGAGGAAGAAAGGAACATGTGAGTACAGTATCCTGTGGTAGGAAGGCATGATGTTAACTGAAAAGGTTCCATCCAGGCAGCAGTAGTAGAAATGACCAAAGTATATGTGGTTCTAGTTTGGTAAGTTAGAAGTTTCTTCGTTTTTTTGGTTGTTTTTGTTTTTGTTTTTTTGTTTTAAGATACTGAGTGATTTAAAGTGTGTGTATTTTTTATTTTTATTTTTTTATTTGGGTGGAGGGGCAGGTGTAAAAGTATGCCAGGGTATTTTGTGTTCATTAAGAAATAATTGTAGCTATGTAAATTGGTAGTGAGGTAATTAGATGCTGTAGGCAACGATTATGGCAAGAGATGGACAGTGGTGTTGGAGATAATGAAAGGCCAAAGTAGATGTGTGTGCTGAGATAAGGTGTGGTTTCCTAGATGGTGTGCCTGAAGTGGAGGGGTGATGGCCTTCCCTGAGCTAGGGAACACTGGATGTCTGGATGAGACTAACATTTTCTTTGGGATATATGGAAGGAAGGTAGGAGGAAGACCATATTCTAGTAGTGTGACAGTATGCTTAAGACTTGCAGTAACTAATGAGAAGGATGGGATTGATTGACCTTTTGGGAGATGATTTCACATGTAATAACAATTCTCTTTAAAAAAAACTTTGAACTCTTTGCAATTGGCTTTTTCACCTGCCTGTTGGACATACTTGTATTTTGAATTTTCATAGTTCTAAAAAACGAGTGCTAGGGTATTTTGTAAAGAAATGACTAGGTTGGTGGGGTTTTTTTAGTTGTTGTTGTTGTTGTTGGTGGTGGTGGTGGTGTGTGTTTACTTTTTGTAGAGTCAGTGAGACCAAAAAGAGTATTTTGGAAGGGGGAGGGTTGGCTTTTGAAGGTTTGTGAGTACATATAAGTATTAAGTCATTTAGCTTGCCTTGGTGGCATTGGTGGGACAAGCTTATCCTAGCACTTGGAAGGTGGAAGCAAGAGAACCTGGAGTTGGAGCTAGCTTGGGCAAGAAACTGAGTCTGAAGGGGAGTTGGGGCTGGGGAATGAGACTAGGAAGATGACTCAGGTGCTTGCCTGCCAGCATGAGAACCTGAGTCTGGATCCGCAGCACCTGGGTTAAAAGGGAGGCGGGATGGCTCGTGATTGTAATCCTAGCACTATAGCACTGCAGAGACAGATGTGAGGATCCCTGGGGGCTGCAGCCCCTCAGTCCACCCTAGTCTAAGGCCTAGGCCAATGAGAGTGTCTCAGGAAGTGGACGGTGTTCTTGAGGACACCCAAGTTTATTCTTTGGCTCACATGCTTGCACATGTGTCTCTGCAGGTGCACGTATCAATTAGAGATATCAAAAATCACCTTAGAAGTCATTTTAATAGTAGGAAAATATGCTGTTGTGTACCCCTTTCATTTATAAATTTTGATTTCTGTGGTCCCAAAATAGAAGGGGAGAAATTTCCAGACATAAACAGTTCATAAGTTTAGATTTGTGTCCTTGTGAGCTGGAGTCTTGCCCAGGACCTGACTGTTGGGCCAGGTATTTCTTCACTGCAAAGCTGCCCACTAACTAGTTACTTGGACAATTTTTTATCAGATTGTTGGTATCACAGTATTTGTTCTCAGGTTACCCTTGTTTACTTTTTTACCTAAAAATGGCCTATGAACAATCAACAGGGATGCCGGCGATTTCAGCATGCCTGGGTATGCCCATGAGAAGCCACAGAGGGTTTTCCTTTAAGTGCAAAGCTCTCAGCTTAGTAGGGAAGCAAAGAAACTCTATGGTGATGTTGCAAAGATCTACAGTAACTAAGGGTCTCCCCGCATGACTTAGGATTGTCTTCGGATTTGCTGTTAACTTCAAATGATAAAAATGGATGGCTATGTTATGTGATACAGGCTTGGTTAAAATGGAAAAGGCAATAAATTATAGGACTTGATTCTGGTTTGATTTTAGGTATCCACTAGGGTTTGGGAATCTGGGAAAACTTGACTAAAGTTCTTCAGAATTAGTTTTGTTTTTCCAAATTGTTAGCATTCGTAATTGCTAAAATTATTGCTTTAATGTGTCATATTCTTTTCCCTCCAAACAGAATTTGTTATACATAGTTAAGATATTAGTTAGTGGGGTTGGGGATTTGGCTCAGTGGTAGAGTGCTTGCCTAGCAAGTGCAAGGCCCTGGGTTCGATCCCCAGCTCCGAAAAAAAAAAAAAGAATAGGAAAAAAAAAAGATATTAGCTTTTATCATTGCTGTGACAAAATATGGGAAAGGCAACCAAGGAAGAAAGGCTTCTCTCATTATTCACTTTAACAGTCCAGGAAGATGAGAGTCCACTGTAGTGAGGGAATTGGGGACCGACCGGAGTTTGGGGTTACACTGAATTCCCAGTCGGGACGAAGACCTGTTGTATCGCTGGTGCTCACGGTCTTCCTCCTTTTCATCGGTCTAGTACTTCAGCCAGTGATATGCTGTGGTTCACAGTTAATGTGGGTTTCCTATCTCAGTTAAACTGACCTAGGTCACCCTTTTGGTGTGCACAGACTTACTTGTGCTGATTCTAGATTGTGTCAGGTTGACAGTGTTATCCGTCATAGGTGTATGGCTTGTTATAGGATGTATGTAGGTAATGGATGCATGACTGAAGCAAATTGGCTTGTTCCTTCCTCTCTTGCCCTCTTCACCCCTTCCCCCAGTTGAAGTTTTGTCATGTAGCAAGAATCCAGACACAGCACAGTTGAATGTCATGTGTGTTATTAGGTCTCTAGACTTGCTCTAGACTGCATGTGTGCTAATTTGTATCTTTGACCTCTTTCTATCCTTATCCCTCCCTTACCTTTTCAAGTTCTCTGTTGAAACTTTTGGGGGGAGGGGTGGCCTAGAAATGAAGATCTGTGCCTGCTTCTGCTTTCTAAGTGCTAGAATTAAAGGTGTGTGCCACCATGCCTGGCCTAAAAGACTTTGACTATGCAGAAATGGTTTGTGAAGGGACCCTGCTGGCCAGGCATCTATTTATTGGCTACTTCTAATCTCTTTTTCTTGTTGGCTTTGCCTCTTTTGAGGGACACTCATGTGAAGGCTTACTTGCTTTTCTGAGATGGATCTGGCTTTCTTAGAATTACAAAAATTGTTTTGGGGGAGAAAGCAAAACCGAAAAGAGCTATTATTTGCAAATACCTGCTTACTTACTGGGTTTTTTTATAACTGGAATGTGACTCAGATCATTCAAAATTTTAAACTTAGGAAAGTTTCCAAATGTTACTTTAAAATGTTTAAAATGTTACTTTAAAAATGTGTCTTAATGATGTAAACATTCGTTAGTATCATGATTTACTTATTAGTGTATTTTTGTTTGCCCTTTTGGAGTGGGGGAGGTGTGCTGTAATCAAACCTGAACTTTATGCATAGTAGGCAAGCATTCTGCTACTGAGATGTCTCTTCGGTACTTGCCTGAATACTTTTAAAACAAATATTCTGTGACTTAGGTTTCAATTGCTACTTGAGTTTCAATTTCTAACAACTAAAAGGAAACATTTTCTTTGCATATCATTTTTATTTAAAATAAAAATCAACAGTAAGTCTTTAGCATCTACTTAGTCTTGAAGTTTTCCCAATTGTGCTTCTGCTCTGGTTTTAGTTGTTTCTTTCAGTATGTGTAAGTTTTGCCTTGATTAAAGGGGGCTCATTAGTCTTGGATGTCAGTATTTGTGGCAAAAAGTATTTCATAGATTGCATTGTGTCACTTCTGTTGTCCTGATTCACGTGATAAACTGGTTGATCATGACAGTCTTACTCTTCCATTGGAAAGGTACATAAATACGATCCATTTATTGTAATGTATAGTTGGTATGCTGAATATTCTTGAATAAACACAGTTTATATTATGTTAGGAGTGTTCCCGTTTCAGTGCTACTACCAAATAAATTCACTGATCTTGGGAGAATGTCTTTGGTTTAGGTAATACATGTCATGCAGATTTACAATTTAAATTGTAGTTAAAAATCTAATCTGGCCTGGCTAGATGGCTGAGTGGGTAAAGACACTTGTGCTTGACAATCTTGAATTTAATCCCATGACCCACATAGAGGAGGAAAAGAACAACTTTTTCAGATTGATCGCCCTCTCATCTTCACATTTACATCACACAGTGGCACCAATACACATGCGTCCCATGCACAGACATAAAGTAAAAACAAAACAACAGTAAAAAAAACCTTTAAAACTTAAAACCTACTTTGTAACGACTTTGCAAATGTTAAATCAGCTGCACATAAACGTGACATGTTGTCATCAGTTGCTGGCTTCTTGTAAGAATTTTATTAGATGTATTTGATGATACTTACTTCCCTGAGAATTGGCCCTGCATATAGAATTAAACAAGTAGGTTTAAAATTCCTCCCCTCCTCAGATAGTGTGGATTGGTTCAGGGGGCCAATGTTTTGGGATTAAACAAAACAGAATATGACTAGGAAGAATAGACTCACATCTGAAAAACCACTTAGAACCATCTTCACAGATTTCACATCTTGCGATTCAAACAACTGTTTAAAAGGAAAGGTATTTTTAAAAAGTTATGTCAAAAGTATTGAACATGCACACTTTTTGTTATTATTTCTAACATATAACAATTGACATAGTATTAACCTTTTATTTGGTATTGTCATGTAGATATATATTAAAGAACAATGGTAGGTGTATATAGGTTGAAGGTAAAAATACTGGCGTTTATTTCGATGGCAAAGGAAAAATATGCAGCTGGCCACTGGGAAAGGCTAGCTTTTCTATATACTGATGATTGACAAGTTAGGATCTTTATTCCTTGACTTTTGACACAGATGAGGTAATGAAGTTCACCCTTGAAAGACTTACTGACTTAGAGACAATGACAGGCTTGGGCCAGTGTGTGCAGAGACACTTATTTGAGAGAAGAGACGTAGGCGAGATTTTTATGGTGCTTGCTTTTTTGACTGTGATGTTACCTCTACTTCATTTCCCATGCCACCAGATTACAAATAGTAAACTCTAAAATAGATATTTGCTCTCTTGTGTTTTTTTTTTCCTTAAATATGGTTGGATCTTTGTTGTTTTGGTGCTGTTTTTGAGACAGGGTTTCACTGTGTAGCCTTGGCTGTCCTGGAACTCTGTAGACCAGGCTGGCTTGGAACTCTTACAGATCCACCTGCTTCTGTCCCTCAAACGCTGGGACTAAAGGTGTGCCCCACCATCCACTCCCACCACCTGACTGGTACTAGATCTTTCAGTGTCTGGAAAGGTGCCCCACCCCTGCCCCCAGCTTTTATTTTTGGTAGTAAGTTTGAGGCTCTTTTAGGCTACATATGAAATCTATGAAAAACAAACCAACACTAAAAAAACCAGCTGAACAACAACAAAAGTCTATAACAAAACAAAATAACAATCACGGATATATTAGAATGTCTTAAAAAGCAACCCTAAATGTTTGATGGGGAATAATTTCTGTCTACTTCTTTATTTTCCATTGAGAAAGACACCTTCAAGATAATAAGTTGATCATAATGTCACTTAATTTTGGAGATGGAAGGGACCTAAGAGATCTTTTTGTCTATAATGGTAAGATTAATTTGGGGGATCAGTCACATTGTAAATGGCTTTAGTCTTTAAGCCATTCAGTATTCTATATTATGTTTTAACAAAATAATACACCAATAACAGAAACCAGTCCTGCCTGTCTTTTCATTGAGAGTAATGAAAAGAATAATTGTTTTAACTTTTAAAGTGCTTTCTTTTGTGAAGATGACAAATGGGTATTGGACTTATATGCCCATAATGACACTGCAGTATTGGGAAGTGGTTTAAAAGAAAGACAGACACGATGCCATCTCATTGGTAGCTTTTAACAATGATTGTGACCCACTGTGTGGGCAAACGTGGCATCTTCCCTCCTCAAATGACTACACACTCACTGCCTCTCTATTAAGTGCGTTTTGGTGAGTTTTTCACAATATATTTGGGAATTGTTTACTTATATAATCCACTGTGGATAAATAAGTGCAGTAAGTAGCTTAAATAATTAAAGCTTTGAAATATTAGAGAGGCTTAAGTAAAAGTATGAAGTCTTGGCTTAGCACTAATCCCAATCCATACTTTAGTAAAAATTTTATAAAGGGCTATATTTTAGTGTTGTAACTAAACCTTTTTGAGTAGAATAGAACTCATTTGGGGCTGGAGAGCTGACTTAGCAAATAAGAAAAGTGACTGCTGTGCTAGGGGGTCCTGAGTTCAGTTATCAGCATCCACTTGGTGGCTCACAACCATCTATAATGAGTCCTGAGGGATCAAATGCCCTTTTTTGGTGTATGGATGAACATGCAGACAGAACACCCATATACATTCTCATTTCATTTTTCCAGAAAGTGGGACTGTTGATTTGTACAAGGATGCCTACCAGTGACTGACATCAGACAGTGTTGTAACTGCAGGAGATACAGCAGTGCAGGAACTCACATCAGTCCTCGTGATCGCTCACACAGTATAGAACAGGCAAATCAATTAAGGTGATGTCCTTAAGGGGCTAGAGATGGCTGAGCAATTGAAAGTGCTTGTTGCTCTTCCAGAGGACCTGTGTTCTATTTTTCCAGTACCACATGGCAACTTTTAACAATCTGTAACTGCATTTCCAGGGGAATATGACACCCTCTTCTTGCCTTCCCAAGAACCAGGCAAACACAGATGTACATTCAGTCAAAACACCCATACACATAAAATTAAAATGAAAAGAAATATGTAGTGAACATGTTTAGAACTTTCTTGGGTGTAAAATACTTAAATGTTATTTATTTTAGGAAGTGTTAACATTGGCCTGTGGGACCAAAGGAAATAAGTACATTATATGATGCTAATCTGATTGCTCTAATGCTCCGGGAATCTTCGTGTGTATTTATGGAAATAAGTACAGTTGAGGCTCTGGAGTCAGACCTGGTTTTCTTTTACTGTTTTTGTAGACAAGGTCTTTTACACAGTCCTGACTGTCCAGAAACCATGGAGTTCAGGCCAGCCCTGAACTCACATCCTGTCTCCTGAGTGCTGGCATTAAAGAACCAGTGCACCAGCTTAGGAAACTGTGTAGCTAGTTTAAGTTAACTCGGCAAGACCTGTGCAGAGATAGTAAATAGCAATGACTTTTATTTATGTATTCACATAGGGATATCCAGCTCTCTTTAGGATTCCTACCTTTTATATTCAAAGTACAGTAAAGGTATAGTATGATCAAAGAGTAAAGCTGTAAGACTAGAATGATTTATGAAGAAAAAGAGTTTCACTTGAACATGTATACTTTCATCATTTCTTGTTTAAAAATGTTAGCTATATTTCTGGTATATGGTAATTCAACAAATAATGTATTGAGTAGCACAAGGACTCAAAGCTTGTTAACTTCTCCACTTCAGTCAGGAATGAATTTACTGTTTCTTTGGGAGTTTGTGGTGTGAGAGAATGAATGGGACAAGGCATACATAGAGTAGGAAAAATAGGAAACACCATGGAATACATATGGATTATGTTTCATGAATTGTGTGGACAGCCAGGATTCCTTTAAAGAGGTATTCTTTGGTATTGAATGTTGTGCTATTACATGGAAGCCACTAACGTAGTCTGTACCATAGTGAAGAGCTGAGAGACTTGTCAGCAATTGTGAAAAGAGTGCAATTTCATGGATGTTAGAACACTTGCAAATGTCTGAATTGAAGTAAAAGGATTACTTTGTTATTCATGACCCTGCAAGAGCTTCTGTAATTGTGGTGTTTTTCCTTGGTCACCTTCGGTTCCAAGATGGATGACAAAGGGCTTCAAATTGGAGCTATCCATAGAGCAGGGAAACCCTGAGCTTAGAGAACTTTAATCTTTCATGGTGTGCTGCACAGAAATTTACCTGACCTTTGTTGCAGAGTATGGGGCAGTAACTGTACCTGATCTGGTCCTCAGGAAGGAGGCATTATCTTAAAGGACTATTTTCTGCTTAACACATCCCTGAAAGGAGAGGAATACAGGTAGAAATGCTAGACTCATGAAGCCTTGTGCCCAAAGGGTTAGATAGGAAATGTCTGAAAGAGCCCAGCCTTAATAAAATGGGATCGGAGTGTGCAGGTGAATGTTCTTTTTTTTTTTTTTTTTGGTTCTTTTTTTTCGGAGCTGGGGACCGAACCCAGAGCCTTGCGCTTCCTAGGTACCTAGGTAAGCGCTCTACCACTGAGCTAAATCCCCAGCCCCCGGTGAATGTTCTTTATGAGGAGTGTTGTCGTGAAGGACAAAACAAGCTGCTTTCTCCCCTGCCTGATTCTCTCTGTAGCTCAGCTTAGCTTGACAATTGAGGAAAGTTTTATCATCAGTAATTCATATCATTGAGGATGGGTGGGGTGTGAATGTTTGTATGTGTCTGTCTGTCTGTCTCTGTGTCTGTCTGTTGGTAGGGTGATAACAGCTACCATAACAGCCTTATTAGCTTTTATGAATTCAGTGTTAAGATTTGTGGATTATGCCTGTGCATGCTTGATATTTTATCTTTGCATTTTTATATTTAGAATATATAATCCCTATTGGATAATATATTAAATACTCTTTAAAACACATACAATTCTTAGGAGAATTGATTAAAAATGTCATAAAGCTCAGTTATTGTTATGATCTATGGGCACTGCCATTATTAAGGAGGGGACTTCTTGTTTCACTGGTTTCAGATGTATTTATTTCTACTCTTATGCTGTGTATATGGGAGGTAAAGTGGACAGGTTTGGGGGAAGGGAATCCTCCCCTTTATCTTCATGAGTTATAGAGATGTTAAATTATCTGCTGATCAGAAACAAGCAATTGGGGAGCAGCAAAGGGTGTAAGATTGTCCACAGAGCCGGTGAGTAGCTTATAATGAAACGAGCACTTCAAGTACCAGTACTATTTCTCAGGCTTGAACTAAGCAGTTTTTAAATTTCCCCACTTCCTGTGAAGTAGTTTTTTCTCATGGTAAGCATTAGGCACATGTGTGTGTTTGTCTTACGCAGTCTGTCTTTACTTTCCTGAAAGTCTTTGTCTCAGACAGTACCAACACTCAAACTTTATTGCACATAGTTGGTGAATTTCTAAATCCAGATTTCAAAGTATGACTGTTGCAAAATTTAAAAAAACATAATTTTTGTTTATGATTCAAATAAATAGGTCAGAAGGTGACTCTGGTTCAGGGTGCTTGCAGCCCTGCTGGAAGATAGTTCAATCCTTTGAACCAATGTGGTAGGAGAGCATTGACTGCTGACCATGCTGCACATGTGGACATAGAGTCTGAGTAACACAGACAAATAAATGAATGAAAAGGATTAGATAAAACAGGACGGTTTCTATAATGTCTTTTCCTCCAGGCTTCTAGAAGACCTCTTCTCTTTTCGGTGCTGGTGGTTGAATGTAGGCCTATAGCCATCCTACAGTCTGTTTGCATCATTCCTTTGACAAACACAAAGCAAGAGCATAAAATAGATTTTAAAAAGACGATTTCAAACCATTAAAAGACCATTAAAAACGATTAAAAGTGCCTTCAAAATCAACAAGAAATTCTTGCTGCGCAAACTAGACTGTATAATCTGTCTTGGCTTTTCGGCCAAAACCAAATAGGTTTATCTTCACGTCTCACAGCCCATTTACAAACAGCAAGGATATCCTGGTTAAGTAGAGCTGGGTTGGCTTTTTGAATTCTATTTTTGTCGTTTTATTGAGTACAAAAGTAAGGCTTTAAGACAAGACTTTGCATTTAGATAGAGCATAGAACATCGTACTTAAAACACACGTGAGTGAATGGATTGAATGAATTGAGGCAGTGAGTACTGTCAGGGTTTGGTTTTGTATGGCCTTGTGAGCTCAAAGATCAGCACTGGTGACGACCACTGGGGACTGTCAGTCATGTGATGTGGTAGGAACATGAGGACAGTTTTGGCTGACAGGATGGCTCATTGGATGGAGATGCTTGTTGCCAAGCCTGAGGGATGGAGTTTGGTTTCTGGACCCCACATAATGAAAGGAGAACACTGGTTCTAAAAAGTTTCTTCTGATCTCCGTGTAGATAACCATGACACACGTGTTCATACGTGCAACACACAAGCAACAATAAATAAATGTAACCAAAATTAAAAACCTAAAATCATAGTTACTTTGTGGATGAAATCACCAAAATAATGCTTTTGTGAATCCAGTTAATTTTCTTTTCCTCTGCCCCTTACCTTACAGGCCCCTTCACAGATGTAGTCACTACAAATCTTAAATTGCAGAATCCATCGGACAGAAAAGTGTGTTTCAAAGTGAAGACCACAGCGCCCCGCCGGTACTGCGTGCGGCCCAACAGTGGGGTTATTGACCCAGGGTCAATCGTGACTGTCTCAGGTAGCAGTTATGTCCTACACTAATGCAGTTTTGAATATTGACATTTTTATCTGTTTATTGTTTGGCTTCAGTTTTTGTCTAAAGGTTTTCCTTGGGTATCTGCCATATAAAATTTTACTGAAACTTTCCTACTCTGAGCTTGTGTGTGGGTGTGATTAGTTACTGTCAGTCTGAAGCATCATCTAGTCTCTGTTTCCATAACTGTCTTTCCACCGTAGTCTGTATTCTTACTCATCTTTGAAATGGCACTGTTTTGTGATTGAATCATGTTCTGTACATCCACAGAAGTGTTTTGAGGCCTTTGCTTAAAAAAATGTATGCCTGGGGCTGGGGATTTAGCTCAGTGGTAGAGCGTTTACCTAGGAGGCGTAAGGCCCTGGGTTCGGTCTAATTGTCAAGGAGTTAATGATTTTCTTTGTTTTCTTAAAATTAGATTTAAACAAATGAACACATTCTAAGTAATTGTTTAAAATCCAGTTTAAAAATGGGTTATATTAAAAGTGTTTCAGTTATCCAAATTAGAATCAGCAGAAAATGAATTTACTAATAATTGAAAGTTATAACGTGGCTTGTGCATCTTGAGACTACTACGTTTGAGTTTGACCCCATCTTGCTATTACGCTTGTGTGTTGCTGTGGTGGTGATCATGTGCCCTCTCTCTTTGTTTAGTAATGCTGCAGCCCTTTGACTATGATCCGAACGAAAAGAGTAAACATAAGTTCATGGTACAGACAATTTTTGCTCCACCAAACATTTCAGATATGGAAGCTGTGGTAAGTGTAGAAGTTGTATTTTTGGAGCTGTGGTTTAAATTTGTTTTGTTTAACTCTCAACAATCCTGACTTCCTTGCCAAAAATTAATTATCAGAACAAAATTAAAATTTAAACAATTAAAAAGCCTTTTAGTTTTTTGACACCCCCCCCCCCCAAAAAAAAAAAAAAAGGAAGACATGATTCTGCCTGTTCTGGAACTTTGTAGACCAAGGCTGACTTTGAACTTAAGAGAGATCCTCTTGCCTCTGCGTCTTCCATCACAGAGCTGGAAGGCATGCATGGCCCACCAAGCCTGAAATACTGTTCCTTGGGAACCATTTAGAAACACTAAGGTGAAGAAGACTCGTGTGTGTTGCCTTCCATTGCATTCTGTGGGTCAGAGGTCAGCTGGGTCAGGCTGGCCTCCCAGTCTGTCTACCACACAGTGTGGCTCCTAGGATGGACTCAGGCCACCAGGGTGGCAGCAGTACCCTTGCCTTCCTGGGCCCAGTGTCAGTGTGGCTTTAATTGATGGTGATGGCAGAGACACTGGTACATGATTGTAGGCGACCTGCAGTCAACTCCAGCCAGCAGCAGCCGAGCTTTCGCTTCCTGACGGGGCCGTTGTCTAAGCCACCGTTCCCAGGCTTCAGTTGTCCCCTCTGGTGAGACCTGAGTGCCACATGCTCTCTTTTCTCATCTTTGGATTTTTGTTTTGTTTCTTTTTCCTTTTAGTGGAAAGAGGCAAAACCTGACGAACTAATGGATTCTAAACTGAGATGTGTATTTGAGATGCCGAATGAAAACGATAAGCTGGTGAGTAAGAAAGAAACCTTGGTCGGTCATCAGCCTCTGACACTGGGCTTGTAGTGCCTGGTCATTTTATGAGACGTAAAAAGCTTGATAATGCTATTTCCAATTTATGATATTTTGTTTGCCCAAGAAGAAGTAAATATTACACGGTAGGTCCAAATTTCAGTGTGGAAAGAATTTCTGAGAATGCTCTCAAATTCTGAAATCATGTCTTTATCCTTTTTCTTAAAGAATAAGACATGCATATGCAGATACAGCTATAAAATCAGGGCTTCTTTTTGGGTAATCATCAATATTCTTGGACTAAAATATATAATTTACAGGGATAAGTCATCTTCCCCCCAGTTTAGCCTTTGCCAAACACTTTGCATATTTTTGTCTTCTGATCAAAATCAATTTTATTTTTTAGTGAATAATTGCTTATTGATTAGCATTAAGCAACTACATATTTGGGGGGGCTGAAGGATAGATATGTTTTTGTAGCAGACCAGTGGCCTATGCTCTATATAATATAAATTAAAAAATTTTTAAAAGTATTTTATTTTATGTGTATGGTTGCTTTGCCTTTATGTATATCTGTGCTTGTGTGGTGCCCTCAGAGACCAGAGAGGGCATAGGTTTCAATGCTTTTGAATTGCCATGGGTGGGTGCTGGCAATGGAACCCCAGGCCTTGTGGAAGAAGAGTAGCCATCTCTCCAAACCCAAGGATTTTTCATTTTTTCTGTGGTTTGTAGGAGGGACTATAGAACAAAGTTTTTGTGTGGATTGAAATGTATAAAATACTGTGGGTAAATGTAATTGGTATAATTTGGTTATAGTCTGGTATGACTCTTGCTTTGATCTGGTAACTTGTTTGCTCTATTCAGAGTAAACTATATTTCTTGATAAGAAAGCTGAAATAAAAATGCTCATAAACGTTAGTTAGGTATTGACCAGTAAATGACTTAAGTTTTCAACACATCTTTTTTTTTTTTTTTCCGGAGCTGGGGACCGAACCCAGGGCCTTGCGCTTGCTAGGCAAGTGCTCTACCACTGAGCTAAATCCCCAACCCCTTCAACACATCTTTTTAAAGTGAATCAGAACCATAATTGCCAGAGTAAGAAGTACAGTGTTTAGACTTTATATGTTAGTTTCCCTGTTTATCTGTGCTGGCTCCAAAGATAATAGCTTCCATTGCTTTTTGTATTTAACAACCAAAGATAAATTTATCTTGATTGACATTACTGTAAAAGTGATTTGGGGATATTAATAATAATAGTAGTAGTTATTATTACTATTACTACTACTTTTGTTTTTTAAGACAGAGTTTCTCTGTATAACCCTGGTGACTTGGAACTCACTCTGTAGATCAGGCTGGCCTCAAATTGAGATCTGCATTGCCTCTGTCTCCTAACTGGGATTACCACCAGTCAGGCTTAGTCCCTACATTCTTCTTCTTAGATTGGTTTATTAGACCTTCCTTTCTTTCTTTCTTTCTTTCTTTTTTTTTTTTTTTTTTTTTTTTTTTTTTTTTTCGGAGCTGGGGACTGAACCCAGGGCCTTGCGCTTCCTAGGCAAGCGCTCTACCACTGAGCTAAATCCCCAACCCCTTATTAGACCTTTCAAGTTGGCTCTTAGCACTTAAACCAAGTAATCATTAGTGACCTCTCATTTTTAACATTTTTATTATATATATTAGCTATACATAATAGGTTTCACTGTTATTTTCATATATCTACATAATCTAGTTTGATCATGTTCAATGCCCTTGTTTTTCTTCTGCCCCCTCATGGATTCCTTTCCTTTTTCTGACTGGCCTTACTGCTACTCAGATGCTTTTTGGATCAGGCTGTCACAGGAGAATTGTTCAGTTTTGTTTACATGGCTTTGTTCGCCTCACTAGTGACAGTGAAGAGAAATACCTCTCCTCTCTCCATCAGCAGTAAGCTAGCATGAGTCTTTGGGGTGGGACGGGACTCCGTGAGCTCTGCATTCTCCTGACAGGGTTTGGGGAGCTCCTGTGCAGGTGTCGCAGCTGCTGCAAGTCGAAGAGTTGCCACATTGGTGACCTGCTGGGAAGTCAGAGCTGCACACTGCATCCCATTCTTCAAGCATTTACCTCTTTTCAGTTTCCGTACATTTTTCCTGGAGCTGTGGAGGGAAGCTGTCTGTCTTTAGAGACTGACTGACAGTCATATCACCAGTGTGCTGACTGTTAGGAACCTCTGTAGTCACCAGTGACCTAAGAACTTCCAGCTCATTTCCAATTCTCTTAATATATTATATGGCCAGGATTTTTCTAGGCTCAGACTTAAATCATTTCTTAAACACTGGAAGTGTGGCTTTGGCTGCTTATGTCTCTAATTCCAGTACTTTGGAAGCAGGAGGATTGCTGTGAGTTCCAGGTCAGCTTGTGCTACAGGGTAGTAGTTAGGCCCTTTCTTATAAAAGCGAACAAAACTCTATAAAAGTCAGAGAAGGCATTTCAGAGTGGCAGTGTGGGCACTAGATTGACAATGGCTTTTAAGGCTGTGTAATAGCAGATCCTTGTGTAGGTCTCCTGAAGTACTGTTACTATGCAGTTAAGCTTTTGTTTTGTCTTGTTCATCATTACTTGGAAGACAGGGTTTTTCTCTGGCCCAGGATGGTCCGTAACTCACTGTATGCGTAGGCTGCCCTCAAACTTGGGACAGTCCTCCTGTCTTGGCATCGTGAGAGCTTGTATTTCAGGAATAAGCCTTATGATAGTAGGTGGACATTTTTAAATGTGTGGAGTTTCCATTTCAAGATGAGACATGGTGAGGATATAGGTTAGTGGGTAGGAGGCAGGTTTAGCATACAATACCCTGGGTTAAATGACAGGACAGCACCACCGAAGCTTGTGTGGTAGAGGCACCCTGGCCCGAAACCCCAGCAACTCCAGAGGAGGAAACTGGAGGACAGTTAACTTTTGGAGTGTTGTGAAATTTACTTTTGGAAATAGGGTTCTCTATTCAAGCTCATTTTGCTGCTGGCACTCATCTGCAGAGTCTAAGAAATGTCAGTTATTGAAAAGTGTGCAGGAAACTGAAGAACTCTATGTAGAATTTGACCTTTTTTCCTACATTAATGTACATTGTGAACTAATTCTGGAATCAGTCTCATTAATAACCATCATTAATAACTATCACTTTGAATAGTTACTGGGTTTTTATGCCACAGTTACTTGAGAGTTCCGAGTTTTTTGATATATTTAACTTTGTTTCAGTATGGTAGAGAGGAGTCTGGGTTAGTTTAAACTCCCCCACCCATGCCCCAACTCTTCTGCCCTACTTTGTATTGGGGTACCCTGAACGAAATAATGAGGCATCTCACGCTGTCACACTGCACTGCTGGAGGATACTAACCTTTCCAGTGTGGTATTTGTTTTGTATTCATGGTCCTGGAAGCAGTGAGGGAAACATGGTATTTTGTGATTTCTTAGAATTTTTGGAAGACACTATAAATTAAAATGTTTGAGGTTTTGGGATCATGTCATAAGGTAACAAGCAGTCAGCTTAAATACATAATGTTTTTAGTTCATGTTTTGGTTTGTCAGAATGAACAGGGAAACTCAAGCAGTTTAAACTTAGTAAAAAGGAGACACCATTAATTTTTTCTAGACCGCAAAACTGAAACAGTGCAGTTGTTGAGCATCACATGCACTGTCGCTCCGAGTGCAGGTCCAGCAGGCGTTTGTTTGCCTGGTACCAGAGTTGTCTACTGGAGAGCCTTTATGTGGACTCCTCATAAAGTGAAGTTCTGTATAACTTAGTTCTTCTTAGCTATTGTTTGCTTTAGATTACAAAATATTCAGTGTCCAGTTGCTGGAAGTTTTTACTTTATTTTGTTTTTGTTCTCTTGAGACAAGGTCTCTCTTAGGTAATTCTGGCTGTCCTGGCGCTCGATATGGTAGGGTAGATTGGCTTTGCACTCACTGACATCTTCTGCCTCTGCCTTTCTAGTGCTGGTATTAAAGGTGCGTGCCAGCCACCATACCTGACTCAGTTGCTTGTAGTGTTTTTAAGGATGGAATGAGGCTTTTTGATATTTTATAGCCTATTCAGTATCAATTGCTTGACATTTTCCAGATTAGTAAAACTAGTGTACTTACTGCATTGACCTACATAAATAACATCAGAGAGTCTAGACATAGTTTCTGCAAAAACTAACTTGCTTTAATGACAATGGCGCTGATTGGAACAGAGGTTCAGGAGCCGTTTTATAAAGGCATTTTATTTTTCAAAATACATGCTATTTTTGTTGAAACAAAATAGGGGATGTCTGCTAAATATTTTGTGCTCAACTTTTTGAGTTAACTAATTTTTACCTGTTAAGAGAATTTGAAAGGTAAGTAGAGAACTGTGGAATTGTGGTAGGCTAGCCAGAATATTTTATGAATTGTTGAATTTTTATTGACTTGGTGTGTTTGGGGATTAACAGGGTCCTGAGTATAAAAGAGGCTTACATATCATTACCATTTTTTAACCTTAATAAGAAAATGTTCGTGTTAAGTGTTAGCAAAAGAAAGAGGATATGACACTATTTTTCAGTTAATGACATGTATTAGTTTTTTTGTGTTTTTTTTTTTTTTTTTTGCCATAGAATTAGAGGAAGAACTAATTTTTTTAGGACAGTATGAATTTTGCCTATATTTAATTAATATATACATTTGATAGATGAAGATATGCAAATAGGACAGTCTAATTTTGTGTAGAAATATTTATGAAAAGCAAGTTCACAAATGTTTTTTTTTTGCTTTGATGTTCTAATTCTGATGGGTTATTTATTTTTATAGAATAAGATATCAATATTTTACAGATTTAAGCTATTTCTTGTAGTCATTCCCAATATACAGGAGAAATCAGTTTGGTATGAATCTGAGAATATTTTTCCCATGCTACTCAGGGTAAAACTCTACCAGGGATCGCGTCAGCTGTCACCTCAGTGAGCAGCATCAGCAGTACAGTTGCAACACCTGCCAGTTATCACATGAAGAGTGATCCCAGGGAGCTAAAAGAGGTGAAGCAGGTTTGTCATAGGAGCTAACAGAAGTAGGAGACTACTAGTGTTAGTAAGTTACTGTACATACCTAAGCAGATGAGTAATATTGAGGATATTAATAAATAGTCGATTGTTTCTGAGACAGGGTCTCACATAGCCCAGATTAGTCTCAGGTCAGAGTATAGCTAAGGATGACCTTGAGTTCCTTATCTTCCTGCCCGCCCTTACAAATGCTGAGACCTGGTTCTATGCTTGGGGGTAGACCCAGGGCTTCCCGTATGCAAGCCCTCTGCTGCTTCACCAGCCACACAATTAAAGTGTTAGACTGGACCTAAAGTTACCAGGAGAGCTCAAAAGCCCGCACACAATTCTGCTCTGAAACAGTCAGTAGAGTCAGAGTGGTGAGCTGGACAGCAGTGCGAGCAGAATTAAGCTGATGTTGTTTTTCCTGTAAATGAGATTTAAAGAGCAAATACCGAAGTGGAATTTGAATCTTGTGTGAATTAGCATCGCAGATACATAGTAAGTAGGAAAGGTGGCAAACACTGCTTTTCCACAAGCATTGTGCTTTAGGAAAGAAAAATAAAAGTGCTCTGTCATCGTTACTTGGTCTTGATCACTGGACTGTCTCTAGCTCCCTCACACTAATAAGACTTTAAAACACGTTCGCACCAGGGAGGCAGAGGCAGGTAGAGGGCTGTGAATTGAGGGCTAGCCTGGCCCATAGAGCTAGTTTCAGGCTAGCTGAGCTACATAGTGAGGGCCTATCTCAAACAAATGAGCCTTTTTATCTAAATGTCTAACTGTTTGGCTTTATAATTTGGAATTACTTTCTTTTGGTGACCATGGGCCTAGAGAAATCATCCTTTTGCTGTTAGGGTAGAAAGAAAAACTTTAGGAAGTCTTAATTTTTGAATATTTCAATTCATAGATTAAAAGTTTAATTCTGATGGCATAGACAGAGGTTTTGCCTTTAGCTGCACACCATCTTGGTATATCAACTCCTTTACTCACTGTAGTGCTGAGACGCCCTTTGGCTCCTCTTTTAGAGTTTGCTGCAGTGTTTGTTCTGCCCCAGGTTTCACTTTTCCCTCATTTGCCCCCAACAAGGTTAGTGAAAGGGACTGACAAGGGACGACTATGGTTTGGCCAAAGACTATGAACTAGCAGAAGGTGTAGCATGCTGGCTTGCCTTGATACCCCGCTGTAGCTTACTCTGACTTGAGCTGTAAAAGCAGGAGGCTGCTCTTGTTGGTAAGAGTCACGCACCGGATGTTGAATCTGTTTGCTTGGTCCATGGTCCTAAGAACAGTCTCCTCTTTGTGGCTCAATCTGAAGTAACTAAAAAGAGCAGGCTGACTTCCTGCAGGCAGACCCACTGATGGAGGGCTCATCAGAAGCCCTTACACAGTCGCCTGCTGAGTGTCCCGCAGAAGACTCGGTTTTCCCTCTGGGTCTCCAGCTAAGCCAGAGGGTTTGTCTATACATTAGAGACCCAGAAGTTAGGTTTGTTTGTTTGTGCATTTGCTATGCTTTGTGCTACAGATTCCGAACAACAGCCAGACTCATAACAAAAGTGAAGTGCTGAGTGATTGAATAATCCTAGATTAGAATATTTAATGAAATATCGTGCCACTTGAAATAATTAAAAGGTAGAGAAAGCAGAGCGCACACCTGTATAGTGACGTGAATGCATAGTGACATGAATGCTGCCTTTTTATTTGTACTCCTGGGTCACTGAACCAAGGGCCTACACGTTGTGTAAAACACAGGTGCAGGAGGATAGTACGAATAGTCCTATCTGCCTGTGAGACAGATGCTGTGCTTAGGACTCTTCATCCTGAAGGGAATGTGTGTGAGGACTCCGGTTATCTCTCGTTAAATGTTGTCTCTTTACAGATGGGGAGCTCTCTCTCTCTCTCTCTCTCTCTAAATTAGAAGTTTAGTTGTGCAGGATGGGATTTGAAAAATCAGTTTGAAGTGAATTTAATTATTGTCAAGGGAGAAAACCCAGAAAATATTGTTAGCAAAATATGAAGTAAAGGTTTTTCTTTTAGAGGTGGGTTTGGTTGGGCATCACATGATAAAGAACAGTCACAAGAGAAACTCAGAACAAACTGAAGTTAAGCAGCTCTTTAACTTTGAAGGACGTACCCTTCTCAGCTGGGAAAATTTGCTCGCAGGTCAGTCAAAAGTCACTAAGTGTCTTGCATTAGAACTCCTTGTTGCTTTTGTAAAGTACTGGCCTGGGGGGGGGGGGGGCTTCCTGAGACCTGATGTGGCTCATAGTTGGAGGCATGGGCAGCTGGTTGTCGGGCTGCGTCTGCAGGTGGGAGGAGTGATGAGTGCTGGTGCCCACCTCCCTTCCTCACTCCAGTCGGGACCTACTCCCATTCATTCAGAGTACAGAGTTTACAGACGTGCCCCGAGGTTTGTTTACAGTCCTGGGTGATTCTACATCTGTCTAGTGGACAGTATTAACCATTATAGCTCAGTTGGCTGCCAGAATGGTTCTGTACAGCCCCTCTAATCCTGGTATAAATGACTACTTTGGGATATCATAAAATTTACTCTTGTAAATATCTTGATTAGCACTTATTACCTGGATTAAAGGTTGCCTATTTCACTTTATTTTTTGGTTTTCTGTAGCAAACCCAAGATCTCCTGCTTGCTGTCAAATGTTATATTGACTTAAACTCTCAAGCCTTCTAAAAATTTTTAACAATTAAAAATCTATCTAAATTGAAAAGGATGACTTTAAATTGATGCTGTGGTGGCATAATGATGTTGGATTTTAAGGATAATTGAAACAGTTTAGATCACAGGCTTAGAAATAATGTTAGTGTTGCCACAGGTGTGCAAGTGCTTATGGTGTTGGGAAAAAGGAAGAATTTGGACCTTACAGTTTTGAAAGCTGTCTTAACCTACCACTTAAATAGAAGACTACAACATATCACACGAATTGGACAGTCTTACAGTTTGAGTAATCATCTGTGTTTATGACCACAGATAGCTTCCCATGTAGTAATCTGTTTATTGTTTCCCTTCCAGTGTTTGTACCTTCTAGTACTGTATTCCATTAATAGGCATTAGATTGTTTTTGACTGTATGTCCTTAGGTAGTTATCAATTTACAGCAATGATTGTGAGGTGTTCCTGTACCGTCCAGTTTCCTAAGCCTCATCTGAGTGCAGAATCAGACCCTCATACAACCTGTCCATTACACATGACCTGGAGCTTCTCACCCAACCTATGTCCCTTCACTGACTGCTCTTGACCAAAGTGTGTGTCTAGGGGTGAATAACAAAGAGAAGTGACTCTTCTTCCACTTGAAATTTAGAGTAAAGGGTGTAAAGGATGAGTTATTGCGACTCCTTAAGTGTCATGGTAAGGTCAGTGCCAGGGCTGTGGATTAGAGGGAGTGCACTGCTTCCTGTGGTTAACTGCTAGTGTTTACTGACATGCTCCCCTGAAAATCCTCTACAGATGGTCATATTTGCTACTTAATAAATCTTAATTCACTGAAACCTGTCATATTTTCATAATATTTTTAGAAAAGATGTAGAACTTAGATTTTTATTAGTTAAAAATCTATACCTTTTTTGCTTAAAGATTCCCTTATCTTTGAAATACAGAACGACATGGAACCTAGCAAAGCTGTCCCACTGAATGCATCCAAGCAAGATGGACCCCTGCCAAAACCACATAGTGTTTCACTCAATGACACGGAGACAAGGAAACTGATGGAAGAGTGCAAGCGACTTCAGGGAGAAATGATGAAGCTCTCAGAAGAAAACCGACACCTGAGAGTAAGTTGTTGGTTGAAAATGAGGTGACTGGATGAGGTATGAGGAGTGCGCTGGTGTCCTTCAGCCTCTCTGTGTTCATAGTTAGTCCTGTTGCTGGTTATTGAACTCGTTTGACTGTTCTTATTACTTGGAACTAGTTAATACAAGATTAAAGAAATGAAGTTTCTGAAATCTGGTAATGGAAATAAAATGGCCAGGTATCTTTAGTTAGTGTTCTAAGATTTTTTTTTTTTTTTTTGACATTTGATAGGATTATATTCTTTCTCTAAGTTGAAAATGCACCTGCCTATCGAATGGCCTAGCCTAGCTTAACACATTAGCATTGCTAATTAGCACCAGAGTTTGGGCATCCTCTGAGAGGATCATAGCACATGTCACCAGCCTGGGGAAGATGAGGACTCAGGACAGCTATAATGACGTGTGTCACTTCACACATTCCTAATGTTAGAACAGTAAGTTAAACTGTAATGAAGCTGGGGTGCTGGTTGAGGAATGGGGTGAGGATAGAATGGTTGATACTGAGGTAGTAAACATTCTCTAGTTTCTTAGGTTGTATGACCAGCACCTGATAAAGTTAAGAGGTATCTGTAATTTCCCCAGGACCAGGTGACACATACTATCATAACAACCACTTGCTTGAGAAACTGTTGCTTTCCTAGGAGAAGCCAAGGCAGTCACATCTCCTAAAATCATAGGACTATCAGAAACTTAAACTTAGTGCTGTGTGAAACCGTTTTAGTGAGAAGGGGGCAGCTCATTCTTTTACATGGAAGCAAATAAGGTACTTTAACACAAGGAAGCAATTTCCAGTCTGGGCAGGGGCTTCAGAGGGTTCCCGTATGTGGTCTGCATTAGTCTATGCTCCATGGTGGCCCCCTTACGTATGTTCCTAGGTTTTGCTCTGCACATATCAAGACTATGAAAATGATTCCTCCTGTGTCTGCCATGTGGCTTTTGACGTTGTTGAGTATAGGGTGCATTGATAGCCTCTGGCCCATGGCTGTGGCCAATTAAAAATGCCGTGGAGCTTAGTGGAGTGAGTACACATGTTCTGTCAGAACACATTTCTCAGTTTGTGTTTTAATAGTCATTGTTATTGCAGTGTAATTCATATCACATGAACGCTTTTGATTGTCTTGGCGGATTTATAGAATTATTCAGCAGTTGCTTTAATTCAGTTTTAGAGTTTTTCCTAATTCCACAGGTGCCCAAGGTAGATGGGAATTTATTCTTGCCCCTATTCCTAGCCCTCCACGCTCTTTATGAACTATTAGCCCCACTACTCACCTGTGTGTGCTGTTGCTTAAAATCTTTGTTTTCTGTGTTTCCCCCAGGATGAAGGCCTACGGCTCAGAAAGGTAGCACATTCGGATAAACCTGGATCCACCTCAGCCGTGTCCTTCAGAGATAATGTCACCAGTCCTCTTCCTTCTCTTCTGGTTGTAATTGCAGCCATTTTCATTGGATTCTTTCTAGGGAAATTCATCTTGTAGAGTGAAGCATGCAGAGTGCTGTTTCTTTTTTCTTTTCTCTCGACCAGAAAAAGATTTGTTTACCTACCATTTCATTGGTAGTATGGCCCACGGTGACCATGGCCCGTGGTGACCATTTTTTTTTGTGTGTACAGCGTCATATAGGCTTTGCCTTTAATGATCTCTTACGGTTAGAAAACACAATAAAAACAAACTGTTCGGCTACTGGACAAATTGTATATTACCAGATCATCACTAGCAGATGCCAGTCGCACATCCAGTCCTTTATGAAATTCATAATAAAGAATTGTTCTTTCTTTGTGGTTTTAATAAGAGTTCAAGAATTGTTCAGTCTTGTAAATGTTATTTTAATAATCCCTTTAAATTTTATCTGTTGCTGTTACCTCTTGAAATATGATTTATTTAGATTGCTAATCCCACTCATTCAGGAAATGCCAAGAGGTTTTCTGTGGGGGAAATGGTGCCTCTTACTGTGTAAATTTTCTCCTTTACCTTTGCTAATATCATGGCAGAATTTTCTTATCCCTTGTGAGGCAGTTTGTTGACTGAGTTTTTCATCCTTACAATCCTGTCCCATGGTATTTAACATAAAAAATAAAACTGTTAACAGATTCTTGCTCGACAGCTGGTTTGTGTCTGTCATGTCATTTGTGCTGGGTCGGGTAAGGGTGGGGTGGGTGAGGAAGTTCAATCTGCAGTGAACTAATTTTATTGGACTTTATTGATTTATCTGTTTGCTTGCTTTGCCTTGCTCTGGTTTTTCAAGATAGGGCTTCTCAGTGTAGCCTTGACTGTCCTGGAACTTACTCTGTAGTCCAGGCTGGCCCTGAACTCAGGTATCCGCCTGCCTCTGCCTTCTGAGCCTGAGGATTGAAGGTGCACGCTGCTGCCACCAGCCAGCAAAGGAGTGGGGCCTTGTGCACTGCACGCTTTTGTCCTGTGTGGGCTCTTCCTAGCCCCGTGGCTATGTGTAGTTTAGTCTTCAGGCTGCCTTAAGAAATGACAAGATTTAAAGCTAACGGGGATTTTGGAACATCTTAATTGAATTTATGAAATGTAACAGTGCTGTAATCGTGATGTCTCCTGCGTGCCAGCTGACTGAATCCTGTTCAGCTGACTCCATTCTTGCCAGGTTTTGTTTTAAACTTTTCTCAAGGAAGACTAATTCTCCTGTATTTCAAATACTCAGTACATTAAATAATTCTACTTTTTAATGTGTTTCTTAATAATAGCTAAAAAGAATTGTTTTTCTGTTGTGGAAATTAGTATTAGCAAAACTTGGGGATTTGCTTTTTGAAAAACAAAACATTAGTTTTGCAAATCAGTGTTAGACATGTGAAAATTACAGTTTGAACACTCATTACGTATAGATTGATGTTTCCCTGTAGTCTTATGTCTTAGTTTATATCACTTGTACTAAGATAAACTTAGAAAGTACTGTTTTCAGCTGAGAATATAGTTTATCACCTACAGGCGAGTTTGTGTTATCAAAACTAGATTTTGATTTTGTAAGAATTGGACTCTGTTGGGGAAGAAACTGAGTTGAAGGTCTTACTGTGCATGAAGCGTGTTGCAGGTCTGTACAAGGGTGTTGCCAGGTATTTGGACTGTCTTTAATTTCTCAGATTATATGTGATGTATTGTTATCCCCAGACGACTAAACAAAACAACCAGACCAGAAGTAATGCTTAGATCTATTGCTGTTGGCATTACTGCTACAGAAGTTCCCTCCCCAACGCTGAAAGCATGAGGACAACCTTACATTTTAATCCCCTGAGTATAGAATCAGCAGCTCCTTCCTTGGTCTAAAGTTCTTTATAAAATCATTCAATGGTGATAAGTTCAAGCTTGATATTTCTTTTTTCTTGGACACTTTGTTTACATTTCAAATGTTATTCCATTTCCAGGTTTCTCATCTATAAGCCACCTAGCTCATCTTCCTCTTCCTTCTAGGAGGGTGTTCCTTCCTCCCCAGCCACCCTCCTCTTCTCACCTCCCCCCTCTTCTCACCTCCCCATCCTGACATTCCACTGGGGGGTCCAGCCTTGGCAGGACCGAGGGCTTCTCCCATTGGTGCCTAACAAGGCCATCCTCTGCTACATATGCAGCTGGAGCCATGGCTCTGTCCATGTGTACTCTTTGGATGGTGGTTTAGTCCCTGGGAGCTCTGGCTGTTGGTATTGTTCTTATGGGGTTGCTGCAAACCTCTTCAGCTCTTTCAATCCTTTCTCTAACTCCTCTAGTGGGGATCCTGTTCTCAGTTCAGTGGTTGGCTGCGAGCATCCGCCTCTGTATTTGTCAGGCTCTGGCAGAGCCTCTCAGGAGACAGCTCTATCAGGCTCCTGTCAGCATGCCCTTCTTGGCTTCATCAATATTGTCTGGGTTTGGTGGCTGTATATATATGGGCTGGATGCCCAGGTGGGACAAGATCTGAATGGCCATTCCTTCAGTCTCCGCTCCAAACTTTGTCTCCATATCCCCTCCTATGAATATTTTTATTCCCCCTTTTAAGAAGGACTGAGGCATGTGAACTTTGGTTGTCCTCCTTCTTGAGCTTCACGTGTTCTGTGGATTGTATCTTGGGTAATTCAAGCATTTGGGCTAATATCCACTTATCAGTGAGTTCATACCAAGTGTGTCTTTTTGTGATTGGGTTACCTCATTCAGGATGATATTTCCATCCAGTTGCCTATGAATGTCATGAAGTCATTGTTTTTGGTAGCTGAGTAGCACTCCATTGTGTAGATGAACCACATTTTCTGTATCCATTCCTCTGTTGAAGGACATCTGGGTTCTTTCCAGCTTCTGGCAATTATAGAATAAGTCTGCTATGAACATAATGGAGCATGTGTCCTTGTTATATGTTGGGGCATCATTTGGGTATATACCTAGGAGTGGTGTAGCTGGGTCCTCAGGTAGTACTATATCCAATTTTCTGAGGAACTTCCAGACTAATGACCACTTCCAGAGTGGTTGTACCAGCTTGCAATCCCACCAACAATGGAGGAGTGTTCCTCTTTCTCCACATCCTTGCCAGGATCTGCTGTTACTTGAGTTTTTGATCTTAGCCATTCTGACTGGTATGAGGTGAAATCTCAGGGTTGTTTTGATGTGCACTTCCCTTATGACTAAAGTTGAACATTTCTTTAGGTGCTTCTCAGCCATTCGATATCCTTCAGTTGAGAATTCTTTGTTTAGCTCTGTAGCCCATTTTTTAAAAGGGTAATTTGATTCTCTGGAATCTAACTTGAGTTCTTTGTATATATTGGATATTAGCCCCTCTATCAGATGTAGGATTGGTAAAGATCTTTCTCCAATCTGTTGGTTGCCGTTTTGTCCTAATGACAGTGTCCTTTGCCTTACAGAAGCTTTGCAATTTTATGAGGTCCCATTTGTTGAGTCTTGATCTTGGAGAATAAGCCATTGGTGTTTTGTTCAGAAAAATTTCTCCAGGGCCCATGTGTTTGAGGCTCTTCCCCACTTTTTCTTCTATTAGTTTGAGTGCATCTGGCTTTATGTGGAGGTCCTTGATCCACTTGGACTTAAGCTTTGTTCAGGGTGATAAGCATGGATTGATCTGCATGCTTCTACATGTTGACCTCCAGTTGAACCAGTACCATTTATTGAAAATACTGTCTTTTTTCCATTGGATGGTTTTGGCTCCTTTGTCAAAAATCAAGTGAGCACAGGTGTGTGGGTTCATTTCTCGTCTTCATTTCTATTCCATCGATCTACTGTCTCTGTACCAGTGTTATACAGTTTTTATCATGATTGCTTTGTAATGCAGCTTGAGGTCAGAGATGGTGATTCCCCCAGAAGTTCTTTTATTGTTGAGGGTAGTTTTTGCTCTCCTGGTTTTTTTGTTACTCCGGGTGAAGTTGCAAATTGTTCTAAGTCTATGAAGAATTGAGTTGGAATTTTGATGGGGATTGCATTGAGTCTGTAGATTGCTTTTGGCAAAATGGCCATTTTTACTATATTAGTCCTGCCAATCCATGAGCATGGGAGATCTTTCCATCTTCTGAGGTCTTCAGTTTCTTTCTTCAGAGACGAAGTTCTTATCATACAAATCTTTCACTTGCTTGGTTAGAGTCACACTGAGGTATTTTATATTATTTGTGACTATTGTGAAGGGTGTCATTTCCCTAATTTCTTTCTCAGCCTCTCTATCCTTTAAGTAAGCTTGATATTTCTTAAACCTTTTTTTTTTTTAAGATTTATTTTATGTATGAGTACACTGTAGCTGTCTTCAGACACACCAGAAGAGAGCATCCAATCCCATTGTGATGAGCCACCACGTGGTTGCTGGGAATTGAACTCAGGACCTCTGGAAGAGCAGTCAGTGCTCTTAACCGTGAGCCATCTCTCCAGCCCAAGGAAAGAAATTTTCAAAAAGAAAAATCCTGTTTTGTAGAAATTCAAATTTGAATTTCTGAAAAACTAGCAAAATTGGTACGTTTTAGGTTTAAGTAAGAGACCCTCCCTGCCTCAATGTATCAAGTAGAGAAAGACCAAGAACAACATTTGATGTTAACCTTTAGCCTCCAAACACTTGCATACACATGGACATGGACCTGGATATACAACATGGGCATACACACACTCAAAATACTTTAAACACACATTCATACACGCATACACATATAGGCACACATAAAAACTGTGAAACCTAAAATTACAGAATCCAACAAATTAGATGGATCCAAAGTTAGACAAAGCTGAAGAAGGAGTTTGTTCCGAGAAATATAAGAAGGAGATGCACGTGCAGAAGATGGAAAGGAGAGGATAAAAATAAAGAACAAAAAAATCCCCCACAGTTCTGTTTCTCAGCCCCTTTGGTTTGTAGGGGAGGATTCAGGCCTTCCACGGGCTGAGGAAAAGCGTCTCACAGGCTGGCCGACACAGCTTCCTGAGTAGGTGTAAAAGGTACGGCATTTGAGTTTGGTAAACAGCTCCTCTGTGACCGCCCTGTTTGTCTTCTCTGCATCCGTGTTCGGGCTGCAGTGTCCATGGTGATGGCTGTAAATTACATTGTGAATTTGGTAGGCATTTTCTAAAGTACAGTATGTGATACTTTTGAAAATACACATGGCCCTCTCTTGACTGCCTTTCTTAGGAGACTTCATTTTTTTGTTCTTTTAGTTACTTACAGAAATGTGATCAGATTATTTTCCTTCCAAGTTCTTGGAAAGAAGTCCAGTTCTGTTGGCAGATAATATAAATTGTCTTCATCCTTTCTCGCTAGAGTTCTGCTTTGTGTATGTCAGCACGGGAGTAGACTCATCACCACTGACGTTAGTGTGGGAGGCCTTACCCGGCACTAAGTGCACTGCCGCCCTCGTTTTGTTTGTAACCAGTGCGCCTTAGTTCCGCTCACTCTTGTACCTGCCGCACACAGGTGCTCTGAGTCTCTGCTTACCGCCTTAAAGATACCTGGGGAAAGACGCAAGTTCACAAATTCTAGGTTAACGGTCCTCAAAAGTGTTCAAGTGTGTCTGAATCGTCTTAGTGCTGGTGTTGCTGCGAGATTACCTTTGCCTTATCTTTGAAACTACTTGATGTGAGCAGGTTTTAACAAGGTCAAAAGCAACAAAGATTTGACTTTTTAATGAGGTTTAAGAAGCGAACTCCAAAGTTGACATTTGCTGCGTTAGAAACATTCGCATAGTAGTTTCCCTGGAGCTTTGCCAATTCCTGTTAGTCCACTGACTGTTTCAGGGACTGGGTCTATGTGAGTTAGGGGGAGGTGTGGTTTTGTTTTGTTTTGTTTTTAAGATAGGACAAAATCAGAAGCTGAATAGATGGACTTTATTTTGTAGCCTCAAAAGAAGTTACAATATGGGAACCAATAAAGTGTAATGATGTGTCTGTCATTTTCACATTAAAAGCAAAAGTTACTTGAACACTGGCTTAGTTCTGAGTGAGGTGTGGGAGAAGCTGCACTCGGGGCATCTTGGGAATGCTTGGTCATCCCGAAGCTGGCTACGAAGTCTGAGTATTGGTCTGCTGGCATGACCTGGTGTGTTCTGTGTGGAAGCATCCCTTGTCAGTAAAAGCTGGCAGCCAGTAAGCCGCGGCAGGGTGAGGTGGGCAGTTTGGGGGAGGGGCTGGGGTATAGTTGGATGCAGGTTAATCACCTGGACTCAGGAAGTGGAACCGAGGTCAAGCGGCAGACACAAAATAGCATAAATAGGTTAATAAACGTTTTGAGCGAGTTGAGCAACAAGCTTACCACAAGGCCTAGGCATTTGGTTATTAGTAGGTCTCTCTTCTGTGGGAACTAGGGCACAGGTGGAAAAGCTGACGGTTAGACTGATCCCTAGGGAAGTGACTTGAAAATATCCTAATACATCCCTGGTTCCAGAGCTGTGTGCTTTTGAGCAGTTAGAAACAAGTAAAACCGGGTTGGGGATTTAGCTCAGTGGTAGAGCGCTTACCTAGGAAGCGCAAGGCCCTGGGTTCGGTCCCCAGCTCCGAAAAAAAGAACCAAAAAAAAAAAAAAAAAAAAGAAATGAGTAAAATCGAGTGTGCAGCCACATGGCTTTATGCATTTGACTGACTTGGCTGTGATGCTGATAAGAGAAGCAAAGACTTACAGCCTTGCAGCCTGTGTCCCAACTTGAGCTGTTTGTTGTCCTGGAAAAAGATGTGAGGACAAATCTTGCTTAAGGACGTGGACAGTTCATGATGTCCCCCCGCTTGACTGGCCTGTGCATCCCAGTTCATTTGCTTAAGAACTGTTTCTTGGATTCCAGTTGCCCCATGTGTAAGGAACTTGAAAGATGCTCTTCAGAAAGGATGCTGTATGTTACTTTGGATATTGTTCTATACCTGAGCGGCTATCCTAAAGTCCAGATTGCTTGTAGAGGTTTTTAATTTGCAAGAATCTATCCTCACAAGTTAGTTTCTCCTCTCCACATGCAGTCCTCCTCCCCCAGTAAGTAATTCAAATAAAATTGCACATTTTGAATTGGGTGAAATGACTTTTACAAAAAGTGGGATGGGGGACTGGAGAGGATGGCTCAGTGGTTAAGAGCTCTGACTGCTCTTCCAGAGGTCCTGAGTTCAATTCCCAGCAACCACATGGTGGCTCAAAACCATCTGTAATGGGATTCAATGCCTTCTGGTGTGTGAAGACAGTGTACTCACATATATAGAATAAATAAATAAAATTTAAAAAGTGGGATGGATATTTCTGGGAGGTATTAAGAGTATTGTTGGTAAGAAACTTAACCCTTGGTTCTCAACATGAGATTTATGAAGTGCCAAAGTTAAGTTTTTCATCTCAAAGTGGATAGGGAAGGTGCAGGTAGATGGGTAGATGGGTGCTCCTGTCTCTGCAGACACTGCCTCTTATTTAAATACAAGTCTTTCCCTGTGTGTGCTTGGTACTAGCTCCTGAAGAGCACACTAGATGGCAGCAGAGTGGAGTTACACATCTGTACAGTGGGTCTCCCGTTCCAGCAGTGTCGTCCCTTCCTCGTTTGCTGTAGTTTACTTCCTTCCTTTGGAAGTTTTCCAGCTTTAACGATTTACTTTTCCCGTTTGCTTTAGCTGTACCAGAGGCCGCTATCATTAAAGGCAGACTTGGAGCCTTCGTGCTCTACCCTGCCATTTCCTTCACACTGCTAACCAGGGGTTATGATCTTATCTCCAGGCTTTGGTTCATACTGTGTGTAACTACATGTATGTAAGATACCATGTCGAGTTGTCACCTAAGCGTGTCCCTGTGGTGCTTGGCCTAGGGAGTGGCACTCTTGGGAGGTCTGGCCTTGGAGGAAGTGTGTCACTGGGGTGGGCTTTGAGACCCTCCTCCCAACTTCCTGGAAGTCAAGTTTCATAGCTGTCTTTAGCTGGTGATGAACTCTCAGTTCCTGCAGCTCCGTGCCTGCCGATGCTGCCATGCTTCTGCCATGATGGAAATGGACTGAACCTCTAACTAAGCCAGTCCCAGTAAAGTGCTGTTGCTTGTAAGAGTCACTGAGGTTATAGTCTCTCCCCACAGCAATGGAACCCTAGCTAAGACAGTCCCTCACTCAGCATTTGTTTTGTTTCCACCCAAATGTAGCCCTTGAAATGTTTGGCATGGTTTTCCTTGTTGCCAACGCTAGAACTGGAAACCAAAGGCCCTGCCACATCCTGTAGCCTGTGGGTTGAGCCAGTGCCATCACTGCCTGATGGTGACACACAAGGTCTGTCGGGGGTGGGATTTCCCCTCGCTTTTAGCACAGATGTTTGGTACCACCTCGGACATCGTAGCTCTTCACGTTCCTGAGTTTCTATCTCTAGGACGGCTGGTCAGGAGAGTTGGATTTCCCCAACCCCTCCCCTGAAAGTGCTAATACATGTGTGTGTAAACCGAGGGCATGGCTGCTCCAAGGCGTGGCTAGGCAGAGGCTTTTGTTGTAGCTTCGAGGAGAGAACAGCCAGAGTCCAGAACAGAGAGGAAGCAGTAGACTGAACATGGCCCCTGGACCAAGAGGACCAAGGCGGGGGATGAGGGGTGCAAGAGAGGAAGACAACAGATGGCCAAGAGAGTGCATAGCAGAAATGACATGGTCGTAGGAATGAGGAACTCATGACTGGAGTTTAGTGTGAAGGGCGTGTGCCAGCATGGGCTCTGAAATGTGTAACAGGTTCTTGAGATACTGAGGGAGCCTGGAGGCCAGCATGCACTTTGATGTGAGATAGGCACAGCAGGTAGCCTCTTGTCCCTTCTGCCCATGGTGAGGAAATGGCTCTGGGAGTCCTGAGGAATGCTGGCTTTTGTCTAGCCACTGGGAGTGGAGTTTCCTTGACCTGACAGTGTCTATGTCATAGGCTTTCGTCGTTTTGAAAAACAACTATAAAAAGAAGTGAGTGCATATGCACGGATATGATTTTTTTTTTTAAAACATGACTACATGGGCCAGTTTGTGTCTCCAGATGATTGGCATGGGGGCGGGGGGGGATTAGGTTGTACAAAATGAAATGGCATAAAATCAGAAACTCTTAGAAAATACAAGGTTTGGGGCTGGGGATTTAGCTCAGTGGTAGAGCGCTTACCTAGGAAGCGCAAGGCCCTGGGTTCGGTCCCCAGCTCCGAAAAAAAGAACCAAAAAAAAAAAAAAAAAAAAAAAAAGAAAATACAAGGTTTGAGACACGATTCTCCCTATAACCTCTGTAAGTTCATTCTGATACATATTATTTTTACCATCTGTTATTAATTTGTATGATACCTGGTTTAGATATGCATTAACTCCAGGTGCTTCTCCCTGTGTTCAGTGAGAGTGGATCTGGGGATATGGTAAGATTACTTCATATTGAAGTAGGTCCATGTAGGGGGTTGTGCTGGGTCATTTCATGTCAAGTTGACAAAATCGAGACTCACTGGAGAGGAGGAAGCCTCAGCTGAGAGAATGCTTCCATAAGGGTGATGTTACCCTCTGGCTGGTGTTCCTGGATTCTATAAGAAAGCAGGTGGAGCAAGCCCGTCAGCAGCAGCCCTCCGTGGCCTCTGCATCAGCTCCTGCCTCCAGGTTCCTGCCTGGTTTTAGTTGCTGCCCTGGCTTCCCTCAGTGGACTGTGATTCAGGATATGTAAGTTGGGTACTCAAATTGCTTTGGACAAGGTGTTTGATCATATCAACAGAGACACTAAGACAGGGGTCCTATTGATAGAACGTTAAATAGTGAAACTGTACATAGTCATCAGAGCCCAGGATGCCCAGCCAGGGTAATGTAAAGCTGGTGCCAAGTGGGAGAGCTGAAAGGGGTCTCGATTCTGGAGTCTGTGGGATGCCACGTTTGCATGATATTTCAGATCAGCCTCTCAAATGTGACCAGCTGACAGCTTGGAGCAATTGTGTAAGAACGAGCCTACAGTGGCAGACTAGATACTTGGTTCCAAGATTGCTTTACCATTCTACTACTGGCAAGGGAGAGGGTGGGGGTGGCAAGGAGGACGTGGCTTAATGGTGAACTCAGCAAGGATGAGTCGAGAGCCACCTTTGGTCTCATCTACTAAGGAGGAGAGCATTAAAAAATAAGGGGGTTTTGAAACCTCACTGAAAGGACAAGCGTCAGCACAAGACGCATCAAGACAGAGTTCTCAGCACAAAAGAGATTTACTTGCCCCAAAGAGACAAAGCACTACCTCTGGATAGAGGGGAAAGCAAGTTGACCCAAGGGAAAATGGCAATTTATAAAGGGAAGGGGGGAAATCTTGTGTTAGGATGAGGTGTTTAATTTTGATTGGGCATGTTAATTAGGTGAGCCAAATGAATGGTTTTCAGCAAAGGGCAGAAGGGTGAAAGGCCAAACCTGTTGACCTCATGTTTGCCATGCTCAGGCCTGCTGGGGCCTCTCAGATCAAGAATGATGTCCCTGGGGTTGGGGATTTAGCTCAGCGGTAGAGCGCTTGCCTAGCGAGTGCAAGGCCCTGGGTTCGGTCCCCAGCTCCGAAAAAAAGAAAAAAGAAGAAGAAGAAGAAGAAGAAGAAAAAAAAAAAGAATGATGTCCCTAAAGGTTCTCCTAGCAGTGCCAGTGGTTGAAAACTTGAGAGTGTGGTCACAGTACGGTTTCAGAGTTTGGGGTTTCAACATTCAGGCTGTATGGCTGGTTGCCACCCAGTCGGCATGAATGTTATGATGCCAGGGGTAACTAGCATAGAAGTTCAAATACTAAGTCTGAGGGAGGGCATGGGAAGGAAGCCTACTGCTGAGCCGAGGCTGGTGTGGAAGTAGGTAGTGGTTCTGACTTTCTTCTTTTACTAGCTTTGACTTCTCTCTCAGTTCCAGTGCAGAAAGGCACAGCTCTGTACCTCAGGGTCGGTGCGTGCTCAGCATTGAGAGGCCTGGGTTCAGCTTTCCAGAAAAGGCATCGCTCCTAGAGCGGTGCTGCTCACGATCTGTCGGCACTGGTAGGTGAACAGCTGTGGTGGGGAGTCGTGCAGTTTAGATTAAAAATAAATGCCAATGGAGTCGCCTGAGGTGCAGCGCCTGCAGAGAAGCAGCAGGAGTAACCATCCTGGATCCCGAGGATGGGCCAACCTGAACTCTTGATTTCAGCCATGCCCTTGATGGGTCACAAGCCCTCGGGCAGCTTATGAAGCCATTCCAAGATTCAAGCTTTCTCATTTTAAAAAGTACACCCTTAGTCTGCTGTAGAGTGTGTAGAGGCCAGAGGACCACGTTTGGAATATCCTCTCAGCTGTCCTGTTGTTGCCCCATGTCGTGGAGATACTGCAGCTTTGGAACTGCAGACTGCCCCCTTCACACTCCAGCAGTTCATCGATGGGGCAGATTGTCGGGAATGGCTTCCCTGAAGCAGAGAGAAAAAGAGTCCGCCTGCCAGGCAGAGTCAGGGCAGGTCAGGGTCTGTTGGCGGACTTCCCGGCCTGCTGAGGCGTGGGATGATAAGAGGAGGTGCACTGGAGGCTCAAGGCGAGGAGCTGGATTCTGTTGACCTTGGTGGAAGGAATGGGGGCTTAGGGAGTTGTTGGGTGAGAACACAGGTCTTGTGTGTATTTCAGCAAAATTGTTTCTCTTTAGCTTGTAGCTTTGCTTCTCACGGTCTTGTGGTATCAGACGGTATGGGAAATACACTCGGGGCTGGCGTGGTGATGACCTGCGGCTCTCCTATACCTGTCTCTTGCATTTTTCTTCTGTCTTTCCTATAATCAGCCTCTCCCCCCACCTCCAAGGACCATTCAGCTTCATACCAGCCAGGTCGGTACAATACATGATGGGGTGGACCCACTCAAAGCCTTGGATCTGGGCCTTGGTGGTAGCTGACTTGGTCACCTGCCAGCTCTGTCTCACTGCTCCAGACAGGTCACCCAGTGCCACCACCAGCGAGGGGCAGGGCCCGTCACTGGGTCCAGCTCTTCCATGCTGCCCCGGTGAGGTGCAAGCCTTGGTAGCAGCCAGTGAGAGGGGGGACTGGTTCCTCAAAGCCCTCGGACATCAGCATGGTCCCAGACAGCAGCCCAGACCTGGGACCGTCTCATGGACTTCGTTGGCAATGGCTACAGACCCAGACATGGCCTTCAATGGCAGCACGGGCAGGACTTCACCAGGCCTCAGGTGTCAGGGCAAGCTACTCATATTAGGCTGTTCCTCACCTTCTTCTCTCCAGTTCCACCCATCTTCATGATGCTCAAACCACTTCTCTTTCCGCCCCCCATCTCTCTACCACACACCTGTACGTTGTCTTATTGACTCTGCTGGGGGCAGGCCGCATGATGGTAGGCAGGCCTCTGGGTCTCTTCTCCCCGCCTCTGCTGCGGGGCCGTGGGTGGGCTTCACAGTTTTACTTTTATAATCATAGAATTAAAAACAAAAACAAATGTATCTTGGTGGCATAGGATGACTTTAATCTGGAAAATGAAAACCTGCTTTGAGAGGTATTCTTCCGTATCAGCAGGGCTGCCTGTCGGGAGCGTGCACTTTGGACTTGTGATCCCTTTCCTGACTCCAGAGCTTGCAGTAGGTCACGTTAGACTATTAGGGGTTTCAGTTCCCACTTAGCCAACTTAGTCTAAGACCATAAAACGGAGAAGTCTGGAATAAACTGTAAGTTTAAGAACTGCGAGGTTTCATGGAGAATGAGTTCTTATTCCATTTGTTCTGCCCTCGCTGGGATGTGAATCACCCTTTGTCTAGTACATCCATGCCATACACACTGTGTGCCCATTAGAGGCACCTAGTGGGCCTCTCGGCTGTCAGATCACAAACACCTCAATGGCCCAAGAACAAGAGCAGAATGAAGGGCTCATCTTAGGCCAGCTAGCCTCACTGCCTTCTTCATGATGGTGCAGTGTCTTTCACTTCCCATACAGTGGTAACCGGAGCACCCACGATACAAGGTAGGTTTGTATGAGTCAATCTTGCCCAGCTGTAGACGAACGCTGGAATTCTGAGCATGTTTATCCTAAGCGAGGCTAAGCCATGGTGTTCCCTCACTAGGTTAACAAGACACACTTCCGTTCACATTTTCAACTTTAGATCTATCCGCTGTAAGTCTGCGACAGGGGGGTGAGCCTCTGTTTAGGCAGAGTTCGGTACGGTCTTTGGTTTCAGGTTATCTGTTGGGGTCTTAGGATGTATCTCGTGGATAAATATGTATTCCTGTAGGGAAGTTTGGCAATTAAAGAAAAATATGTAGTAGGGAAATATTTTAATACCCTTCCCAGATGTAATGACTAGGTCTTTAAAGACCTAGTATGTATGTATACACACTGGTCTCAGCAGTCTTGGTAGGTTCCCCGACCCCTAGTCTATTCTTAGGACTGATTCACAGTAGATCTTTATTGTGTGCAGAGTGTGCCCAGGCCCTCCGGCTTCATTTCCAGCCATGGAGAGCCCCTACAGCGGCCTGCAAAGCTTCCTTGTCTGGCCCCTTGTCTTCACCTGGTTGCTTTCTGGATTCTTGTGGGACACTGGCATAGATCTGCCTCAGGGCTGGGGTGTGGATGATATGAGCTGAAACTTTGTTTCATGTGCAATTTCTGTAGTCTTTTGTCTTAGCTCTAGGAACAACCCCTGTGACTCCTTTTCGCCTTCCTTTGTCCTCCCTTTTTGTGGAGAGAACAGCCTTGGCCTGGTTCTGATGTTCACTCTCAGTTCCTTGCCATTCCTTGTTCTCTGTCTGGAACCAGGAGTTCAGTTCCAGAGCCACGGGACATCCAGTTCTCTTGAGCAATGGGAAATCGAGGCTGGGCATACATTCCCTTTGATTTAGCTAAGGGACATTTGGGTGATTTAGCTAAGGGACAATCTGTGCTCATTCTAACGGAGCACAGATGTAGGTGACCAGATACTTGACTGTGGCACTTACAGATTGTTGGGTCTAGAGGTCTGTGCCTTTCTGGAAAGGCACTGCTGTGCCCTCCAGTCAATCTAAAACAAACAAACAAACAAACAAACAAACAAACAAACAAAAACAAACAATCCTCTTGATAGAGCAACCCTTAGTCTTTGGGGAGGAGAGATGGGGGCCGCAGGGAACCAAAGGTAGAGAGTGGGGCCACCATGAATGGATAAAGTGTTAGTTTGTGGAGCTTGACTCCCACTCAGGGACTTGGTGGTGACAGTTACCGAGGCTCCTTCTGCCCCCACGAGGACTTGTTTAAGAAACGAGAGGAATGGAAAGGAAGCAAGATCCTTTCCTCAGTTCAGCTGTCAGAGGCAGGCACACCTTGGGTCTGGGATGGGGAGAAGCAGCTCCCTCCAGTCCTGGAACACCTCCATTTCTCAAACACCCCCAAACCTCAGGCTTCTGTGTTGGAAGTTTGATGGAACAGAGCTGGGGTGGTAGAGCAAATGGCTCGAATCTCCCGGGCTGGGGTGGGGGGGGTTGGGGGAACACATGAATGTTCCCTGCTTTGATCCCCCAAGGCAATCGAGGTGCTAGCTGGCAGAGCCCAGCTGCTACGTGTGTGAGTGTAGATCTTTGTGAAAAGGAGCCTTATAGGTCTCATTCCTCCTGCTGCCCAGCTCCAGTTAGCACCCTCAGCTCAGAGTTATGCAGCAATGAAGTAAATGTTATCAGTTCAGAAATAAGAGGCCCTTGTTCATAGTTTTAAAGTGTTGGTCCTGAGAAGGGCTCTCCCCTCACTATGACCCTCCTGATAGGGGCATTTCTGAAGGCGCATCCTGTCTGCTACGTCCATTAGCACACGGAGTATGAGTCTGACCACTCCTCTCTTTGCCGTTGAGCTAAGTCAGGTTTCCTTATAAAATGATCCTTAATTGATCCGCATAGTTTACGTGTTCAGGATCACAACCATTATGACGTTCTAGTATATTTATGTTTGGGAATTCTCCTTAGACTTTCTAAATCTGTGTCAGTAGAGATTTTCCCCTTGTCTGAGAGGACACATTCCAAGACCCCCAAGGAACACCCCCAACCTCAGACACCATCAAATGCAACGTGTCTTCTTATGACAATGGTTAATGTGCAAATTAGGCACAGTGGGAGATTAAGAATAGCTAAAAGTAGAATAGTTATAATGATGTAACAATGTAACAATAATAACTGTGTGCATGTGGTACCTCTCCCTCAGAATACCTTGTTTTGTTTTCACCTTTTCACTTACAGGGGCTTTGTAGCCTTTGTAGCCTTTGTAGCCTTTAAGAAAACATCTAAATTGCCAGCATCACTATTTGAGCTTTGAGGCATTAGCAAGTAAAGATTATTTGGACATAGGCCCTGGGATGCTGCGACTTAAGGTTTGGTAACAGAAGCAGTTACTAAGTGACTTCGTGAGGAGCATATGCACTGTGGACACAGGCAGTGAGACCATCTTGTGTATTGTATGGGTGCATTGCCTGTCAGTTAAAAACCCGTGGCTTAGGGGTTGGGGATTTGGCTCAGTGGTAGAGCGCTTACCTAGGAAGCGCAAGGTCCTGGGTTCGGTCCCCAGCCCCAGGGGAAAAAAAAAAAAAGAAAGAAAGAAAACCCGTGGTTTCTAGGAAAGGGTAGAATAGAAGGTGGGGCATCTGGGAGGTAGAAAGAATTCTGGGATGGAGCCAGGCATGGGGGATTCACCTGGGAAGAGTTGAGGAGACAGATGTGTGGCACAGGTAACCAGCCGCATGGCAGAATATTGATTAGAATAAACAGGATAGGGGTTGGGGATTTAGCTCAGTGGTAGAGCGCTTGCCTAGCAAGCGCAAGACCCTGGGTTCGGTCCCCAGCTCCGAAAAAAAAAAAAAAAAGAACCAAAAAAAAAAAAAAAGAATAAACAGGATAATTTATGATCTAGTCAGAGAAAAGCCTAGCAACATGGCCAAGGTGTTTGTAAATAGATTTGGAGTCCGAGTCTGATTTCTGGGAGGACGAACCGAGACATAACTTCTACAGACACACGTTTTGGAATATGTACTGTGGACACACGCCTTGGACAGAAGGATGATTCATGGCTTGGGTCTAGAGTTGGAACCTCAGAGAATGGAGCTGACAGAGGCCAACTAATGTCTCACGCAACAGCCAGCTTTATTCAGAGCACCAGACAATTTAGACTCCGTGGGTTAAGAAGAGTCATTTGACTAAACTGCACAGTCACAACAAGTCACACATGGCAAAAGCATGTTTTTCCAGGAGGCACATAAACAGGTAACAGTAGCCAGTTGTCAGGAATAAAGTAAGCTTACTTTGTTTCCCAAGTGCAAACCCGGGAGGGGATCGAAAGCACAACCCAAGAATTAGTCCTTGCTTTCGAGGAAACTCAGGTCACAAAGCCCTTGTCTTGTTTTCTTGGAGTTTTCTCACAAGCGCTCAGAGTTCCCATCCCATGACCCCATTCTCAGACTGTGGGACTGTGTTCTGACAGTTCTGAGCGTCACCAAACTTCATCCTGCCACTTGGAATGGGGCATCCGTGTCCCATCTGCCACCTCCAGACATGTTACGGGGTACATGGCTTGTGCTGCCAACCTGTTGTCGACTGTAATTGCTGGCCGAGGGGAGAAAAAAGGCTTGGATAATGGTTTTAAAACATGACAGTAAAAATTTAAAACACAAATTATTTGTTCCTGGAAATTTCAATTTAGCATTCTCAGACTGTCATTGGCCTGACTGATGCTTTAGGCAGAAGGCACTGCTGTAACTATAGTTGGTTGTCTGGCCTCCCAGAGTCTTGCTAATTTTAGGAAAATGGCATTGCTAAATTTAAAGTATCCACAGGAGGTAGTTGTAAGCCGCCATCCAATGGTTTCTTTTTATGTTTTAGGTCAGAATCAGGTTTGTGGAACTTTCTGTGAGGACAGTAAATGTTTGGTGCCCCAAAGCAACACTAACACCCTGCCCTCCAGGTCTTCTCATTTAACCTGACGTTAAACTTGTGAATCTATAAACACACAGTTTTCACTTTTTCTAATTAAGGCAAAGCCACCCAAACCAATTGTTGTAAAACTTGGTCCCACCAGTAGATGGCAATATGGTCCTATTTCTCGAAGCCAAGCTAATTCCAGGGCTGCTTAAAAATTTTCCACTTGTGATCCCCTTTTGCCCGAGAAATCCTTACAGACCTCCAAATATCATGCATTTCCTGATAAGTCATAAGACATTTACATTAACAATTCTTTGAAATATATAATTGTATCATTTACTACAGATGAAAGCAAAATTTTCACATTACTGAGGGGGAAGTGCTTGTTTATTTTTTACAACATACTCAAGTCTTAGCAGGATATTTGATACTACAGGGTGTAGACGTTGTCACCCTTTTCAGGATTGATCGGTATTTCGACTTTATAATCCACCTTGAGATGCCACTTTGCATAAAAGTGTAGTGGAAAATGGGAGAGCTATGTTTAAGAGTTGCAAATTCTGTCCTAATCACAGCTAAAATTCATTTGACAACTGTTTAAATATGAAACTTAACACAACATCTCAGTACACACACACACACCACTGTAGGGCTGCTGGAAGTCAGGGGACGGTGTGGAAGCCTGTTCTCTTCTACTAGCTTGGTTCTGGAGACTGAACTCAGGTTGTATTTTTTAGGGCAAATGTCTTTATCTGCCATCTTGCCAGTCCACAAACAGCAAGTTTAAAAATCAAATATTCTACTGTAATGGTCAAAAGCGATACTAAGTCGATACTTACATGGTAAGGAATGTTGGCAGTACAATGCTAAAGTTTTCTGTGACTAAGGGGTTGTATTTGTATAAGAGCAGGACGCTGTATGTACAGTAAAAATGCCACAGTTCATAGCACACAGGACTCTTGAATCGAACCCAGGTATTTCCGGCTGCATTATGGGCTGTGTCTGTGATGGTGGCGGTGTTGACAGTGTCTGTGACGGTGGCCGTGTGACAGTGCCAAGCCTGCGTGGTGTTTGTTCAGAGGTGATGCTGCAGTGAAGTTGCGTGGTGGAACATGGGCGAGCACTGCTTCAGACTCCTTAGGAGCTAGCTTATGAATTAATGATTGTTGGATGCGTTCAGGAACCCTTTCACAACACCCACTCCAGTTGTGTGACTCCGTGTGGAGCTGTGACCCACAGCTTAGGAAGCTGTGCTAATGTGCAAATTCTTAAAAAAAAAATAACACCCATCTCTCAAGCGTAAACAAATGTGCAGTTACCACCTTAAACTGTACTGGGGCTGGAGGGAACGCTCCTCCTGATTGTAAGGCTCGAAATGTCCACCCCACTCCACCCTGCTTCCACTCGTTAGCTAGTCAAAATAAAGATTGTGTTTCCAACATAAAATTGGGCTAAGTGTAGTGGTAGCACGAGTAAACCCTTGTGATGAAATGATACAATAGAATATCATTGATATAATTGCTGACTTTCAGCTATGGCATTTATTTTGTTATAAGCATTAATTTTTCATAATGTTTTATAATTACACAGGGCTTTATGCGTTTAGATTCCCTTGGTCTTTCTCCCAGATGTTGAATAATTGGTTCAATTGAGATGGTTAAATTCTCGATCTACATTCATTCTTTACCCAGGTTAACCTGTGCATATTGATTCCTCTGGCCAAGGAAGAACCAGGCTTGGGTGAGGGCTTAGAGATAATAATTTAAGAAGGAAAACACCTACAGTTTTATTGATAAAATGTTCTGTGTGACCGTCTTTGAATATTCTGTTTGGAACACTAACCTCATTAACTATGAATTCAGAAGCACAATTTGGCATTGACTTCTCCGCGGCAGGTTGGAATTTTCCATTGGCTTTGACCTTATCTGCCGGGAACCGGCTTTTGCCCCCTGTGCAGTGTGCCACATCCTATGCACCACACTACCCGGAAGCCAAGGGTGATCACTTTTGACCAAAGTTGTGTTTCTTGAGTGTCTGAATCGTACCTGATAAAAGGCCATCGGAGTCAGGGGGCAGCTATGGGGTGAGCGAAGGGTGTGGGCCTGCGTTAGTAAGTTACCACTAGGTGGCAGGCCAGGTAGGCATCAGACAGGGAGAGTCCCTAGAAACTAGATTGAGGGCTGTCTGCAAAGTCTACCAAGCCTCCTTCGACGTGGGAGGAGCTTTGCATCAGTGTGCGTGCCTACTGCAAGGGGAAAGGCGACTGGAAGAATGAGTGACCCCGGAAAATGGCCCCAGGGTCCAAAGGAGATAGACCCTAAACGGGAAAATAAGCAAAAAGAGACCCCCTACCATAGATGCAATGAAGCTGCAGTCCCCTCGGGGGCTGAGTCTGTCACCTGGGAGAGGTTCAGACTGAGAACCGCCAGGCTCAGTCGTGATTGGCCCCAGGAGCCCATCGTCAAAATAGATGCAGGGATGGGGAGAGGGTGGTGGCAAACAAAGATGGACTTCATCTTTGACACAGGAGCAGCCATCTCCATGGTAACCCCCTCCCACAGGGGAGCTCATCAAAGACACATCGACCATTGTTGGAGCCACCGGTCCAGTAGGAAATACTGATTCTGTGAGCCGTGGGGTTGCTCTGCGGGAGACCACTCAATAAAACTAACTATCCCCTTTTGGGACCCGGTCTTCTCTCCTTCGGATGGTGCGTGGACTACGATAAAGCCAATCACTGTCAGACCTTCCAGCCGTCGCGGGGAAAGGCAGCAGCACTGAGCCCTGTCCTGGGAAATTTGCAACAACTGGCATGCATACATAGCAAATGGATGAGTCGCCTGGAAGGAACATCACTGTGGAGGATACTGGCCCTTCTTAAGAAGCTGGAACTGTGCGCCTTGGTTTTGCCAGAGGCATGGGACAGTGTGCACCCAAGGAAGGACAAGGGGTCTCCCTGTCAGGGACTAGCCGGGCAGCGGGACAAGAGATACTCCGCAAACTAAACACGACAACGCTACAACAGGGGTGGTCCTGTAACTTTGGGATGGAACGTGTGAAGGCAGGGGTGTAACAGACGGACGGTCCCTCAAATGGTTATGGCAAGTGCTCCATTACCTGCGAGAAAGGTCAATTGGCCCCACCCATGGGCCTCTGCTCTATCCTGGAAAAAAAAGCAGAAAACGTATCCAGATTTGACTCTAGCGCCCTCTAGTGAAAAATGTTCAACTTTCAAGTGGCTCTGTGGAGCTGGAACTGGGAAACGGTTGGTTGCTAGATCTGTTTGAAGGCCAGCCAGGTAACTTACACTGGTACTGGGGTCCTAGCCCAATTCTAGAAAACCAGACAGTCCTAGACATCCCTGATGACTCCTGCCTTACAGGCCCCCAGTGACTGGGGGAAGCAGAATGTATAGGGGCTGAGGAAAACTGTACCGGGCTGGTGACTTGAACTAAGGTCCAAATGGCACAGCCTTATATTGTGCCGATAGAATATATACCTGTTACCCAGTGTGGGTTTGCAGGATGACACCAAGCCTCCACCAGCACCAGAGGTTCCTTGAGAGGGGTCATAACGGATTCTGACAAAGAGGAGGAGAGAATGGGGTGCAGAATCTCAAACTGCCTGCCACGTGTTAAAGCAACGGAAATTCCCCAGGGCTTGAGATATTCTCCTTGTACCAGGGGTAGAACAATACTAGGGCCCTCGCCACAGGAAAGAGAGAAATCCCATCTTACTCTCAGTGTTATTGGAGATGGCCCTCAATGGCGTTACTGCCACAGGAGCGACTGAGCTCAGGATCCAACAGGTCCGGCATAGCCAGCTGTCCAATCAAATGGAGGAGGGCCTCAGGCTAGCCCAGCAGAGTATAGTCACCCTGCAGAACCAGAAAGACGCCATCCCCCAGCAACCCTACAAAAATCGTAGCTGAAAAGGTGATGTGTGTCTTTAGAGGAAAAAAGATGGTTGTTTCTGCACAAACCACTCAGGGATCGTAAAGAAAATGCCAGGCAGCTGGTGGAAAACGTCAAGGTCCGAGGCAAGACAAAAGGATCTTCCTGGGGTGATACCCAAGTCGGCTTCCACTCCCGCCCCTAATAGGGGCCTTTGGGCATGATTCTCCTGATATGTATTGTTGAGTCCATACCTAAGTTTTGTCACTAGATACAGGAGAGTAGCAGGTGGACTCCATGGCCTCCACCAGCACCAGAGGTTCCTTGAGAGGGGTCATAACGGATTCTGACAAAGAAGAGGAGAGAATGGGGTGCAGAATCTCAAACTGCCTGCCACGTGTTAAAACAACGGAAATTCCCCAGGGCTCGAGTTCCATCGAGCTGTCCCCTCCCACTTGTGGCATCTCCACTTAAGGTACCAAGGAGGTGTGGTAATTGACTTTTAACACTGCCTAGCCACCCCCATGTTGGGTTGCTTCCATACTCCCACCTAATAAAAATACTGGACCGAGGCTTAGGACTGCCACCACTACAGTGCGGTTTCGGAGCCAGCGAATTAAACCTTTCTTTCCCGGGTGGAACACGGCTTCGGCTCAGTGACTCAGTTTCCTAGAAATTCTGCAACGATGACACCATCTGTCTTAGTTACAGTTCCTATCACGGTGATAAAATACTTTGACAAAAGCAACTCAAGGAAAGGAGGGTTTATTTTGGCTCAAAGTACTAGAGTCTCACTCCTTGCGGAGGAGGAGGAGGAGGGCGGGAACTTTGCATGTGTGTGTGGGAGTCCTAGGGGCGGGAACTTGTGGGCTCGTGCTGAATTCATCTACAGTCAGGGAACAGGAACCGTTGCTACTCTATTTGATTTCTTTTCCTTCATCCCAAAACTCAGCCATGGGAGCGCTATCTCCCAATTAGACCAGGCTTCCCTACCTTGGTTAACTTACAATGGCTAATCCCAGTAGGGTGCCCACAACCCTTTCTGATTCTAGGTCCGATCAAGTTGACAACCAACGTTATTTGCTTTGCTACATTTTGAACATCCGAATTCGTTTTCTTTGCTCCCAGGCCTGGGGCTGTGTGTCATTTCTCATCTCTTGTGTTTCTGGAGGTGGAGTTGTTTGGATTGTTATTGGGCCTGGAGTAGGTGCCCTGGTCCGTGGTGTGGAAGACTGGGTGTGAGAACTTCTCCTGTTCTTTCCCTCAGCCCTGCAGATGCTCTGTGCACCATTTCAGGATGCACTGCAAACTTGGAGGTTTGTCCAGAAGGACAGCTGGCTTTGTGGGAGTGAGAAACATGTTAAACCTCTGAGCTTTGGGGATGGTCTTATACCACAGTGTGGTCTTCTGTGACTGGGGATTGCTGGGAGATACTGAGCAAGGGCATGAATACCCAGTAGCTCTCTTTTCTGTCATGGTTCCACTGAAGCAGCCAAGAGTAATATGTACACAGATACACCTGTGCTCCAATAAACCTTGTCAACAAAAATCGGGGGCAGGTGTGGCTTATGCTGTAGTTGGCTGATCTTTGATCTCGACTAATACTTTGCTCCTTCAGACTTTCTTACGAATATTCTAAATAACGAAACCCGAAAGGCATTTGAACTAAGAACAGGAATGAGTGAAACTGTCTGCTCTCACTATCATTACACCATAGGGGACGCTCCAGGGACTGCGCTCCTCAAGTTTCAGATAATTGTCTGCAGCTCCGTCACCATCTTCAGCACGCACTAGTCTAGGAGACCCAGAGTTTTGAGTTTATTTTGGATCCTGAAATTACTGATATTTGTGGACTGGGGACTTAGCTCTGGTAAAGAGAGGAGCTGTTGGTCTCTCTCTCTCCTCTCTTAGGTGGCTGGGTGAGCAACCTCGTCAGGGAGTAGCTCTGGTCGAGCAGGTGCGCACAAACAAGATGGAGTTGGGGCTCTTCAGAGCCAGAAAGGGAGGGTGTACCTGTTTCTTTCGAGGTTAAAACCTTCCATCTTGGAAGGAAACTTCTTAAGACGTAGGATGTAAAGGGAAGTGAAAACATGGGGGTATTCTGCTAGGAAATCAAACGGGATAAAACACTCCACCTTGAAGGAAAGTTCCACGAACACAGGAAGCAGACAATACAAACTAGCTTCAGCAAGTCCCTGAAACGCACCAGGTTCACCAAGTCCCTCCCTCCCCGAAGAATGTAAGTGGTGAAGGCTGCTGCCAATCACTGCCAGACCAGTCAAGCTGCAAAGAAGGTTGAGGTAAGCCCAGCTGCCTGGAAGAGGCTCAGACCCATTGAACCACTGGAAAGACCACGTTCTGACCCGCTGAACTGCCCGCAGGCTGTGCGGTGTGTTCCCAGCTTGTGAGCTTGACTCTGCTCGGTGGGCTTTGGTGATGCAGCCGACTTTGAGTTGTTTCTACTCCTGTAAGTGACCCCCAGCCCCCAGTAAAATACTCATTGGTTCAAGTTGGACTTTGGTGCTGCGTGCACTTTGGTCTGTGATGGATTCCCTTGCTGGGGGTGAGTAGACACATACGGGTTTTGTCTCCCCAGGCAAAGCCTGTCACACAACAGGAAGTAATTCCTGGAAATCCTCTTTCTTCACTGAACGTTCAAATTTTCAAAATTTGAAATGTCAATACATTGCAGATTTAAATTTCCTCTTTTTGGTAAACACCATTGAGAAGTTAATATTCAAATTTTTTCGGCTTTTCAAATTCCTTTACAAAGGACATTCACCGGCACAGTCTTGGGTTCTTTGCTGTGAAGAGGCACCAGGACCTGCCTTTTGTATATTTAATAAACACTTAGCATTTACTTTGTGTCAATGACAGCTCTAAGCACTGAAACATCATGATGGTGCTGCCGTTACTTGCCCATTTTACAGGTGGAAAGACAGAGGCACAGTTAAGTAACTTATCTATGGTTACATAGCCCAGTGGAGTAAGAAGTGTGATATTTAGGAGTTGCTGGCTCTGGTCTTTGCTCCATGCTATTCATAAGGCAAGCCATGTGGCCAGCTGAGGTGTAAGAGGTGTGTGTAGGGGGATTAACTCCATGTTTCCATAGGAAGACCTGTGTAGCCACACAGGGCAGGGATGCAGGGCTGGGGAAGTAGGATGGTCCAGGAATCACCCTGCACACAGGGAGCATAGCATTTGAAGATGTTGCTACTAAGTTTTATCTCCATGTCGGTGAATACATGCTGCTGAAGGAATGGGAAACCTCAGTACCAGGGTGTGGCTGAGCAGGGGCACACGCACCAGGTGTTTAGGAAAATGCACCATCGTGGGTACCACTGTCAGATTCCCTCAGAATAAAGCCACCCAAGAGGATGGCATCTGTGGAGAGGTTCACAAGTGTGGAAGAATAAGAAGGCAATGTGGTTCGGTTCTTGGCTTCTAGGGTTTTAAAGAGCAGAATAAAGGAATCCTTTTAGTTATTGATAAAACAAGAGAGCAAGGAGGAAGCCAGGCAGGAGAGGCGTGGGGTCCTCTGCAACTGCGCCTGCGAGCCTCCTCTTGGGCGTTGGGAATCAAACCCCTGTTCTCTGCAAGAACAGAGAGTGAGCACCCCCACCACTGCTATCTCTCACCCAGCAAAAGCAAAGGCTGTGTTCCATTCTGCCCTGCACGCCACAATGCACTGGAACGTCATAAAGCATGGGCCCAAGTCCCGCTCTGCTAATGGTTTAGGTACTTTGACTGCAGAGACAAACTCAACAACGAGGGAAATGCACAGCAAACCACTGAATTCTTTATCTTGAACCCTCTGTCTTCAAAGACATGGAAGTTAGGCTGGGGAGGCAGGTCTGTTAATATCTGCCTTGCTGCGTGAGTGCCAGTGTTTATTGCTCTAGAGAACATGGGACTTGACCTGGGGGCCAGTAGTGAGACAGATTAACATCTCAGGAACAGCCAGCTTTATTTAGAGTTGCAGATTATTTGTACTCTGAGGGTAAGAGGAGTCACATGAGTGATTCAAACAGGGGTCACATGTGCACACTCACAAGGACAAGCTGCAGATGGCAAAAACGTGTCTTTCCAGAGAGGTTTATAAACAAACAACAGCAGCCGGAAGTAAACTGACTCCGGTGTGCTATACCGCGGAGGGGCCGGGAAACACATGCTTAGAGCAGTTCTGTGTTCTGAAGAAAATTAGGTCACAGGGCTCTTGTTTTCTTGGTGTTTTTTTTTTTTTCCCCCCACGAGTACTTAGACTTCTCCTCACCAGAGTACACTCTTGGACTGTGTTCCGACATACCAGGACCTAAGGGGCCCCAAACACCCTTGCGATCTAAGCCCTGGATCACTGGAGCATGAAGGCCGGCTTGCATAAAGTAATGTTCAAGACTCAGCCCAGTGATAGGTTCTTGGCTCATAAAACAGGGTAGAGAGATGGCTCAGTGTTTGGGAGCACTGATGCTCTTCCAGAGGTCCTGAGTTCAAATCCCAGCAACCACATGATGGCTCACAGCCATCTGTAATGGGACCTGATACCCTCTTCTGGTGTATCTGAAGACAGCTACGGTGTACTTATAATATACAATAAATAAATAAATCTTAAAAAAAATAAGACAGGGTAGAGGACACCTGAACAGTGGCACTGGCAGCTGACCTCCATCCTCAGCATTTCTGGGTACAGATGTACCCCCTCACACATGAACAGCCTTGGTCACACACAAAACAAGAAGGAAAAAAAATCCTAATTAAATTCAATCTGTGTAATAGATACTTTAGGAAATTTACAGACATTTCCAGAAAGAAGAATCTTTTTCTCCCCAGTGCTTGGGAGAGGATGATGTCTATTTGATACGTGCTCTGATATAATTTCGAAGATGATAGGACTGGGAGCTGTGGCTGAAGGTGTGGGTGAAGGCCTTGTGTGGGAAGCTCCGGGGACATCTCTTTTTGCCACCAAAAGCAACACTGGTTGAGTCTTGAGGCATAGTCTCCCTGGAAACAAAGTACTCATTCCAATACTTTATACAAGATAGTAGGACAGCTTGGACTCCAGATTCCTAACACAATCCCCTCTTTTATCCCATGTACTCTCCCCAAGATACAGTCTGACAAGTCTGTTCTTGTAGGGACCATTAAAAAACAAGCTAATGAGGGCACCCTTCCAGCACTCGGGAGGCAGAGGCAGGTGGATCTATGGGAGTTTGGAGCCAGTCTATATGGCAAGCTCTAGGGCAACCAGGGTAGGCAGAGAGGCCTGTCTCAAAAACAAACAAACAAACAAACAAACAAACAAACAAACAACACGGAGACTTGTGGGGCTGGAGAAATGGCTCAGAAGTTAAGAACAACTGTTGCTCTGGTAAAGAACCCTAGTTTGGTTCTTAGCGCCCATATCAGGTGACTCACAACAGCCTGTAATTCAAGCTCTAGGGGGATCTGAAGACTCTAGGCCTGTGCGTGCGCATGTGCACGCCCGCGCACACATACATATCCCATACAAACTGTGATGGTTTGGATGTGCTTGGCTCAGGGAGTGGCACTATTAGGAGGTGTGGCCTTGTTGGAGGAGGTGTGTCACTGTGGGTATGGGCTTTAAGACCCTCATCCTAGCTGCCTGGAAGTCGTTATTCTGCCAGCAGCCTTCAGATGAAGATGTAGAACTCTCAGCTCCTTCTGTACCATGCCTGCCTGGACGCTGCCATGTTCCTGCCTTGATAATGGACTGAACCTCTGAACCTGTAAGCCAGCCCCAATTAAATGTTGGCCTTATAAGGGTTGCCTTGATCATGGTGTCTGTTCACAGCAGTAAACCCTAAGATACACGCACACACACACACACACACACACACACACTCACACACTCACAGACACAGACACACACTCACCAGAGCACACACAGCACACACAAGAGCACACATACAAGAGTACACACACAAACACACACAGCACATATACACACAAAGGCACACACATAAAGACTATACACATAAAAGCATACATGCACACACAGATACACGCAGACACACAGAGACACATACAGACACATCCTATGTTCATGTGCAGACTAACAGATACAAATCTTAGAAGCTAGGTAAAACCAGTAGCAAATATGATACCTCTATCATGTCTAAGAGGAAAAAAGTTGTAACAACAGTTTGGAATTTAGGAGTGCAATAATAATGAAATTAGCTTTTTGCAGAAAAAGAAAAAAAAGGGAAGTATGGAAAAATGGAAATTGATAAAGAGGGCTGGAGAGGTGGTTCAGCAGTTAAGAGCATTGACAGCTCTTCCAGAGGTCCTGAGTTCAGTTCCCAGTAACCACATGGTGGCTCACAACCATCTGTAATGGGATTGGATGCCCTTTTCTGGTGTGTCTGAGGACAGCTACAGTGTACACATATACATTAAATAAATAATTCCATAAAAATATTCTTACTAACATTCTTTTGTTTGAAGCCATTTAGATAGAAAGTACCAGATTTCCTTGCTATTTTTTTTTTCTTCAAAAAAAAAATTCTCTACACAGTGGCACACACCTTTGATCATAGAACTTGAGAGGCAGAGGCAGGTACCTCTTTGTGCATTTGAGGTCAACGTGCCCTACATAGTGAGTTCAAGGACAGCCAGTGATATAGGGTGAGTCCTGCCTGAAAAAAAATATAGATATATTTTAAAATTTAGAATAAAAAATGTTTTATTTATGTGTATTTATTTACGTGTTCTCTGAGGTCAGAGTCGGGCATCGGATCTGAACCTGGGTCCTCTGCAGGAGCAATACATACTCGAACTGCTGAGCCAAGTCTCCAGGCCCTTGTGGCATTTTCAAACCCACTTCCTTTTGAGCCTCCTCCTTGCCCTCCCCCATCCGTCCTTCCCACCATTACCTTCTGCTCTCCCTCACCGCTCCCCCATACGCCTCCTGTGTTCTACTGCCCTCCTGTCCACAATCCGCATCCTTTCCTTAGCGCCTCCCCACATCGTTCCTTCTCTAGTTTCATAATCTAGAAACTACGCCCACTGCTCCTTAACACGTACAAACGTACCGCCAGGCATAGGATGCAGGGTGCTCTATTTGTCTTTCTGAGCCTGGGTTATCCCTGGATTATCTCAGTTATTTTCTGTTCACTACAGTGCCAATTTTACCATTTGAGTTTGTGGCCCAACGCACTCCCGTGGTGTTTGTACTCAGTCTCCGAATGCTGGGATTACGTTTCAGTTCCTTACCGGGGTTCCTTGCGGGTGATAGATTAGTTGTTTTGGCTGAAAGTTTGTTGTTATGACCTGTGGCAAACTGTACGGAAGGACAGGTACTTTGCTGTCTCTGCCCGGAGCACAGAACTGGTCACCAAGCAGCTTTGGCAAGCTTCTGTCATTTTAGCTTTAAAAGGCCTCGATCTCTCATAGCAGGAAAACACCTCAGTTCCTCTTAGCTGGACAGCAGCGACCAGTCCTTACTGGGGAACCGTTTTCCTCTCTGAGCATGCTCTTGACCCCGCGGGATGACACCGCTTTAGTCAGGCAGTGAAGTATTGCTGAAGGAGAGGAGGAAAGAGATACTCCATTGAGGCTGCCCGTGGAAGGTTCTAGAGCACCATTGGTATTAAATGGCAGCGGTTTACACAAAAAGGCAGGGAGAGAGGGAGACTTGTAGGGAAGGACTGGTGCCACTAGTGAACAGCCGTGGGTTGGCTGAAGTCGTTTGAAAGCTCTCCCAGACCTCCTCTCCTCTGGGTGGACCAGCCTTTCTCTGGGATCTCAGGCTGGGTCAAGGACTGAGGAGGCTAACCCATGGAGGGTGCAGGTACCTCTGTTCTTTACTCCTTGGCACACCCAGGCTATCAGTGGTCTCTTTCCTTTCTCCCCGCCATTTCTTCCTGCCTCTCTAGTGAAAGGAAGAACTCCTCTCAGAAGGGTGTCTGGTTTCAGTTGTTTTTGTTCTGCCTGATACATTCTGAAGTCTGTTCGCCTCTTTTCTCTTAGCCAAGATCATGGATATTTTGAAAAAGTTTGGCTGCCCTCTTGCTGGGAGCCCAAGGAGGACATCATGGCCTGGGGCTGAGCAGCCCGGCAGGAAGTTGTCTTTGATGGTGGAGCTGGAACTTTCGTGCTAGTTCTCTCTTGATATGGTCCTCTCCTATCTGGACTCCAGGGACTCTGAGAGTGGTAGGTACCTTGGCCAAGCTAAGACCAACCAGGGGAGCTCTCTCAGGGCACATTTCCAGCCACCAGAGTCCCTGCCACCCTATGGTTACTGAACATTTAAGGGATGTTCCACACTTCCCTGGCTTTGGAGGACAAGGGTGAAAATATTTCCCCTTCAATTCCTCTGGCCTCATTTTATATAGGCCTCTGACTATGGCTATTAAACATAGGTGCGCACTCATGCATGTGAATGTGCATGTCTGTGTGCTGATGAATATTCTTTATGAAATTCTCACTGTCCTTTCTGTCCTTCATTTCACTGTCTTCAAGCTACAGTCTTGTAGCAGCCCTGCTTGAAGGAGCCCTCCTGCCACATGGCCTCCATCTCCTTAGCACTCTGCCTCTTGGAGCCAACCTGGTACTCCTCAACTCTCTCCCTTGAGCCCTTCCTCCTTTCCTCTTGGCCCATCTCCACACCTTTCTTCACCTGCTCACCCACAGAACACTCTTTAACAAGGATCCACAGTTACCACGTCTGCCTAGGACCCAAAGATGGCAACAGTAACCAAGAAAGGAACACCCACCCAACAAGGGCAAGAACAGATATTACAACTCCAGATGCCTACATCCCACGGCAAAAACATAAACATGAATGGCAAGACACTATGCCTTCCACTAGAACCCAGTAACCTACTGCAGTAGGCCGTGACAAATGAAATATAGCTGAGTGGAAAGACAAGGGCTTCAAAACAGCAATTCGAATATTCAAGCCTTTGACAGGACATGAACAAATTGTTTAATAATGACCATGAAAACATAAACAGTTGAAAAAAATAATAAAAAACAGTTTAAGTCATGAAATTAGAAATAAAATCAATAAAGAAAACATAAACTGAAAAAAAAAGTCCTGGAAATAAAAGCTATAGGAGGCTAAGCAAAAGTCACAGAGGTGGGGTTGGGGATTTAGCTCAGTGGTAGAGCGCTTGCCTAGGAAGCGCAAGGCCCTGGGTTCGGTCCCCAGCTCCGAAAAAAGAACAACAACAACAAAAAAAAAGTCACAGAGGTAAGCCTTATGGACAGGTTACAAAATATGGGAGAAAGAAGATTTGGTCTGAAGAGCCTGGGTACAAGAAATGTATAACTCAGCCAAAGAAAGTGCTAAATCTAAACACATCCAGGCACAACACATCCAGGAAATCTGGGGCACTGTGAAAAGACAAATCTACAAAGAATAAGGATAGAGAATGTAGAAGAAAACAAAGTCAAATAAACAGAAAATATTTATGATGAAACCATAGAAGAAAGTTTCTACAACCTAAGAGAGGAGGTGCCTGTTAAGGTACAAGAAGCATACAGATCGCCAAGTAGAAATATAAACATAATTCCCCATGATATACGATAATCAAAACACTAAATGTACAGAACAAAGAAAATATATTAAAAGCTATAAGGGAAAATGACCTAGTATTATACAAAAGTAGGCTCATTAGAATAACACCTGACTTCCCAATAGAGACTCTAAAAGCCACAAGGGTCTAGATGAATGTTTTATAAACTCTGAGAGACTATAGATACCAGCTAAGATGATACCCAGCAAAACTATCACACTAGAGGGAGAAATAAAGGCGTTCTTCAATAAAGATAAATTTAAGCAATTTCAACCAACAAATTTAGCTCTAGAAATCACTAGAAGGAAAATTCAGTGGTGAGGTTAACCACACCCAAGAAGACACAGGAATAAATAATCCCAGGGCAGCAAATCAAAAGAGGGAAAGTCCACACCATACCAACAAAATAACAGGAACCAATAAATGCTGCTCATTGATAACTTTCAATACTAGTGGCCTAAATTCTCCAGTAAAATATCAGACTAATAGATTTTATTATAAAATAGGATCCATTTTTGTGCTGTATCCAAGAAACACACTTTGTCATCAACAATGGACAGAACCTCAGGATAAAAGGATGGAAAATGTATTTCAAGCAAATTGACCTCAAAAGCAAGCAGGTACAGCCATTTTAATAGCTGACAAAATATACCTCAAACCAAAACTAATTAGAAGACGTAGGGAAGGACACTACATAATCATCAAAGGAAAAAAAAACCCAAGAGGATATTGTAATTCTAAACATTGTTTTTTGCTCCAAACACAAGGACGTCCAAGTTCGTAAAAGGAACACCACTGCAGCTAAAATGTCCTATGGACCCTCCCATGGTGATAGTGAGTTACTTCAGTACTCCACCCGTGCCAACGGAAAGGTCAGCCAGATAAAACTAACAGAGACATTCTAAAGTTAAGTGAGGACGCAAATCAAATGGACTTGGCAGGCATCTACAGAACATTCCACTCAAATAGAAAAGAATGTACTTTCTTCCCAGCAGGCCATGGGACTTTCTGCAAATTGACCACACATCGGACACAAAGAAAGTCTCAACAGTTATAAGAAAATTGAACTAACACTGCGTCCTACTTAACCACCGAGGAGGATTAAAGCGAGTCAACAACAACGCAACAGAAGCAACGGAAAGGATGTAAACTCACAGGAACAGAATGACTCACCACTGAGCGACGTGTGTGAAGACAGAGATCGAGAAGTACATTAAACCTTTTTAGAACTGAATGAAAATGAAAACACAGTGTACTCAAACCGGTGGGACACAAAGAAGGCAGTTCTTAGAGGCCAGTTCATAGTATTGTCAAAGCCTGGAGAAGTCTCAGATTCGCCACTTAGTAACGCACCCAGAGGGCGTGTAACAAGAGGAAACAATTCCCCCAGACAGTAGACATCAGGAAACAAACAAATCCAGGGCTGAAGTCAATGAAAGGGAAACAAAATATTTACGAAGAACCAATGAAATAAAGAGTTGGCTCTTAGAGAAAATCAACAGGAAGGACAAAATAAAGTTAGGATTGAAAAGAGGGCATCACAACGAACACTGAGGAAACCCAGAGAATCACGAGGACACACTTTACAACCGGTACTCCACCAAACTGGAAGAAACAAAAGAAATGAGTGTATTTTTTTTAAATTTATATGACCTGCCAGAGTTAAGACCAGATAAGCATTTTAAACAGACTCTTAATCATGAATGAAATAGAAGCAGTAATTAAAGTCTCCCAAGCAAAAAAAGCCCAGGGCCAGATGGATTCACTGCAGAACTCTACCATATTTTTAAAAAAGAATTAATGCCAACATTCCTCAAATTATTCTGTAAAATAGAAACAGAACATTTTGCAATTCCTTTTATGAGGTCATATTAGCCCTATTACTAAAGCTATATAAAAGTTCAATAAAAAATTTACACCAATATCCTTTATGAACATAGGCACAAAATTTCTCAAATGTTTGCAAATGGAATCTAAGAACACAGCAGAAAGGATTATCCTCCAGGATCAGGTAGGCTACATCTCAGAGACGCAGGGACGTTTCCATACAACAAACCAGTAAGCATAATCCATCCCATAAGCAGACTAAAGACAAAACCCATAGGATGCAGAAGAGGCCTTTGACAAAATCTGACTTCTCTTTATGATTGAAGACTTGGAGAGGCTGACAGTACGAAGGACAAACCTTATTATAGTAAAGGGGATTGACAGTGAGTCCCCAGGCGACTTCATCCTAGAGGGGGAGAAACTCAAGTGTATTTCTTCTAAAATCAGTGACCAGACAAAGTTGTCCACTCTCTCCTTACCTAGTCAGTGTGGTACCCAGCGTCTGACCTAGAGCAATGAGACAGCTGAAGGGGATCAAGAGGATCCAGATAGGAAGGAAGAAGTAAGTGCCTTTATTTTGGATGATATTATTTTGTACACAAAGCCCCTAAAAACTACATCAGGGAATGTCTACAGCTATCTACACTTTCAGTAAAGTAACAGGATACAAAATTAAGAATTTTGTCTTATACTAGTCAGAACGGTCAAGGTCAGTACACGAAATGACTGTACATTCTAGCAAGGATATGGGGAAAGGGACACACTTATTCATTGCTGGTGGGAGTGTAAACTTGGGTAGCCACCATGGAAATCAGCGTAATGCGTCCTCAGGAAGCAGAGACCAGATTTGTACCACTCTTGAGTATAAGCCCATAGGAGTCTGTCTATATCCTGCTATAGGAGACACTTGTTCATCCATGTTCACTGTGGCTTGACTTACAATAGGCAGAGATTGGAAACTGCCTCGATGTCCATCAATTGATGGGCAATGAAAAAGATGGCATATTTATACATTATTATTATTATACATTATATATTACGTATTTATATATTGTGAAGCAGTTGCTAAGAAGAATGAAACCATGAAACTCACAGGTTAATGGCTAGACCTCGGAAAAACTCAACTTGAGTGGGCTAGCCCGGACCCCAAAATACAAATACTTTATGTTTTCTTTTAAAATGTGGTTGTTATATTTTAACACTTCAACATGCGTGCTAAAATAATTGTAACCATAAAGGGCCTCTAGGAAGGGTCTAGGTGGGAGGAGAAGGTTTTCCAAGGAAGGGGAACTCGAATACGTTTGTATGGAGAGACAGAGGTGCAACTAGAAATGGGAGAATTGGATAGGGAGGGAGGAGGAAGGACAAGCGTGTAGGGAGGACAGCTGATGTAAGGCCCGTTTGAGGGCCATCTGCAAAGCTGATACTGTAGAAGCTTCCTGAAATATATACATTCACGAAAGGAGTCCCCAAAATAACAGGGAGACAGTGCCTCAAGTAAACATTGTCATCAGGTAGAACCCTCAGAGCCAGGAAGCCAGGGACGGGTTATAGCTTGTGGAGTCACTGGCCAGTCGTACCCATGGAAACTGGAAGACCTCACAGGTGATGGCCAAAGCTGTTGCTTGCTCCCCACAATCTGATGACAAAGCCCTATTGCTGGAGGCAACTCATGCCATAGAACACGGAGAAGTCGAGTTGGCACCTAATGAGGGTTTCACCCCTACGGACGAGTGTTCTCGGTGCTGGTAGGAACTCTGCGTGCGACTGAAGGACAAGTCAATGTCTCCAGTATCTTGCAGCCACTAACTCTGCAGCGTATTGCAGTGACTCACCAACAAGATATACTGGTTTAATAGTGGCACAGATGTTATGGACATGACAAACCATCCTTTAGGAGATGAAATCCGCACTTGATCCTGCTACTGTGGTCAAGAACAGAACACTAGATAGAGCATAGGTCCTGGGCAGGGGTGGGGGAGGTGGGGGTAGGGAGGACGGAGGTGGGGGGAGACTGAATACTATTCTTCTTCTAAAGGAACATAGCAATACAATTACTCCTCCTGGTGGTCTGCTGTACCTATAGAACAGTTCCTCCATCAGCCGTCATCAGAGATAGTTCTTGTTGTAGACGAGAACAAACACAGAGACCCACTTCTGGACAATGGGCAGAGTCAGCACACTTAGTCCTAAGTGATGTGTCTTCATCAAAACGCTCCCCTTGAGGCTCAGGGAAGTGTTCGGGAGAATAGGTGGAAATATTGTACGAGCCAGATGGGACGGTGACTCCAAGGAAACTGTCTTCTGCACACAGCAGAACCGATGCACAGAGGGATTCAGAGCCCACGGCAGCAGTTTCAAGCCAGACTGTACAGGTTTAAGCCAGGTGAGGTTCCACCCTTCTAAGAAGGGGAAGTGAACATCCTTAACTAGAAGCTATCTACAATTGATACCTAGTGGCAAAGAGAAACCACTTCTCTCCAATGGAGTCTGTCTGGGTGTATTAACTCCACTTCAGGGCAGACCACGTGACCAAAAGTAGTGGGCAGCCACAAGCTCAGCAGGGTTTTGGTAGCCCTCTGACCTCATCTCGCTGTTTGGGTATTTTGTGTTTAGTGGCTTTTTTGCTTGCTTATTTCTCTCTCTCTCTCTCTCTCTCTCTCTCTCTCTCTCTCTCTCTCTCTCTCTGTGTGTGTATGTATATATATGTATATTTTTGCTTGTATGCTTCTTATTCTTTTGTTTTTGTTTTAAAGAGAAAGAGAGAAAAAGAATGGACTGGAGAGATGGCTCAGTGGTTAAGAGCAGACTATTCTTCCAGAGGTCCTGAGTTCAAATCCCAGCAACCACGTGGTGGCTCACAATCATTTGTAATGGATCCGATGCCCTCTTCTGGTGTGTCTGAAGACAGCTACAGTGTACTCATATACATAAAGTAAATAAATCTGAAAAAAAAAGAAAAAACAAAGAGTTCGGTGGGGAGGGAGATGGGGAGGATCTGGGAGGAATTTGGGGAGGGAAATGCATGAATCAGAATATATTGTATGAAGTAATTTTTTCAGTTAAAAAACTATGTCCACCCCCTACCAAAAAAAAAATAAAGAAAATATGAAAAACCTATTTGAAACGCAATCTTTCCTCTGTTAGCACAGTGTCTTCACAAACTTACAGGGTATTTTTAAGGCATTGAATTTAAACTCGCCCCCTTGTGGTTAGTACGTGTCAAAACACCCTGGGTATTTGGTAAATGACTACAGTTTTGACTGGCTTCAGATTTTCTTCTAAAGAAAGAAATTTGCCAAAAGCTACTTCTTTCAAAGATATACGGTATAACAGAGTCGTAGGCATGGAGGAAGCGCTGACTGCTGCCGAGGCGTTTGTGCGGCTGCTGGGAGGCTACACACAGTACACATGGAATCCGAGCTGTGTTTGCTTGTTTGAACTTATTGCTTATAAACTGAATACACGCGAGGTACGGGTGGGGTAGGGCTGGTGGAATGACAGCTTGTGATTGGCTAAACCCTTGAGACAGTTAAAGGTCAACCCGCTGGCTCCAAGAGCGACTTGCACAGCATTCTTAGCGACCAGCTGGAGAGCCTGGAGCGCTGGGGTGAGTAATTGTAGCTCCAATTGCTGGCGACAGTCCTGCCCTTTAGTAACCTGGACCACAAAAGACACAAATGTAGGTTGAACTTCACCCCTCAGAGTCCCAAAGCCCTGGCTATTTGAAGAGACTTCTAGTCTTTGGGGACTCTAGGCCTATCTACCACGCTTACCGCATCAGACTCCAGATTAGTCTCTGCCCTGCAACTTCCGCATTTGGTAGAGGCAGTGTTTTGGGGGAGAGTATAGAAGGTGGGGCAGCTCTGGTAACAGCTCCAGGGCATCTCCAGTTGCCTTGCTGATCAGTCTCCATGTTCTCCAGCAGTTCAACTCTTCCTCTCCCTCCCGCCCGTCTTCTTACCACCTTCCCATCCTTCCTTCTTGGACACGTCCACGTTTGGATTTCCAAAGAGAAAATTCCAACGTGAAGATTGGCACACACATAAAGGGCAAAGAATAGATGGGAACAAATCAAATCAAATCAAAACAAAACCTCACAAGTAACCTAGAAAATAATGTCAAAGTTATCAGTCAGGAAGTATTCCTAGGGGTAGGGAAGAGTGGGGTAGAAGTCTATAATTAAAGTCCATCCGATCGATGCTGTCTTCTCTGTGGTCTCTGGTCACATTCACTTTGTTCTTTAGGGTTATAGTTTAAATCTGGTGTTCCCTAATGGAAGCTACATTTCCAAAGACTTGATCTTGTTTTTAAAAGTTCTCAAAAGTCGCCTTTTATGTCGCCTACATATCTCAAAGCTTGTTTTAATTGAAGCTTTAAAAGGCTGTCCAGAGATTAATATTAACTTTCTAGAAGGAAAAGCATGCGGACAAACTGCCAAGAAACCAGGCATTTTGCTGGAGCTTGTTCAGTACGAGCGATGTCTCAGGAATGTTTTGATTTTTCATGTAAGTCTTTGGCTGCAAGGTAAGCGCTAGATTTTCATCTTCCTGAGAACTATTGAACGTTCCCCCAAAATGTATTCATTCATATAATTAATTCCAGGAAGTACTGTTCTAAAAAGTTCTTCTTGTCAATAAATTTGGAGAAAATTACATATCACATTGTCATTCAGGATTCATTATATATGCACACATACTAATAACCCCCCCCCCAAATCTTGCAGCATGACAGTCTACATAAATTTGTTCAGTCTAGGGTTCAATCCAGTCCGGTGATTAAAATAATTAATCACATAGCTTTTTGAATGGATTTCAATGTAAGAGATTATATTTCACACTGCACTTTCGAGAATTACTATTTTAAATTAACTGTGGTTTCTTGCTTCTTCCTCTTCCTCTTCCTCTTCCTCTTCTTCTTCTTCTTCTTCTTCTTCTTCTTCTTCTTCTTCTTCTTCTTCTTCTTCTTCTTCTTCTTTCTTCTTCGTTCATTTCTTCAAATGTTTCTGGTTTATTCAGTACAAGCCCGCACTCCCTCAAAATGACTCTAGCACACTAATGAATTATTTTACCCCCAGTGCTTTGTGCTGTATTTCAGCAGTAACATCTGTGTTAACTGTTTAGGGCTACCAGTTTCCCACAGTAACACAGCGGATGCTTTGTTGACACCACGACTCTAACATCATGGAATCTAGCATCTTGCACAGGCTCTATAACTATTCGAATAACTAAAAGTAGTCATTAATTTTTCCCTCTATAATGCCTATCTTATAGAAGACCAGTTAGATGCTTTTAATAACAGCCCCCAAAGTGCAAACCGTGGCCATTTGGTGGTGGTAGATGTTTTTTGTGTAGAGTAGGTGTGAGTTGAGGACTGATTGCTTTGGGTAGTTCAGGGAATGGGGATTTGAGAAGTGGCTCATCTTGTTCATTGGTAAATTGTAAATAGAAATCCCAGGTTAAGAGCAGTGTTTGGGGTCAGGGGAGGAAGGCAACACATATGGCTTTCTAAGTATTTGTCTACATGTTAGGAGTCCAAAACAGTCTGAAAAATAAATCTAGATTTTGAATGAAGTCAGACTGTAGGTAGAAGTCCAGGGGTCATTGGTCTGTCATGCACTTGACAGCATGAGGCTAGATTGCCTCAACTCCAGAGAGATAAGAGGGTGGGGAAATGTGCTTTGGCCACAAGGTTGATAGGAATATGTAAATTCGTTGTATGTGGATGTACTTCGTAAACCATGAAGTGCTATGCAGGACATATGTTCCTTAGTTCCAGAAGATTCCCTGAGGAAATACATTGAATTTGATTTTCAGGAGTGTGAGGAATGGCTTAGGGGGTTGCATTTGATGAAACACACCCCTCGAACTTTAACACCAGTAGTTCACCCAAACAGGGACTTGTCCTTTCAGTAACAACACCAAGATACACATGAGAGAGCTTAGTTGTGGTTTCCCAGTGCTGTGTGTTCTGCACCTCTGTTGGTCAATTTCCTACATGCTTCTCATCTTCATGATCATTTCACCCAGGAAGGTAGAAGAAACAGAAAGTAAGAAAGAAGGCTACGTGGATCTACCAGAAAGGCAGACTTTCTCCAATTACCTATTCAGATTTAGAAACATGTATGCATACGTATACATGTATATAACATATGTATATGTACAAGCATGTATGTAACAACACTTAATGAAAAAGGAAGCCATGGATCTTGAAGTGAGTGGGGAGGGGAGTATGGGAGGGCACAGAGAGGGGAGATGATGTTCTTACACTATAATCTCAAAGAGTAGAAGAAATAATTTACAAAAAGTTTTAGATTGTGCTTTTAGTTGCAAAAGAAAATTCACCAGTCTTGCCAAGAGCACCCAACCGAGAGTGCTGCCTCCGTGAGGACACTGAGGACCAACAAAACGAAGGCAGAGTGAGATTCCAGGGCCATGGTACCCGCCACAGCAGGGCAGAAAAATATGTCCATGGTAAGAGCTGCAGAAAGAAGTAGGACTTCACTTGTGGCTAAAACGTGGATTGAGAAACACAAAACGATTGACCAAAATCTCCTGAACACAGGTCGAGAAATCCTAAATAAAGTATCATCAGAATGAAACCAACAATGTACAAGCAGAATTAATTCTGGGTCTTATATTTCTACACTTGTTGGCTTACACACACACACACACACACACACACACACACACACACACACACAGAGTCACACACACAAATATACACATGCACGCCCATACATACAGACATATCACAATCCCTTCCCCCACCCCACCTTGCATACACACACTCATACATGTAAATACTACAGAAACTCACAATATAAAAGCTTACTCTGTGGCATGGTTTGAAATTTAATTCATTATTCCTCAAGGTAGGCTATCAGGGTAGGGTGCTGTTGTTTTCTTGAGAACATCTTTTCTCTTCATGGAGCACTCTCAGAGTCTGGGAATCTATCTATCTATCTATCTATCTATCTATCTATCTATCTATCTATCTATCTACCTACCTCATCTATCTATCTATCTATCTATCTATCTATCTATCTATCTATCATCTATCTACCTACCTACCCATCCATCCATCCATCCATCCATCCATCCATCCATCCATCCATCTCTATCTCCTATCTCCTATCTATCTATCTATCTATCTATCTATCTATCTATCTATCTATCTATCTTCTATCTATCAATCTATCTATCATCTATCTATCATCTATCTATCTATCTCTATCTATCTCTATCTATCATTTATCTATCATTTATCTATCATCTATCTATCTATCATCTATCTATCATCTATCTATCATCTATCTATCATCTATCTATCATCTATCTATCATCTATCTATCTATCTATCTATCTATCTATCTATCTATCTATCTATCTATCTATCTATCTATCTATCTATCATCTATCATCTATCTATTCTATCTATTCTATCTATTCTATCTATCATCAGCTCTGGACAGACACAGAATCCTGCACCACAGTAGTCAGTGACAGGCATCTCCGTGCAGTTGCAGATGATGCCCAGCAGGTGGTGCTATCCTTGGGAGCTAGAGCTACTCTTCGAGCACAGAGGGATTGTTCTGCGGCGATAAGCTCCTCAGGACCAGAAGCTGGGACGTCAGATTGGTTATTGCTTACTGGAACACCATATATTTATACTGAGCACCAGAGACCACCCCATGAAACTCTTGATTATTCTTACCTTGAGGATGGTATTCATTCCATTAGAGTCTGTCTTCTTTATGGTCGCTTAGGGGAAAATGTCTTGTAACTTTACCAGGAGTGACTGTTTCTCTTACAACCCGTTAGATTTTAAGCTTCTGAACACAGTAAATTGTGGCTTTGAGCATTATTTTTAAGACAAACTTGTAGCACACCCCTGGCAAATGAATAAATGTGATTTTATGACACGAACATACCTACCTCACCCTACCTTATTTCTTTATTCCTTTTTACTCTTTTATCTAGCTTTTGCCCACTTAAGATCTATTCTGCTTCTGCATCTGGTCATTTCCTGAATGCATCCCGAAAACGTTTATAAATGACGAGGTGTCAGTAGCTGGGCACACACAGAGTGTTGGGTTATTAGTGGAAAGGATAACCCAGCACGAGGCACTGAGCTGGGATTGTACTCCAGGAGCTGACTCTGCCTGCCAGAAGAAATAAATGTAACTGAAAGAAAGGTGGAAACAACGTTAACTTGGAAAACCAGTGAATGTTTCAAAGCCAGGCAGGTTAATCAAAGGGCAGGCACCAGTGTAACTCCATAGAAAGAGTACACGGGCCCTGACCCATTCATTCTTCATCTTCCCTGTCATAGTCAGGGTTTCTATCCCTGCACAAACATCATGACCTAGAAGCAAGTTGGGGAGGAAAGGGTTTATTCAGCTTACACTTTCCACATTGCTGTTCATCACCAAAGGAAGTCAGGACTGGAACTCAAGCAGGTCAGGAAGCAGGAGCTGATGCAGAGGCCATGGAGGGATGTTACTTACTGGCTTGCTTCCCCTGGCTTGCTCAGCTTGCTTTCTTATAGAACCCAGGACCACCAGCCCAGGGATGGCACCACCCACAAGGGCCCGCCCCCTTGATCACTAATTGAGAAAACGCTTTACAGCTGGGTCTCTTGGAGACATTTCTTCAAGGGAGGCTCCTTTCTCTGTGATAACTCCAGCTGTGTCAGGTTGACACGCAAAACCAGCCGGTACATCCCCTAAGGTGAACTTGAGTGAGCTTTTCCAGTTGTCAGCGTGGCTAAGAAAATGGAAATCCATTTTCCTGGAGTTTCTTCATGGTCAGCCCTGCTGTCTCTCGTCAAGGGCGGTTTGCTAGTAGTCTGCCTACTCTTCCGACCCAAGTTAGACGTTACATTTCTGATGATGAGGCTGAGAGGTCGGACTCTTGTTCTCTCCCCACAGAGAGGAGACGCGGCAGCCATCCAGCAAAGACCATTGAGCCCTGACATCCCTCGCTCCTGTTCATCCTGAATGTTCACCGTGAAACGTAAGTCTACATGGCTACCTGCACCTCAGTTGTTACAGTGACATCTTGGGGACATTCCCCGGGAGGCAAAGCAGCTATGTATGTGAAGACATGGACTTTGTCTCTTATACTTGTCAAGGTGGTTAGCACAATATTAAATAAATAATAAAAAACCCCAATGATGACAAGTGACTGCATGGAAGTAGGAGGGGGGACACTCAGTCACTGTCAGCGGCAGTGAAAACGGATACGGCCTCCATAGAGGTCAGTGTGGCGGTTCCTTAAAAAGCTAAAAATAGATCCACCATGTGACCCAGCTATACCACCAGCGCTGGCCGGTCTCCTGTCCACTTGATACACTAACCAGAAACCAGAGTTGTCCGAAAGGAGGACACATCAACTGAGAAACCGCAGCCATAGTATCTGGCTGTAAGGCATTTTCTTCATCGGTGGTTGATGGAGGAGAGTCCAGCCCCTTGTGGGTGGGGCCATCCCTGGCTTGGTGGTTTATAAGAAAGCAGGCTGAGCAAGCTATGGGGAGCAAGCCAGTAAGCAGCACCTCTTTATGGCCTCAGCATCAGCTCCTGCCCCTAGGGTCCAGCCCTATTTGATGTCCTGTTCTGACTTCCTTTGATGATGAACAGCGATATGGGGGTGTAGGTTAAATAACCATCCCCTCCCCTTGCTTCTGTGGTCATGCTGTAGCAATAGAAACTCTAACTAAGACACCACTCTTGGACAGATACCCAAAGGACTCTGTATCCTGCCTCAGAGACACCTGGCGATTTATGTTCACTGCTGCTCTATTTATAAAAGCCCAGAAATGGAAACATGCTGGATGTCCATCTGTTGATCCACACTGGTCAATCTAACATAGTCCCTTTAATACAGCAGCTCCTGCCATTTAGTTCACTGAGATCGGTAGGGGTAGCTAAAGGGAGCCCTTCTTAGGTCAGAACAAACCTCAAAAACTTGCCTCAAAGGAACCTATACCCAAATTAAATTGGGTCGGTGTCCTAGTTAACTTCGACTCTCCGCTTGGCGCAGCCTTGAATGATGTGAGACTGGAGTCTCAGTTGACAGACGGTCCCGGTCACACTGTTGAGGACTGCTTTCATTACTGACTGATGTAGGAGGAACCAGCCCACTCTGGGCTGCACCATCCCTAGGCCATGTGGTGTTCAGCTGTATAAGAAAGCTTGGTAAGCACAAGCCCGTGAGCCAGCAGAGCAAGCAGTGTTCCTTTACGTTTTCTGCTCCAAGCTCCTGACAGAGTTTCTACCGTGGCTGCCCACCAGTGATGGACTGTACTGTTCCTCCCTGAGTTGCTTTTGGTTACTGTTTTATCCCACCAACAGAAACCAGACTACACCCATCATTTTGCTGACCAATTTTGTTCTGTAGAACATTTTTTTTAAAGATTTATTTATTTTATTTTTATGAGTACACTGTAGCTGTCTTCAGACACACTAGGAGAGGGATCAGATCTCATCACAGATGGTTGTGAGCCACCATGTGGTTGCTGGGAATTGAACTCAGGACCTGTGGAAGAGCAGTCAGTGCTCTTAATCACTGAGCCATCCCTCTAGCCCTCTGTAGAATATTTTTAAAGTAATGAAACAATCATTTGACAATTACCAGAGACTAATGGGTTGGATCTAACACATAGGGGGCCTACTGTGTGTGTGTGTGTGTGTGTGTGTGTGTGTGTGTGTGTGAGAGAGAGAGAGAGAGAGAGAGAGAGAGAGAGAGAGAGAGAGAAGACAGTCAAAGACAGCATGACAAATCCACTGTTTCCCCGTGAGTACTGTATGTGTGCGTGGCTGTGCTTTCAGTGTGGTACCAAAGGCTTCACACTGAAAGGGAATTGAAATAACCTAGCCAAGGCACGTGTGCACGAGCCCAGAGGAGGAAGAAAAATAACCTCTAGATGTGGAGAATGTGCCCATAATTGCTGTTACAATATTACCTCAAATGGTCATTTTTCAAAAAAAAAGTTGGCAAAACATGCAAGGATCAGGAAAATGCGACTTATAGACAGGAGGAGAAAGTGAGTAAGGTTTTTCTTAAAAGGGACGAGCTGTCAGATTAACAGCCCAATCCTTTAAAGAGTCCATATTTAAAGAAATCAGGGAAGAAATCAAGCAAGCATTTAGTAAAATGTAGAATACCAATAAAGGCAGAAACACACACACACACACACACACACACACACACACACACACACACACTCTACATATGAAATAAATGAAACATTTGGAATTGAAAGTCTAAAAACCAAAGCTGACCAAAGAACGAGAGGAAAAGTGAGCCCTTTACAGCATACTTAGGTTTGTCTAACAAGAACACTAGGGGAGAAGAGAAAGATGCAGGAGAAACAAAAACAATTCAAAAACAGAACAACCCCAAACCCAGAGATACAAACATCCCAAACGTGCTCCAAAGGAGCAGTGAGTTCCGATGCGAGGAAGCAGGGGGGCTCACGCTGGGGCTCACACTGAGACTTGTCAGCATAGACAGGCCACAAGGAGCTACGAAGATGATGTAACTGGAAAGGAGCAAGAGAGAACAGTGCTCTGCTCATAAAAGGGTTCACACAATGGGACGGCTGCTCTCGGATGTCAACTTGTCTACATCTGGAATGAACTAAAAAACCCCAAGTAAAAGGCATACCCGTGAGTAACTTCTGCCTAATCTGAAGTGTAAAGACACAGCTAATCCTGGCCACACCTTCTGGAAGTCTATGGAAGGACTTAGAAGAAGGAAGCTTGTGCTCTTCACCTGCTTGCTCTCGCCTTGCTAGTCCATTCCTTCACTGGCACCGGAGCCGACTTCTTTGTGATTCCAGCATCTACTGAAGACCAGATGAGACAGAGCAACTACAGGGTACTTGGACTTTCCATTCCTAGACAGCCAGTGTTGGATTAGCTGGACCACAGATCACACACACACACACACACACACACACACACACACACACACACGCAGAGGGAGAGGGGAGAGGGAGAGGGAGAGGGGAAGAGGAGGAGAGGGAGAGGGAGAGGGAGAGGGAGAGGGAGAGGGAGAGGGAGAGGGAGAGGGAGAGAGTTTCATTCTATACTTCTTTTCCTCTAGAGAAACCCTGACTAATACAGATTGACAATTGACTTCTTGTTAGCAACAACAAAGCCAGAAAAGCAACAGAAGAATGTATTCAAAAGTTCTAAAAGTTAAAAAAAAACAACTAAAGCTAGATACCATCCTAGCAAGACTTAAAACAAAAAGGGAGGGTAAAATGTGGGATTCCAAGATAAATGAAAGGTGAGGGCATTTGCTGCTAGCAGATTTACTCTATAAGAAATAATCTGCTGTTATTCTCTTACATTGTCTTATATTGGCTGAGTCAACCGTCTGTGAAACCTCCAAAGTTTGAGCCTCAAGGTCTATTCAAAAACCTTCTCCTCATATCATTCTGTATATTTCTTCTCAGAATACAGTTTCAAAATCTTTTTAAGAAAAAAGGGGTTGGGGATTTAGCTCAGTGGTAGAGCGCTTGCCTAGCAAGCGCAAGGCCCTGGGTTCGGTCCCCAGCTCCGAAAAAAAGAAAAAAAAAGAAAAAAAAAAAAGAAAAAAAAAACTGTGGTGCAACATTTCTCGGGGGAAATGTGAGCAGTGTTTGCTCACTCCAGTGAGGGTGCTAATAAGTCAACGTGACGACTCCACCCAAGCCTGATGTGTGAAACCGTGATTTCATTTAGATTGCTTGCTGGAGTGTGCATGGCAAGGTATACTGACGAGAACAGGGATGGCGGGAAGCAGCGGCCCTCCACTGCATTGCAGAAGCAACCACAAGGAAGGCTGCTACATAAAAATCCACCTTCACTGAACTGTCCAGTTCCTGTCCTGTAGGATCTCCCAAGATCATGTGTAGTTCTTGGGGGCCGGGAGGAGCTAATGGCTGAAATCCCAACCTGCGATCCCCTTCTTCCCCTCCTTCCGTTAGGAACTGTCAGTCAATCATCACCACAGAGCCACCCTCACTATCCCACTCTGTTTATTTCACAGCTACTGGGCTTGTTGCACTCAAGGTGACAATGGACTGGTCATGCCACACTTGGAGGAAAAGGGCGTATTAAAATGAAATGCAAGCACAGACGAGTTCTTTATTGCTCATGTAAGGATTTGGGGCTTAGATATGTAAAATCCCAAGTTCTTCTAATTCTTAAAAGAGATATCCTTCATGAAGTCTGCACGGAACAGCACTCTAAGATCAAACGCATAAATACATTTGCAAGAGTATATATGCAGATTCATACTGAGTTATATCGATAGCTATATACTATTGTGCTATTTCAGCTGATTCAAATGGATATGACCCAGGAGATCATCACAGACTCAAACCTTCAGATGCTTCTGAGTTCTGAGGAAAACAATCTGTGAAGCCTTAAAAACACCTGGATTCAAGCTCAGGTAAAGACCAGCATATATAAATATCAGTGCCACAACACAGCCCTTGCCTCAGAGAATAAAAGATGGTTTATTCTTAATCCAAAAGTGGGTGACCACAGTCTAGGATCAGAGATTTGCGTTACCCTAAATAATCATGTCGTGCTAGAGGAATGGTGTCACGAAATCTTATTAGGTACAGAACAAAGACTGTCCTAAGTCAAGGAGAATCGTAGGTACAAGTTATGGCAAAGTGAAGAAGCCACCTTACAAGTTTTAAACGCTCTCTGGTTATGTTCTGAGCCTCTGGGTGGGTGGAAGATGGTGGTTTGCTAAGAATACATTTGAATGGTTTTGACAGTCACAAGGAGGTAAGGTCAGACACAGAGGTGGGCAGTAAATGCTTTCAGAAAGGCCAAAAATAGCCCAGGGAACTTGGTCCTAGTCTGCAACTTCTTATCCCGTAACCAGGGAGTTTGGTGTTCAGCCTTGTAGATTCTTTAAGACAGGCGAGTCTTCTGATTCCCGGGGATTAGAGTTCAAGGAAGAGCAATGAATTTTTAATCGCACCCCAGGTTGCTTCTGAGAGCTATCTGAAAGGATATATCAGTTTTCTGCCCCTTTTCTAGGGTAGGAATTGAGCAACTCATGAGGGAATAGTGATGGAACTCCTGAGAAATGCCCTTAGTACTGGCAGTAGTCTTCAGAAGGAATTCCTTCTGTTTTGTGCTCCGTTATTGACTTGGAGGACTCTTTTTTTTTTTTTTTTGTCTTTTTTTTTTTTGTCTACTTCTATATGGCAGCATGCTTTTTCTCTTCTCTGAACAACTATTCCAGGTAGTCAGGTCAATAACATGGATTAAAGGACCATCCCCAGTGAATCAGGTTTACCTGAATATAAGGTACTTTTCCTTCCCAGAATACCTAGAACCCAGTGCTGTCCTTTTTTTTTTTTTTATTAACTTGAGTATTTCTTATTTACATTTCGAGTGTTATTCCCTTTCCCGTTTTCCAGGCCAACATCCCCCTAACCCCTCCCCCCTTCTATGTGGGTGTTCCCCTCCCCATCCTCCCCCCATTACCACCCTCCCCCCAACAATTACATTCATTCGGGGTTCAGTCTTGGCAGGACCAAGGGCTTCCCCTTCCACTGGTGCTCTTACTAGCATATTCATTGCTACCTATGAGGTCAGAGTCCAGGGTCAGTCCATGTATAGTCTTTGGGTAGTGGCTTAGTCCCTGGAAGCTCTGGTTGGTTGGCATTGTTGTTCATATGGGGTCTCAAACCCCTTCAAGCTCTTTCAGTCCTTTCTCTGATTCCTTCAACGGGGGTCCTGTTCTCAGTTCAGTGGTTTGCTGCTGGCATTCGCCTCTGTGTTTGCTGTATTCTTGCTGTGTCTCTCAGGAGAGATCTACATCCGGTTCCTGTCGGCCTGCACTTCTTTGCTTCATCCATCTTGTCTAATTGGGTGGCTGTATATGTATGGGCCACATGTGGGGCAGGCTCTGAATGGGTGTTCCTTCTGTGTCTGTTTTAATCTTTGCCTCCCTATTCCCTGCCAAGGGTATCCTTGTTCCCCTTTAAAAGAAGGAGTGAAGCATTCACATTTTGATCATCCGTCTTGAGTTTCATGTGTTCTATGCATCTAGGGTAATTCAAGCATTTGGGCTAATAGCCACGTATTGGAGGACTCTTTTAAATTCAGTCAGTGGCTCTTTTGCTCACTGAAAACCTGTACTCAAGGTTTGCATTGTATCGGTTTTCTACTCACTGTGAATCCTCACGTTCATGATTAGTGCCATCAACTTTGCTTCCTTGCTCTTGAATCATTGGTCCATTCTACATCACTCAAAAGAAACAAAGCAAGCGCCACTCTCAGAGGGGAGAGTGCTCTGATGTCTGTGGACGTTCTGTTTGGTTGGATTTCTGACCAATAAACTTTGACTGCTGCATCACCCAAGCTCACCCCAGAATGGGTAACAGCTTGCAAAACTGGGAACCTGTGGTACACTGCACAGCCTGTGGTCAGTTCAAAGGGTGACAAGACTGTCCTTTCCAGGTTCCTCAGCTGGTCTGAGCTTCTTCGAGGCAGTTAAGCTTCTTCCAGCCTGCTTGGCAGGATTGGGAATCTTTGCAACTTGGCTTGTTTGAGAGTGACTCTCAGCAGTCTTTACTGTTGCTCTTGGGGAAGGAGGAGCCCAGTGAACCTGGCCAGTTTCAGGGACTTCCTGAAGCTCTTCAGTTGTGTGTGCTTGAGTGCGTGTGTGTGTGTGTGTGTGTGTGTGTGTGTGTGTGTGTGTGCGTGCATATGCAGACCAACCTCAGGTGTTGCTCTTCTGCATATCTTGTTTGTTATTTTTCTTTTACTTTTGAGATTATAATATGATTACATCATATTTCCTTTTTCTTCTTATACATCTCACACATACCCCTTCTTGCCTTCTTTCAAATTCATATTCTCTTTTCATTAATTGTTGTTACATGCATGTATGCTTATGTATATACATATGTATTATAACTATAACCTTCTCTGTTTGTATAATGTTACTTGTGTTTTCCAAGCTAGTCATTTGCTATTGGATAACCATTTGCTGTGCTCTTCCCTGGGGAAGACTATTTCTCTGACTTTTAGCATTTCTTTCTTTTTTTTTTTTTTTTTTTTTTTTTTGGAGCTGGGGACCGAACCCAGGGCCTTGCGCGTCCTAGGCAAGCGCTCTAACCACTGAGCTAAATCCCCAACCCCTTACTTTTAGCATTTCTTAAGCCCTGTAGTTCTTTGTGTGGGGCTGATGCCTCATGAGTTTCCCTGTCCACTTTGGCATGACTGCCTTTCAGCAAAATCTGGGCCCTCTGGCTCTTAGAATCTTTCTGCCTCCTCACTGCAATGTTCCCTGAGCCTGAGGTGCAGTAAAAATTTTGTAAATTTTGTAAAAATATCCATCAGGCACGGGCTCTTGAGAATAGGTCTGCCTTTAGCCTAGAGCTCTCCAAAAAGACTGTACAGCTGGTCGATGAGCTCTAAAGAGCCCCCAGTCTCCCCTTAGCCAGCACTGGGATGACAAACAAACCCGACCACGCTCCATTTTTTTTTAGCTGACTTTGAGGGTGGGGTAGGGCCATCAAATTAACATCCTTGCGATTTTATACAAGCAAACACTTTACTGACAAAGACCTCTCTCAGGCCCCATTCTTGGATTCTAGAACCTCCATCAACTACTGCCAATTTGCAGATAAGGGAATTTTTACACTGTTATTTATATAACATAAAATTTCATTTCCATAGGCCCTTGTCATTGATGTTACTTTGAGTTTGCCTGTGGGATACCTGTTAGTGACTACCTTGTTGTTGTAACAAAATATACATGTTGTAGCAAAATATATGTTGAAAGTATCTTAAGGAAAGAAGTACTTATTTTGGCTTGAAGGTACAGAGGATACAGTCTGTCCATCATGGAGGAGAAGGCAGGGCTCAAGGGCATGGTGTCCCTAATGACTTTGTATCCATAGTCAGGAAGCAGAGAGGGGTGGCTACAGGGCTCTTCTGCCATCTTTTATTCAGTCTAAGGCATCCTGCCAACAGCTGGTTCATTCAGGGTGTGTCTTCTCTCTCCAGTCTAAGGCCCCACAGATATTCCCACTAAGGCCTACTAAGTGCCTACCTCCAGCCAAACTGACAATGGAGATTAAGCACCACATGGCGTGAGGAAGCAGATACTGGTAACACTGCTGTGATGGTTTGAATATGCTTGGCCCAGGGAGCGGCACTATTTGGAAGTGTGGCCTTGTTGGAGTAGGTGTGTCACTGTAGGTGTGGGCTTTAAGACCCTAGCTGCCTGCCTGGAAGTCAGTATTCTGCTAGCAGCCTTCAGATGAAGATGTAGAACTCTCAGCTCTGTCTGCACCATGCCTGCCTGGATGCTGCCCTGTTTCCACCTTGATGATGATGGACTGAACCTCTGAACCTGTAAACCAGCCCCAATTAAATGTTGTTTTTTTTTTTTCTAAGACTTGTATTGGTCACAGCAATAAAACCCTAACTAAGATAATTGCTTTTTACAAGATGTCTAGGAGAGGTTGTCTGCAAAGAATAAAGTCTACAGTTTTCTTCTTGATTGTCTACATGATCTCACTCCTCTGTGGAGAGGTCATTACTGGTCAGGAGGATACAGATAAACTGTGTATCCTCTGTACACCATGGAGGCCTTTCCTGATCACCACGATTTATCCTGCACTATTAGAGTTCTGTACTAACTAATGCCCAGTGTCCTCAAGATCGAGAGTTTGCTTCCTCTAGTCATGTCTAATGTTCTAGAGCACAGAATCAGGACAGAGCTGTTCTTCACTCTATGGATTCATGCCCCTCCTCCCCCTTTTTCCAGCCAGACTTTGTCACAGAGAAATTCGGATATTCTGTCACACACAGCTGCTTACACTTCTGTGTCTAATAGTGAAGGCTTCATAGAGAACCACAGGTCAGCCACTTCTCTGTTTAGGCAGTCGGGTCATTCCAGTTGCTCATCGGTTGATCGCATGAGTTCTGTGTGGTTTGGTTTTTATCCTCACCTTTTCAACCCAAAACTTTACACGTCTTCAGCTTAGGGAAGCCCTTCACCTTTCTGGCCAATCTCTTTTCTCTGGTGGCTCTCCTACTTTTTAAGAAACGACTTCCAGACCTTCTTAGTTACGGTCAAATGACAAAAGTGAGAACAACGGAAAGGTTTGTATGTTGTACTAGAATGTTTCAGCCAGAGAGAATTATCAGTTTTATTCCACATTCTAGATTCTTTGCTCATTAAACAATGGTATTTATGCTGCTTAGTACCTCATGTCTTTAATCTCTGCATTCAGAGGCAGAGGCAGGCAGATCTCTACCAGTGAGTTCCAGGACAGCCAGGACTACACACAGAGAAACCCTGTTTTGAAGCAACCAGACAAACACAAACAATACAGGTACATTTATAAAATTCAGTACCAAAACAGATAAAAATTATATGAGAAAGATGTAAATCTATTTCTTTTTTACTTTTTTGTTTAAAATTTACTTTACATACTGATAGAAGCTCTCTCGTCTCCTCACAACCTCTCCCCCACCATAGTCTCTCCTCCTTTGCCCCTACTCTCCTTCTCTGAGAAAAGGAACCCCCCTCCCCTCTAACCCCTGTAACAAACTATATCAAGTCACTGCAGGACTGGCCACATCCTCTCCCACTGAGGCCAGAAGAGGCAGCCTAGTTGAGGGGAACAGGATCCACAGGCAGGCAACAGAATCAAGGCCAGACTCCCTTCCAGTTGTCGGGGGACCTGTATGAACACCAAGCTGCACATCTGCTACACATGTGCAGGGGTCCTCTGTCCAGCACATGCATGGTCTATGGTTTGTGGATCCATCTCTGGGGGCCCCCAATTGTCTAGGTTAGTTGACTCTGTTGGTCTTCTTGTGGAGTTCCTGTCCCCTTCTGGGCCCCCAATCCTTCCCCCAGCTCTTTCACGAGACTCCCCAAGCTCTATCCACTGTTGGCTGTGGGTCTCTGCATCTGTTTCAGTCAGCTGCTGGGTGGAGTCTCTCAGAGGACAGTTATGCTAGGCTCCTGTCTGTAAGCACAGCAGAGTATCATTAATAGTGTTTGGTGCTTGCCCATGGGATGGGTCTCAAGTTAGGCCAGTCATTGGTCGGCCGTTCCCTCAGTCTCTGCTCTGTCACCCGTCCCTGCACTTCTGTAGGCAGGACAGATTTTGGGTAAAAGGTTTCATGGGTAGGTTGGTGTTCTTATCCCTCCACAGCAAGTCCTGCCTGGCCTCAGAAGATGGCTTTCTGTCCCCAACTGCTAGGAGACTCACCTAGAGTCACCCTCACAGACTCCTTGGAGTGTCTCCCATCCTAAGTCTGGCACATCCTAGAGATGCCTCCCCATCCCTGTGCACCCATACATCTAAGTTAAAGTAGATGGCTTTCTAGTTGTCGGTGAACATTTGCAGAATGAGGTGGTATTTTATTTTTGTGGGCAGTTTCCCCCTTAAACTTCCCTGGAGTATGATAACTGTGTCAGCATTGTTTCGTGCGTGCAACCATATCGACATACGGGCCTGTCCTTTCTCACCAAATAACTCAGTCCGAGAAGGTGCCATATTTTTATCATCCTCATATACACAGGAACATCAACCAGATTGCACTTAAAGTGAAGGGTATTGGACACTGTTTGGTAGTACTAGAGACAATTCGGTTAAAAGTAATTTTTATTTCTCGTTTCTGCGTACATGCTTCTTAAATATTGTATACTGATGGTGAAAGTAAAGTGTCCTGTCCCACAGCACACGCCCTATATGGGAGTCCATGGACAATTAGAGTCAGTTCTGCAATCCGCTCGTAGGCTGTTTACCGCATTAGCAGTTTGCATCAAAGCCAAATGGCTTCCCGTGGCGAGTAAAGGCAGTTTAAGACTATGCCTGAGCGAGGTTTGGTCTGTGCTGTCAATTCATAACAGTTTTCCCAAAGGAGTAAACAGTTGATTGGTGGGACAGAAATATAAGCAGCTGCTGTTTAAACTTTAATCACTTTTTTACCCATATCACCCAAAGCCTCCTAAATCATCTTTATTTAAAACATTTGTTCCAACAGTATAGATACAGCTGTTTTATATTCATCGTGTTTATACTTAGTGCTTCCGGAGAATCGCTTATTTAAAAAGGTAAAGTGCTTGTACTGGTTGTTAGTCACAATTGGTGGTCTTAAAAGTCCAATTCCTAGGATTTCGTACTTTAAGCCAACCACGCATGCGTCAAGCCGCTGTTGGCGCCGCGCTCCCCACTTTTATGAGCTGACCCTGCCCCAGGGTGACCTGGGTACTTCTGCATCAGCGCAGTGGTAGGGAAGTGCTCTGCGCTATGGTCTCATCATCTCAGCATTAGGTAGTCTGAACCTTCATGTCAGAAAAGGGGAGGGAGCCCCGAGCCCCACCCAGGACGAGGGGCAATCTGGGAAATGGGGTCGACTGGATGAGCAGGAGTTTATAACTGGAAAATGGGGTCGACTGGATGAGCAGGACTTTATAACTCTCTTGAGTGCCAGTTTACAAGGAAAAACGGAGCACGTTTTCCTCCAGGAAGTACAGCCACCACCATTTCACACCAAATGTGCTTGCCAGCCTTTGCTCTAGACTGGTGCTTACTTCCCCCCAAGCGTTCGAATCACAACTGGCTTTTGCTAGTTTCTTGAATTTGTTATCACAGAGTGAGGGTCTTGTTTCTTACAATAGCGATGGACTGTAACCTGGAATTGTGAACTCATAAAGTTTCCACTCCTAAGTCGCCTCTTGCCTGGATGTTTTTGTCACAGTAGCCGAAAAGGAGAGGTGCGTGGACTGTCAGAGCAGTGTTTGTGAGATTCAAGCTGCTCACACAGCAGTGATTTATTACCAGTGAGAATAGCCCTGCTATCTAGACATCCCACCTGTTGTTTATCTTCCTGATGACCTCCCGTGAATCACCCCCCTGGACACGCTGCTGTACAACGCTTTTACGACTTGGTTTTCACTTTTGAGATGAATTCTCTGGATCATAGTTTAGCTATGCGAATCATTTTCAGAAGCACAAACTGGTTTCCCAAGTATTTAAAGCTTATCTCACTCCCACGGGCCCTGTAGGGGAGTCCCATTGTTCCACACCTAACAACGGGTGTCAGCCAGCATTGTCCTTAGAGTTAGCTAGTGTAGTTAGAAGTAGAATTCCATTATAATTTTAGTCTTAATTTTCCTAAAGGATATTATTTTGAGTGCATTGACTTAGAAAAAAATCTGAGATGTTTTCTGAGTATCATTACAGTTTATTTCTTCCTAATTACTATATTTTGCCATTTCCCCCACCTTTTATTATATTTGTTATGTTGCCTAATCCTTGCTGGCCTTCACCAGTAAATGCTTTCCTGGAGCGCCATTTGCCACAGGTTCTTGAACGTGACAAATTTTGTCACTCAGCTCTAAGTATTCTAGAAGTCTTGTTAGTATTTCATTTTTGATCTATGGATCATTTATAATTTTATTTTTTCCATACATAAATGATTAATTTTTTGGGGATATTTCTCTGTATTTTCATGTCCAGGAGCCTAGGGAACTCTCAGATTCCCTGCCGTGAGGTGTCAAAGCTTCCACTGTGGAATAAAATGTATCGCCATTCTAGATACTGTATCAGGAGAGAACACACTCGCTAATAGCTCAGTGTATTCTAAACATTGTTGTTCCATATGCATTCTATACCAGGCTGTTCAAATGCTGGCTCCACCCTTGCAGATGGTCTTCTCAGGCCCTCCCTGGGGCTTGTAACTCCCTTGACTCTGAGGATGTAATCCCAGGCCAGTTCTCATTCACTTTCCTAGAGTCACAAAGACTCCACACTGGAGTGCGAGGCGGCTGTGCTTTTCCTTGGGGTGTTCAGGCTTATTTGTTTGATGTCATCTCTTGGGCTTCAAGGTTTCTGATTTACTTTCACAAAGTTGCTTTTAGACACAGGACCCAAAAGCTTCTGCATGCCACCAGCTTCACCAGCACTGAAGGATCACTGATTCTTTTAAATTAAAAAGAAACATTGTATTTCTTCTTTTAGAATTTCATGATTCTCTTCTATGCATACTGATTACATGCATACCCACCCCCTCCAGGTTCACCCAGTGATGAATAATCTTTCCATTTAGGTACTGGGGCCTAGCAACTAGACATTGTAACCTCCACTTCTATGTGAAGTAACTGATACACCTAGAAGTTAAGCTATTGGCACAATGTCAGAGACGTAGCCTGGTGCGGGTCAGGTTTAAAGTAAGGAACTGGCTTGTGTAACACACAGGTATACACCATGCCACAGAGGAGCCTGAGTGGGAGCCCCCAGGCACAAGGAGAGAAGTGGAAAGGAACAAGACACTGGCTGAATGACAGACCTTATTGTAAGGGTTGGCAGGGTCAGTACTGTGGAAAAAACAGATAAGAGCAGAACGAAATGGCTGATGGTTCGTATGCCCGGAGATCATTGTTATCTCTTCCCTCTGTCTTAGAGGACAGAGATTAGTTTTAATCATTCCATTTTCTTGGCATTTGAATATATTTAGGAGTAAATATCTTTTGCTGTGAAAATCACATCTTTGTAAGTAAAATCTAAAATCATGCTTTTCTTTTGCCCATTTCACAAGAAATCTTCAAGATAAGGCCTTGGGAGCTATCGGAACCGTGACGTAGATTCAACTTCAGACCTTCCTCGAAAGGGTAAGTCAAGGGCACTGGAGGAGGGGCTGGGTCTCAGGGAAGCTGACATCAGCAGTAACTGTGGGTTTTCTAGTTGTCTCACTATTTGAAGGGGTATTTTATTTACTTAGAAAAAGAGATCAGTCCAATCTTAGACAAACTTCACTCACTTTTTATTCACTCAAGTTTTATTTCCATTTAGACCAGAAAGTTCAGGAACTTCCCCATGTTTGAGGATTTCTAGATAATCAAAGGAAATTTAAAATTTACAGACCCTATTAACATAAACATATCAGTTTTATAATACCTCATTCAGAAAATAACACAAAGGCTATTGCTTGGCAGTAAACTAAAGGGGGGAATAATTCAACTTAGCAAGTCCAATTTGGCCTTTTACATATTGTGTTGTGATTTCCACATAGAATAAATAACAGCAGCAACAACACCATGCTGTTTTCATTTTGATTTTCTATTTACATTTGAAATTGTCAGGGTGTTGCTAGACACTGACGTCTGCCCCCATCTTCACAAGTCAGCACGTAGCCTGTCTGTTACTATCCTTGGGAGGAATAGAATGGGACACACTTATACTGCAGGAAGCCTTATTGCGAGGTTCTAGGTTCTATTTCCAACCAAATAGTCTATTAGACGCTGCGGTGGTTTGAAGCAGAATGGCCCCCACAGGTTAATATACCTGAACATTTAATTCCCAGTTGGTGGACAGTTTAGGAAGGACTAGGAAGCATGGCCTTGTTGAAAGAGGTGTGTCACTGGGATAGACTTTGAAGTTTCAAAAACCTATACCAGGCCCAGACTCTCTGCCTTCTGCTCATGGAAGAGGTGTGAGCTCTCAGTTACTGCTTAGCGCCATGTCTGCCTGTCTGCTGCTGTGCTCCCTGCCATGGTGATCATGGACTCGCCCTGTGACACTGTAAGCAAGCCCCCAGTTAGATGCCTTATTTTATAAGTTGCCTTGGTCATGGTGTCTCTTCACAGCAATAGAACAGTAAATAAAGCAGAGGTCGAATCATTTACTAATTTATTGATTAGTTTGCTATCATGTACATCCTGGACTTATAACTATAAAGTTATCTTGCTAATCTCTTCTAGTAGGTGTTTTCCAAACATTTATTCTATTTCTACATATCAGGGAATTTGGATCAAAACCATAAAGTAAACTTCTGGGTAAAAATATATATTCTATGTACATATACGTTTAGATCAAGCACATCATCTATTCAATGGATGCCGCACTTCATACATGCATGCATGCATGCATACATACATACACACACACATATCCACATACATTTAAAGTACTTCACCTTATTGAATCTATACAACTCTTACTATCATCCGTTTTTACAAGTAAACTGAAGCTCGAGTGACTGTTGGAAAGAGACAGAGAAATCTGGCCCCTAGGCTCCCTGGTACCTTTCTGCCTTCCTGATGCTTCCACTGAGGACCACACAGGACCCAGAAGTGCATCTTTACATTGCTTTACTCTCCCTCCAGGTCTCTGGTTCTTACAGCGACCGTCCACCGGGAGTCCTACTCATTGGCCAAATCCAATCTTTAGGATAATTGCCCAGGCCTGGGAAATTGTCGGGCTCAAAGCCCCTTTTAGCCAATGAGGGACAGAGCATACTGTCATTACCCACTCTGATAAGCTGCTGGACACTCTTCCCAGCCCTCTGCCGTGTTCTAGCAGAGGCTAGGAGGTGGTGTCAGAACCAGAATAGTTTGAAGCTCCCCTTGCTCTCCATCATCCTTGCCTCTTCCGGCTTCCCTTGCCTCTTTTATCCCCGCCCCCTTCTCGCTAGGTTAGCCCCGCCTCCTCTAGGCCCCCCCCCGTCTAGGCTAGCTCCGCCCCTCTCTAGGTTGGCCCCGCCCCCTCTCTAGGTTGGCCCTGTACGTGTCTTCAAAGATCAGTTGAGTTGCTTTTGAAAACGCCCTAGGTGAATCTATTTTACTCTTTTACCTTTCCCTAAAGTCTGGTGCCCTGTGGAAGCCTCTGGTCTGCTTATAGGAACTACGATAACGCAGTTGTATTCATTTTTAGCATAAGTGTGTTGTATTAAGTTATTATTTAGATAATATGGATTAGCACTTAGTTTACATGTAGAAGAAAACTTATATTACTCTGAGCATGGCAACGACTTTTAGATACTACTCTGAACAAGGAGACAAGCATGGAGTAGAAGAAAACACTCCCCAAACTTACATCCAATCAAGAATGCAATGAGACTTATACAAAGAAGTCCTATGACTAAATAGTAAGAGAATGCACCGCTGATTACGGAATGGGACAAAAGCTTTCACACACGCCTCACTAAATATATAAAAATATGTTTTATATAAAATAATACGTTATATATAATATCCATGAGAGATAAAGCAAAGCTATCCCAGTGACATGAAGTCATGGAAATGCACATTTAAACAATAAATACAGCTCTCTGGACCTGACAGCCAGGAGGCACCATCATGGCTGTCGCCACAAGGACCTAAAGATTTGGTGCAAGGAGCTCAAGAATCAGGACAATCCACCAGCAGCCGCGAGCCAAACTGCGGGATTCTGGCCAGGTCATCCAGCTCCACCTTCCATCGAGTTGCAGTGAAAAGATTACTTATTATGAATCACCCTAGTCGGCCGGCTCTGTCCCTGTCCCAGATCTCCGAAAGACAAAGCTCCCAAGCTGAGAGAACAGAACAGCTGTGGTTGTGGGCGTCACAGATGACGCAGATTCTGGAAACTCCGAAGCTAAAGCCGTATGCACTGCTGCACCCAAAGTCGAAGTCCCAAGGCTTCAGATAAGAGCCTCACCTTTGACCGCCCTGGTCGCCCAAGGGCTGTGGCACTGTGCTCCTCTAAAGGGTCAAGAGGTACATTTTGACAAGGCCCTGGCAACCTCACACGGCCACACAAAAACTAATGTCCACTCCAAGGGCCTGGAGTTCAAGCACGCTAGAGGTCAAAGGGCCAGCTATGGCTGTAAAAACTAACTCTGGATCTTACTGTTATTAAAAAACAAAACAAAACAAAACAAAACCCCCTCAAACCCCAACTTTGGATATTGAAAAAAACAAACATGACTATACTATACATTCATCAGAATGGACGACACTCAGACACTGACAACGTAAAAATGGATGAGACCGTGAACAAGGACTCTCATCAGTTGATTAGGAAATAAAAATGGTACTGTCACAGTGAAGACAACTTAGAAGTTTCTTAGAAAGCAAAACACATCGCACACTGACAACCCAACCTTCATACACTTTGGTATTTACCTATATACAAGTTCCAAATGTAAGTCCCCGGAAATACCTGTACACGTGTGCTGATAATAGCCTTTTTTTATAATTGTAAAATGTTGGAAGCCACAAAGCTGTCCTTCAGTAGATATAGAAAAGGCAACTTGTACATCCACATAACGGAATATTAGCCGGCACTGAAGAAGGACAGCACTGTCCGACGCTGTGAAACGGTGAGGAAGAGCCTTGGCCGAATATTACTAATCGAAAGAAATCTTCAGAGACTACGCTGCGTGGTTCCAGATGGACAAAGCGAAAGAAACCTCAGAGAACAAACATTTCAGGTGTAGAGGAGAAGGATGAGAGAGAATGGACCAGCGAGCTGAGCACGGAGGACTGGTAACAGAGTGGCAACAGAGCATGCGCACTGTGTCAGACAGCATTCACCAGACTCCTGAAATGTACAGCTCGAGTGACTTGAGTGTCATCGATGGACTGGGCGACTCCGATGCGTCACCGTTGATTCACATTGTAACTAAGAGTCTCCTACAGGGGATGTGGATAGAGGGATGGGCGGTACCAGTATGGAATAAGGATCCGGATCGGACTCTGTGCTCTCTTCTCATTTTTGTTCTGAACTTAAAACTGTTCTTGAAATATAAAACCACTAAGCAGGAACGCCACGTGTGCACACAGAGCAAACATGAATTTAAACATCCACCTTCTCAACGTGACAAATGACCTTCACGGCTTTATCACGATCGTTAACTAAAGGCTCTTAGTGCCCCTCAGTAACTAAGCTCGGGCATGTCCGTGTGGACTTTCCAGCCAGGCTAACTGAGGTGGAAAGGTGCACGCAGGCAGCACCGTGTAGGCTTTGATTTTTCAGAACCTACTTTAAAAAAAAATACTTTATTTACATTCCAGCCATTGCCCCGCCTCTCAGTTCACTCTCACAGTTTCTCATCCCATTCCTCCTCCCCTTTGCCTCCTAGAGGGTGCTTCCCCTCTCCCCTCCCCCACCAGGCACCCCCCCCTTCCCTGGGACCTCAAGAGGGTTAGGCACATCATCTCAGCAACCCAGCATCGTGATTTTGCATGTTATATTAAGTATAACTCCTCTGGTGGCGAATCTGGGGCATCCGCAGGCCTCTTGTTAGCTACATTTTTGTCCCTGTCCAAAAGCAAGTTCCCTTTTCCTGCCTCTTCTCTTCCCCTCTCTGACCTGAAAGTCCTGCCTACTCCTAGGCCAGAGATTGGTCCCCTGGAATCTTTATTCATTAGGAGAAGTTCCTGCCACATTTCACCCTTTCTGTCTGTCCAATTAAAAAAGAACTTTCCTCTCTAATGTAAGCTGAGCACAACTATCACCATTCTGTAACTTACAAAGTACAAAACACACCTAACACCCAGTCCACCATTTTTTTTTTTTTTTGTTGTGTCCTGGCTAGCTTGTATACTATCTGAAAACTATCCAATTAAATATGTCTCCTCAATGTTAAATAACCTGGGTGGGCTATGAGATTATAATTAGTCTTTCAACCCCATCAGAAATCCATCTGAGAACGATCAATATTATCTGAAAATACAGGAAGCCTAACACAGCTCCCAGAACTGAGACGTCGTAGAAACCTCTGCCCACCTATACAGCCCGTGTGTTGTCAGGAAGTTGGAGCCTCAGTCTCCAGCCTTCTGGCCTGGATCATCTGACAGACTTCATGAAACAGGAATTATTAAGGAATGGCTCATTCTGTCTCGGCAGAACCAAGCTGTCCTACCCTGTAACTTGTGTCCTCTCAAGAACAGTACAGGTTTTTGGATAAATAGGCAGTTTCTGCCCAGTGGGCACCCAGCCACAATGTACAACCTGACCTGGAGGTAGAGAGGCTCAGCTGCTTCTCGGAATCCACAAATGGGGAGCAGTCGGGAGCAGATATGTCTCAACAAATCGAGTAAAGAACATCAAATGTCACATCCTGTGGAGTTCTGACGTTTCTGAAAGCTATCTACCTATGTAAAGTAACCAGACTGTTGTCCATTAACTACCCTCAGCTATTTCTAATAGAAATATCTCGCAAACACCCAAGTAATTATTAACTCAGAGCCATGAATTTGCTATCTGGCCCTTAACTCCTATGCTTAATCAGCTCAGCTCAGTTTGTAATGGCATTCATAGAAGGACTGGGCCCAAGCCTTGTACTCTAAACATTTTTGAGACAGTAGAGGAAATTTATGCCAATAAAAACCCTGATTTTGCATTAAAACGAATTCTGTACCAGTGTGAGAAATTATAACATCAACTCAGCTACAAAATGAGATGATGGCCACACAATCAATTCTAGCTATTTCCTGCCTGTTAAATTATGACCATTTCTAAATCCCCCAGAAAGACATCCTTACAATAACCACCTCTAGCCCCCACAAGTCCAGGGAACCAGGGCGATGACTCTCATAGCTACTTCCAGTAGTATATGGGCATTGAGATATCTTTGACAAGGGTGGGGGTGCGGAAGGGAGGGAAAATGGGGAGTTGTTAGGCCTTAAAAAGGCCACACCAATGATGTCTCTGATGTCTGTCCTGACTGGATCTGGCTGAAAGTCCCTGAGATCAGGAGTTCAAGCAGGTCAGTTCAGCACATCTGACGATGGATCTCACCAAAGCTGTGCATTCTGTAATATACAAATCTCAAAACAAAATTAAGTATCATCAAGATATCTGTTTTGTTTGAGTCTCTGGAATCTAGTCTTCAGGGGGTCTCCCTTCGTCATATTTGATCCATGTAACTCTGTAAAGTGTGTAGACACTAATCACTTGGTAAAACACCAAGACAAAGCCTTTCTCCCAAAATGGCATGTCCTTGAGCCAGTAACCAGAAAAACCTTTAGCTTGACCTCTCTCCCAGAGGAATAATATAACCACAAAACTCAAAATCACACCCATTTTGAAAATTAAAGTAATCCCGAACTAAACTAAACTAAACGCTGTGTGAGCCTATTCTTGGGTTTTTTTCTATTCTGTCATGTCAGGAAATTAATCCAACATTCCCAGAGAGCGCACAAAGAGTAAAAGTTTCCTGTAGACTTCAACATACCGTCTACCTGTTGTGCTCTCTGCCTGGAGCCACAGACTTCTCTTTATTGAGACCTTCTCATTAGCAGGCAAATTATCACTGCTCTCTACTTGGCGTCAGTGACTAATTTTCTCTATCTTAGTTCCGAACCACAGGTGAAATTCCCCACGTGATTTGGACAAAATCTGTATATAAATCTATCCTAAAAGCAAATAATACCAATTTTATGAATTCATCGTTCAATCAGTACCTGCTCCAATGAGTAGGCAGCTTCCATTCCCGAGCTCTCTGACTCAGAGCAGCCATCTTGTCTCTTTTCACAGCGGGGGACCTCAGGCCCCCCCCCCCCTCTGTTTCAAGGTTCCCGCCTTGAGTCAACAAGTGACTCAACTCTACCCCTCTAGCCAAACTTTCTAACTAGATTTCTTTTTTTTTTTTTTGGTTCTTTTTTTCGGAGCTGGGGACCGAACCCAGGGCCTTGCACTTCCTAGGCAAGCGCTCTACCACTGGGCTAAATCCCCAACCCCTCTAACTAGATTTCTAACTAAAGGCTAAGAATCTTACATTTCTAGCGGATTCTTGCCTGCCACGTTGGACGTCATCTGTTGTGTGAAATAGTAAAAAAAAAAACCACCATGCTACCACCGTTAGCAAGGCACCAGACTTCCCTCATCTTGTGGAGACTCTCTGACCTGGCGCTCCGAAATCTCTCCACCTGACTCACTCACTAAGTTCCCCTGGTGGGTTGCCGCCACGCCAGTCCCATGCATCCAAATTCACATGGCTAGCTGGGATGTACTTCTCACAAACCCACGCTCTGCCGCTGTATCTTTCTCTCTGGAACCCAGCTAAGTTGCCCTGTGAAGGAAAACACACAAACATAGTGTACAATCAACAGGTAACACAATCACTGGGTGCGCATCCTAATTCATAAGCCATTCTAAGTTAAATATGGGGGCCTCTCGTTTGCTACACCTTCCTCCAAGCTCTCCCCATCCAAAAGCCCTGAGTCAGAAATTTTGACTGTGGGTTAGTAACCCAGTCCCTCCATTCGAAGCCCTCACTATCTACTGGAGGTGGACTCTTGAAGTTCCCTCCCCCCACTGTTGGGCATTTTGGCTAAGGTCACCTCCATTTAGTCCTAAGAGTCTCTCGCCTCCTGGGTCTCTGGGACTTTCTAGAGGGTCCCCCTCTTCCAACCCCCAGAGGCTGCATATTTCCATTGATTCTCCTGGCCCTCTGGGCTTCTCTGCTGTTCCCCCAGTCCATATCTGATCCTGTTCCCCATTTCTCCTCCCTCTCTCCTCTCTAGCCCAGGTCCCTCCCTCCTTTTGTGCCTCTCATGACTATTTTGTTCTCCCTTCTAAGTGGGATGGAAGCATCCCCACTTGGGCCTACCTGCTTGTTAAATCAAAACCCATTTTTAATAAGGGTTCTTAATCACTTTAACGTCCCTTGTAGCCTACCACCAGAGGTAGAAAGGAAAGGTTAATAGGGCAAGGGAGGATCTGGACCTGTTTAGAAATAGTTCTTTGGAGCAATCCCAACCAGCATTGTCAGGAACCAGCCGTTCAGTTCACACAAATCAGCAGAGCCAGCTCGATCCACTCACAAACTCTCTTCACAAATCAGCAATGGCAGGTCGCCCCAGAAGCCACCAGAACACTACCAGAAATTCCTTAGAATGCGTCTCTCTATGAGGTCACAACAAACCATGACCAGCAACAAACGTCAAGGTGAGCCAGTGCCATAGAGTAGAGTCAGCAGAGACTAAGGCCAGCAAAGCCCAGTGATGGCCAGCAAAAAATGGTAAGGCACACCGATACCACACCGATACCACACAGCACCACCCACCGATACCACACAGCGTCACCCACCGATACCACACAGTGTCACCCACCGATACCACACAGCGTCACCCACCGATACCACACAGTGTTGCCCGCCGTCTCCTGGGTTATATTTATACACTTTCTAAACATCACGTGTTCTCTCAAAGTGTCCACTCCAGGAAAACATCACATGCCCTTTTACCAGGCTGCTGCTTCCAGAAAAACACAGCTGTTCTCAGCTGAACATCCTCTCATATGAAGTTTCCAGAAAAACTTCACACGACTCAACCAAGTCTCCAAAGAAACCAGGAATTTCCACTTCATATCCCGTTTTCTGTTTAAAAAACTGTCCTTTTATCTAACAATATCAACTCATACACAATAGAAACAGTGGTAAGAATCATAAAGCTAGAACTTTATATCACACCTTAAACAAATAGCTTACGTACAATATAGGCAAACAATATTCTAACAAAAACAGCCTTAAATTTCTGTCACTACATAATTAGGCAAAACAACCTTAAGTTTCTACCAATATACAGTAATTAAGAAAAATAATCTACCATTTTAGGTGATAACAGCCACAACACAGCAAACGACCCAAACCATCCACCCCAGTGTAAGGGATCAGGACAGTCATCTTCTTATGTAATTGCTTCCTGATGAACTGGAACAAAGAATTCCTGTTTGGGGCCTGAGGGGAAAAATAGTTAGAAAAGAAAGAAAAAGCTAGTTATCGCATTTATTGTCCAGTTTCTTCATTATTTAGCGTGTCAGAGTTGTCTGTCCAGTCACTGTGTTACCTGTCTAGAATCTGTGTTGTCTGTTCATTTTATGTATTGCCTGTCAAGTCTCTGTGCGATTGACAACTTGGGCTAGCCCCTTTGAAGTTGATTTCCATTCCTATCCTGGAGAGATCAGTAACCGAGACAGTCTGTGAGAGTAAATCACCTGGGCCGTTTGCTCTGTGAAGACATTCGTGTTTCTGCTGATAAGAGTTTCTCCCTGGCCAGATCTAATCTTTGTAAGTTTTGTTGGTAAATTTTAATATATATATAATATGTATTATATATATTAAAGATTTATTTACTTTATGTATATGAACATACTGTGGCTGTCTTCAGACACACCAGAAGAGGGCGTCAGATCCCATTACACATGGCTGTGAGCCACCATGTGGTTGCTGGGAACAGAACTCAGAACCTCTGGAAGAGCAGTCAGTGCTCTTAACCACTGAGCCATCTCTCCAGCCCCTGGCAACCATTCATTCCCTGTAGATACATGAGCATAACCATGTCCCCATCTTGAGACTAATACAGTTTCCATTCTAACATCAATACAGCTCTATAGTATGTTGGTTGGTCAGGTTCCTCAGTTTTTTGATAACCCAGTGTCTCTCAGCTGCTGCTGTTCCTCTTTTACCAACTTTAAGGAAACTGAGAGTCAACAATGCTTTATTTAGTCTGTTCCTCGGGGGTTTTACTCTCCCCTTTTGTTTAATAGGCATCTCTTTTAAGATACGATTGGCTCTCCTATAACCACATGTTCTGTGGGATTGTGTGTTATACCAATAACATGCTTTATATTGTAATATGTGAAGAATTGCTTCATCTTATTGGATACATATGTGGGAACATTACCAGGTTTAGCTTGTGCAGGTATCCCCATAATTGTCATTATTTCCAATTAATGTGTAATTACACAATCAGCCTTTTTGGGACTAAAAGCAGTAGCCCATTGAAACCCTGAGCGCATGTCAGTGGTATGGTGTATGTACCTCGGCTTTTCAAATCCTGCAAGACAGAAAACATCCTTCTGCCAGATGTCACTTCTTTTGGTACCCCCAGGGTCACTGCCAGCAGGCAAAGGAGTTCAGTGTACAGAGAATACATAGGACATTTTTAATCATTTCTTTGGCTTGTTGCCAAGTGATGGAAAATTTCCCCGTTAACATGATCTTTCTCATGAAATTGTGAGGCTTTCAACACATTTCCTTTTAGTAATTGGTCAATTTCCTCATTTCCTTGAGCTGATAGACTGGGAAAACCTGCATGAGCCTGTATATGAGTCATGTATAATGGATGGTTTCTACTTCTGACGGCCTGTTGCAACTGTATAAACAATAAAGTTAATTCTGAGTTATCAGGTACACATTCAGAAGAGAATCAATGATTATATTAAGAGATTCAAGGTAATCTAATAATACCATAAGGACTGCATACAATTCTGAGTTTTGAACTGATGTATATGGACTTTTGGTCACCTCGCTTATTTTATCTGCTTTATAACCTGCCACCCCCATCTTGTTTGCATCCATATAGAATGTTGGTGCCTCCGGAACTGGTGTTCTCTTTACTATACCAGGAAGAACCCAATTAGTTCTTTTCATAAACTGTATACATTTGTTTTTTGAATATTTGTTATTGATTTCACCCAAGTAATTACTACAAGCTCTTTGGCAGTGTTTATTGATCACCCATAATGACATAACCTCAGCGTTTGGCCAGCTCTGTTTGTGTTAATTGATGTAATGTTATTCTACCTCTTATAATTAATTCAGGAATCTTTTCTATATATGTCTTCAATTTTTATTTTGTTTATAAGTTAAGAAAAATCCATTTCATAATGCTATCTTCTCTTTGCATAATAAGTCCAGTAGGAGAATGAATTGAAGGCAAAATGACCAAAATACAAGCAAGTTTGGGATCAATTAAATTCATATATGCATCTTGTGGTCTTTGTTCTACAAGATTTCTTTTTCTGCTTCAGCTATTAGACATCTTGGACTGTTTAAAACTGAATCTCCTTGTAATGTTTGAAATAAATTATTTAACTCATTTGTACTCAATACAATTGTACTTAATACAATTGTAGACCTCAGTCAGTTAATATCTCCCACTAAATTTTGAAAATCATTAAGAGTTTCCAACTGGTCCTTAAAAATTTGTACCTTTTGTGACTGACTTCTTTGTTGATTGATTTTATAATCCAAAAACTAAGTGACTCTCCTCTTTGTACTTTGTTTTGGAGCAATCTATAACTCCCAACATGGCAGAATTATTCGTGTTACTTTCAACACATTCTCTAAAATGTCTTCTTCAGAGTCAGCCAACAGACTGTCATCTATATAGCATATAAATGACAGTTTGAAGAAATTGCTTTTGGACTATTTCTAATGATTGTTACACAAAATACTGGCATAAAGTTGGACTATTTAACATTCCCTGTGGAAGCACCTTCCAGTAGCATCTCTTTGGTGGATGACTATTATTCAAAGTAGGTACTGAGAAAGCAAACCTTCCCTATCCTGCTCATGCAAGGGTATTGTGAAAAAGTAATCTTTCAAATCAGTTATTACTATAGACCATGATCTTGGTATAAAGATGTAAAGGAAGTCCAGGCTGTACATGACCCATTGAATTACCTTACCTACCTCTTAAATCCATTTTCACCCTCCGTTTTCCTGATTTCTTCCTTACAACAAACGCAGGGGAATTCTGTGGGCTGGTAGACTCTTCTGTATGTCGAGCCTCCAGTTTCTCTCGTACCAGTTGTTCAAATGCCTGTGACTTTTCTTTTGTTATGGCCCAGGACTCTTGCAATCCAGGTATGTTTGATAGCCACTCAGGGGCAAGGCTGTTGGTACATCATCAGTGGCCCCTTTTATAAATTTGGAAACTCAATCCCTATGATGTCCTGTCTTTAGGTAACCACACAGCTCGTGGTTGTTCTTGTTCACCCATATCAATACCTTCCCCAGGGGAATCTACCCCATCACCCCTAACTTCCTCATTTGCTGTCTTTGGAATTGCAGGACTTTTACTTTGCGTTCCCCATTGTTTCCCATAAATTTATGGTTACATCAGCCATACAATATTTCAATTTCCGTGTCTGCCCTTTTGGTCCCACATAAGTAATCCATCGGACACTATTGTCTTATGCGTAGTAATTTACCAATTCTGTTTAAGTTGTGTGCAAACCTTCTGAAGTGGCCAATCTGGATCCCACAAATTTTGGGAAATTACATTAACATCAGCTCCTGTATCTACCAAACCTTCTATGTCAACACCATTCCTTCGTACCACTAATGCAGGTCTCCGATCGTTAATCACTGTTTTTCAGGAGACACATTTCCCAACACTCCCAAAAGCCCTTGTTCTTTCTACCATAGCAGCCTTGCCCTTGATGTAAGGAAACAAGAGCAGTCAAGAAATTCTCTCCCTTGCATCAATTCGAATCCCCCTTTCCACTATGCCATGATTTTTATTTCTTCCTAGCTGTCCCCATCTAATGCAGCTGGATGCACAATAAATTCTTAAGAAGTTTATGCACTTCTTCCCAAGATTACTCTCCCTGTCCCTGAAGGTAAGGAACCATACACACCTGTGGTCTAACTTGTAACATTCAACTTTTGGGGATAACGTAAGAGGCGTAGCCAACTCCAGAGCTGCACTTCCTTCTGTAGCACGTAGAAGATAGAAAACGCTTAGCTTTGATTTTCCTGCCTGCTTGGTATGACCTGGCTAACCAAAGGAAATGGCTCACATTGTTAGCTGTGGGGCCTCGAGCTGACAGGCCCCTCAGTTTGTTTCCCGATGGTCAGAGGTTACCTCCTATGTTTCTCTTGAACTGACAATCCTTTGACCAATGTTTTCCCTTTCCACAGTGGCTACAGTTCCCTGAAAGCTCTGTGGCTCACCAGAACCTGTTTGTTCTCTTCTACGAATACCATATTCTCTGGAGCCAATGTACCTGCTGTTTTGAGCTGTGAATCTTCTAGCTTTACAATTTCTTTGGAAATGACTAAATTCTTCACAATTAGAGCATTGGGCACTTTGAATCCTGAAATTTCCAGCTATGATTTGCCCTATGATCTTGGCATTATGCTTCCGAGAACCAATACTAGTTCTTTCCTTATCCATTCATCTACTGGGGCTCCTCATGCTTTCAATGATCTGAAAACCCTCTTGCATTCAGTATTTGCTTTTTCAAACACCAGTATTTCTATCAATGACTATCTTGTTTCAGGGTCTATTCACAGCTGAACCCAACTCCTGTAAGAATTCTGTAAAGGCTTCTCTGGAGCCTTGTATTATCTTATTAATGAAATAGATTTCTTTCCCCCGGGCTCCTCAATCATACCCCAAGTTCTTAAAGCTGCCACGGGATAGTCTTCTTGTCAGTCAGCATAATGGTCTTCCCCAAGCTGCTGTTCTTTAGTAACATTTAAGCCCCCACCACTACATTTCACTGTTCTAAATTTTTTGTGGCTTTGTGCCTCCACCCCAATAACCACTGTAATCGCTGTCCAGCTTCTAGCACAGCTGACACCAATCCCTTCCAGTCTTGGGGGATAACCCCATGCTGTGTGGCCCAGTTATTTAGCATTTCTTTAACAAACGGAGAGTGCAACCCATACAGTACCACAGCCTCTTTAACATGCTTGAGAGCTAGCATTTCTTTTTTTTTTTTTTTTTTTTTTTTTGGTCCTTTTTTTCGGAGCTGGGGACCGAACCCAGGGCCTTGCGCTTGCTAGGCAAGCGCTCTACCACTGAGCTAAATCCCCAGCCCCGAGAGCTAGCATTTCTGTCGGACATCAGGTCAGCTCATCGTAGGCAGGAATACCACCATTCGCAGGCATATGCTGCAGAAGGACTGGCAAGGCTGAAGGTGCCTGTGTAGGCCCACAGCAAACCCCCAATAGAGCACTTGGCAGAACACGTTTGTCCCGCCTCCTGCTCTTCCAGGCCCCGTGTCTCACCGAGGTGCTCGAGGCATCTGACAGTGAGTGTGTGGGGCACGGCATGGTTGGCAGTTTACCTTCCAGCCTAGTTTGCTTCCTGCTTTCATCGTGCAGTTCATTCCCGTTCTCAGACACCAAGCCTGAAGCCTGTTGTTCTCCTCCCACCAGCTCTTTTTGTTTTCCCAGCACTTTTACCTCTATCTGCAAACTCTCAAAGTACATAGTCAACTCTGCATTCTTCTCTAACAGAAGAGAAATTTCGGGCCTTCCCTTAAACTTTTACAAAATAGTATTCGTGGAAACTATGATGCAGTACCCAAAAAACCCCCTCTGGAGGCAAGGGAGACCGCTCAGCAGTAGTAGCTGCTATTTTGCCAACCTCCTTAGACAACATTGCTATCTACCAAAACCCACCTTTTCCTCTAGTACATTAGTAGCAGAGTTACTCATAATGCCTAAGTCACACTGGGCACCACCTGTAGGCTTTGATTTTTCAAAACTTACTTTTTTTTAAGGCTTGTTTTATTTTAATGACTGATCCATTGAGGTTGCAGCCAGGCCACTATATACAGATACGAGGAAAGCTTTATTTCTTGGTCTCTTCCTCCTTGGACAGAGTCTTGATGATCTCTTCCTTCGTGGCCTGGAGGCGGTCCTCCCGGCGCTTTCGTGCTTCCTTGGTCTTAGACCTGCGAGCCTCAGCCTGGTCAGCCAGTAGCTTCTTGCCGGCCTTGTCGGCCTTCAGTTTGTGGATCTGCTCCGTGTGAATCCGCTTGTTTTGAATACATTCCCTTTGACCTTCAGGTACAGGCTGTGATACATATGGTGGTCAATCTTCTTCGATTCCCAGTATCTCCTGAGGAGCTGGAGCAGGATCCTAATCCTTCTCACCCAGGTCACCTTCTCAGGCATCTGAGTGTTGGCAGTACCCTTCCCCTTCCCTATGCCCATATGCCTGCCCTTCTGTCGGGCCAAAGTGGTCTTCCAGCAGCAAGCCCAGGAATGGACAGTCACAGGCTTCCAGATGATCAGCCCATCTGTGATCAGCTTCCTGATCTGCTGACAGGAGTTGGAACAGGCAATTTCGTTGGTTTCATTGGGGTCTAACCAGACCTTCTTTTTACCACAGTAGAGGACACCAGACGCAAGCCTTTTCTGCAGCCTGAGCACACTCATGGGCGTGGATACAGCAGCGAATGGAAGGCTCAAAACGTACTTTTAATAAGGGTTCTTAGATGCTTTAATGTCCCTTCTAGCCCATCAGAGGTAGTGGAAAGGAAAGGTTAATAGGGCAAAGGAGGATCTGGACCTGTTTAGAAATAGTTCTTTGGAGCAATCCCAATTGGTGTTGTCAGGAAATCAGCAGTTCAGTTCGCACGAATCAGCAGAGGCGGCTCAACAACACCATTCACGAATCAGCAATGGCGGCTTGGTCCAGAAGTAACTGAGAGGCTCTGCCAACCAGTCTGAGTCTGTGGGAGCAGCAAGAAGCTGCTGGAACACCACCAGAAGATCTTTGGTGCATTTCTCGGTGTGAAGTCACAACAAATGATTACTGGCAAAGGACGGCAAGGCGAACCAATACCACACGGCGAACCAATACCACACAGCATTGTCAGTGAAGACCAGCATCAGCAAAACCCAATGGTGACCAGCAAAGGACGGCAAGGCGAACCAATACCATGCAGCGTCGCCCGCTGTCTCTTGGGTTATCTTTATACATTTTCCGAACATCATGTGTTCTCTCAAGCGTCCACGCTAGGAAAACACCACATGCCCTTTTACCAGGCTACTTATAGAAAAACACCACAGGTTAGTTCTCAGCAAAACATCCTCCCACAGGTTTGCTCCAGCAAAAATATCCTCTCACAAGACAGCTTCGGAAAAACATCACGTGACACACCCGAGTCTGCAAGGAAACCAGAAAGTGTCACCGTTACCTGGGCTGGAGTCCTTGGCGGTATCAACAGGTACAGGGAGCTGAGAAGCGATATCATCTCATCTGCTTCCTGAATATCTTTGTAGTATAACCAGCTGCCTCACCCTCTTGTGGCCAAACTAGCCACACCATGCTAGGTACCTTCAGACTGTGAGCCAAATAAATGTATGTTCCTTCCATAATTTTTAAAGGTATTTTATCATAGTAGTGAGACTAGCAGATAATACAGAAAACCAAGCAAGGAATGCAATGGGCTTACATTTTACTGGGTTTCTTAATATTCCTAATTTCTTAATATTCTTTGCGTGGACTAAAGAGTGTATCGCTATTACTTTTATGGTTTGTTTTAATAACAATCGCTGTAAAAATAAATCTCACATAGGAATCATAATAGTTATAGAAGAAATTTAAAAATTTAAAATCAACTTTAAATATCAATTTTGGCTTTTATCTAAATCAAATACTGTATATTCAGTTTTAAAACATTAGTTTGTTTCTATAAGTTCTCCTATTAAGTTCTATCACAACTAAAATTAATGTTCAAGAAATTCAGTATCTACAAACCTTTTGTGCTTGAATATTATTTTGATAGGAAATAAATTTTCCCTTGGGTTCGGTCCCCAGCTCCAAAAAAAAAAAAAAAAAAAAAAAAAAAAGGAAAAAAGGAAAAAAAAAAGGAAATAAATTTTCTTTTTGGTTTTCCATCATCACAAAAAATTAATTACCACAAATCAGAGGTATAAGACAATGTTCATTTAGTATCTGGCAGTTTTGTGTATCATAAACATGGGCGAGCTGAGTATACTCTTCACTCAGTGTCTCAAAAGTTAGAAATCTAGACAGCATCTACAAATAACAAGAGGTTGATATGAAAGGAATAAAGGCTTAACTCAGTGCCTGTTTCTGGGTACAAAGTTAACGGAAACGAGAACTGTGTCACAGGGGTATGGGCCGATGTTTGCTGTAGGTGCTGCAGTAGAAAGGAAAGCCCATCAAGATGCTAAGTCTCCACTTACTGAAGGAGCAGAGGAGTTCAGCCTTCTCAGAAAGACCGACTGACCCTCCCCCACACTGCTCCCACTAGCACATTCTAGCTACTTTTATTCAGTCATTACATAAAATTAATCGAGACTGGGAAAGAGTCCATCTACCAAAGTTATCTTGCCCTTGCTGCCCGAGAACGGACAACCCACACAGATCTCAGCCCCTTTTGACCACGGCTAGCCATAATCAAAAGTAAGAACTCCCAAGTTTCCGGGAGTGTCCTTTGACCAAGGTTTGTGCAGCTGCAAGCTCTCACCCAGGGAGACAGCTTTTCAAGGTTCAGTCTCCAGACAGTTTGGGTAGACACAGAACTCTTAACTGAAGGCACGCAGCTCAGACAGAAAGGTTGAACTCTGCAGATACCAGAGTTAGCAGTGTACGTGTGGAAACAGCCAGGGAAAGTCTTGAATACACTCATCAGATAAACAGTCTGCGTGAGGGGATACGTATTCTGGTTAACTATGGTCGTCTTTTCACAATATCTGCATATCCGAACATCAAAAATCTATTTCGCCAATGCATAGAGGTTTCTCAATCATACATACCTCAATAAAGCTGTGAGGAGAAATGGCTGAGGAGCAGACACAGCCTCACCTGGTTGGCATGTTTGGTAAGAAATGCATGCCCTTCAGTGCTCATCCACACGGTCAGCCAAGGTCAGCCAAGGTCAGATCAATCAAATTGTAGGCCAAACGTCACCAGCTTTCATTTTCAAAAGCGTTTGTTCAGCTCTTTGCTTGTCTGACGGAATCTCATCCCAGATGAGGACTCTTTAAGGCTCCTCCTGTTGGCTTTTTTTTAACTTAGTGCTTCCTTTCAAAATTCCCTTAGTTTTGAACTTTTTAAAATTGAGGTGGAACTTAAGGAGTAATATTTATTTCTTCCTTTCACAATGTGCACTCAGAAAGAACATACGTTTGCCCCAGAAGTTTAAGAATATCAAGCCCGATATGATTCACCTGTACAAGAGAGAAGAGGGTACCGTGTTGCCTGGGTGTACAAAGCACTGGTTCTCATCCCCAGTGTCACAGATGCCACACTGACCGCTGTAATCCCAGCGCTGGGGAGGTGGAGAAAGTAGGTCCAGAAGTCCAAGTTTATCCTCAACTACATAATGAATTAAAGTCCAGCCTGGGCTACAAAAGACCCTACCCCATTAAAACCCAAAAACGTTTGAGAAGGAAGAAAATTCTTGTGGTTCCATGCCTTTGAAAAACGTGCTGGCATTGTTAGGTTTATAGACTGTTGCCTCAGCTGTAAATACTTTTACCTTTTCTTGACACAAATGGTCCGGCGAGGCCTGTTCGTCGTAAGTTAGAACAAAATTTATCGAAATTATAGTTGAGTTTTGCTTCTCTAGTTATGCCAAAACGAGAAAAGAACTATGAACATTAAAATCATCGAAAGTATCCATATGTGCTTTAGTTGAAAAAGAACTTTGAAAAACTAATCTCAAAATACCACACAGTGCCTCAGTGTTGAAAATGCAATATCAACAGAAACGCTAGTAATTCCTGTACCGGTGCCCTCGAAGTTGTAGCTTTACTGAGAGTTTGATAAAACCGTTTGAGAACAGGGCCGGTCCTGCTTATCCAGTTTATACACTGGTGCTATCTGTATCCTGTTTCCAGCATTGCCAAGGGAAAACCAGAAATGGAGAGGCGCCATCGGCAGATCTTTCTCCTCCGCCTGGGTAAGACTGAGAGCCTGGGCAGGGGGTATCTGACAGGACGTGTGAGGAATGGTAGAGCTTTGCTTTCTGCTCTAAACTAATTAGGCACCAACTTCTGTAAGCTTAAAAACATACATTATCAAAACCCCATGCAAAAGCGCTGGTCAGTAAGCCCTGAAAGCAGCAGAAAGACCCCAGCCTTCAAACAGCGTCTCTCCCCAATTCCCCCAACCCCGTACTGTACTTCTTCTGGTCAATCCAGTTGAGCCTTTAAGCCAAGAGGTTCTCAACTTGTGGGGTGCGACCCCCGCTGGATCAAACGACTCCATCATACGGGCCGCCTCAGACCATCAGAAAACAAAGATATTTACATTACAAATTATAACAGTGGCAAAACTACAACAGAGAAGCAATGAAATAATTTTGTGGTTGAGGGTCACTATAGCGTGAGGGACTGTGTTAAAGGGTGGCAGCATTAGGAAGCTTGAGAACCACTGCTTTAAAGTAATTAATCTAAATATGTCGGATTCTAACTCGCGTGTTTCGGCTGCGTTTTTGGTATACACAACGTTCCATGAATGTGTCAGCGCTTAGAGCTCCCTGGGGTTCATAGCGTCTGTGAAAATCATACTCTTGTTGATATGAGCTTGAAGATTTTTTGTTTTTTTTGGTTTTTTTTTTTTTTTTTTTTTTTTGGTTGTCTTTTTTGGTTGGGTGGAAATGCCTAATTTTTTTTCTTTCTGTAGCTGTTAAATAAAACATACGCTAAACGTATTAATTCTGCTTGGAGCGGCTTGCATTTTACATTGAGTTGAAACTTGTTCAGAATGACGTCCTCCTCAAACAGCACCAGTCTGCTGACTTGAGGTTTTGCTTCGGCTTTTCGATAGGTGTGGCTGATAGGAAGCGAGCCGCACCTTCACCGTGATGAGTCTTTTTGCGCCAGATACTGTCCCATCACCCCCAGTGCCGCTTCGGTTTCGCCCCAGTTCTGTGCTGTGCCTCCGGCTCCAGTTAACTCCACTAACCCGAACCACAGGCAGAGGATGGCACTGGAGGGTGGGAATAAGTGAGCTCTAGCTTCTTATAGGGCAGCCGAAAGCTGGTCGCATTCCTCAACCAAAGGACACATTGTTAAATTAAACGCCACTTTCCTACAGGCCCTCCCAGGACGGTCCCGAGAGTGACATCTGTCCATTCTCTCCTTGTTTGACCCCGGGGAACTTTCTTCTATTTTTATAACTGTGCCTAGTTTCAGAAACAATTCCTTCAGTCACTGCATTTGAGTGTATTTTATGTATCCTGTCAAACTATTAAATGAAACAAAGGATTAGCTTTTCAATTTAGCTCTCCTAGGAATAAAAAATAATAACCCAGTGTAAACACGATCAATGTACTTATTTTTTTTTTTCTTTTCTTTTTTTCGGAGCTGGGGACCGAACCCAGGGCCTTGCGGTTGCTAGGCAAGCAAGTGCTCTACCACTGAGCCAAATCCCCAACCCCGTCAATGTACTTCTTTAGTAATTTTTGCACTAAATGTGGCGTGCCCTGGTTTTGTTGATATATTCATAAAAACACGCTCAGATATTTTTCAAAAGGAAATAAAGGATGGGTACTAGAACAGCTGCGAAAGCAGACCTTCCCACATGGTCAAAAGACAAAGAATGAAAAAAGATTAATAAATTGGCTAAAAGAAACCCAGTAAGAGAATGGTCACCAGCATTTGGTGGAAAGCCTCCATTCTGAACAACCGACATAATCCATGCTCCCTTCTCTGAGGCACTCAGGACGGAGTCACTCTCTGCTCACAGTGAAGAATCACAAGCGGAACAGCGACTCAGACCCACTGGCCTCAATGTGTGCATAGCTCATTGTCCTAACCAGCTGCTCTGTTCTTCTCGCCGTGTGTCTAAGTCAGGGTTCCATTGTTGTGAAGCGACTACGACCAAGGCAACCCTTAGGGGAAAACATTTAACTGGGGCTGGTTTACAGTTTCAGAGATTTAGTCCATTTCACCGCAGAAGAAAACATGGCAGTCAGGGTACTGGAGAAGGAGCTGAGAGTCTATATCTGCAGGCAGGAGGAAGGGCCAGGCTCGAGCTTCCGATGCCGCAAAGCCCGCCCCTTAGTGACACACTTCCTCCAACAAAGAAAGCCACACCCACTCCGACAAGGCCACACCTCCTAATAGTGTCACTCCCTATGAATTTATGGAAGCTATTTTTACTCAAACCACCACACAGTAGTTTTGCAAATGAAGCAAGTTATAATAAATACTCCGAGTCATGTGATCTGATAAGCTTGCACGGCAACAGAATAGGAAACACATTGGTTGGGCTCAGTGTTAGGTTTGTTTCCCCAAGCCAGTTTAAATTATTCCCCAGTAAGTAAATTATTCCCCTGATTTTCTTCTTGATACATTTTTATAAGTTTTGCACATGGTTTATTATTTTGTATTGTGTTGGTGTTCTGAGAAGAATTACAATTTCCCTTTAGGTTTTTGATCTGTAACTATGCCAGTTTATAAGTCACCTGTGGTCAATAAGTTTGGAGTAATAACTTCCACTTATCATGAAGAACTCCTGAAATCTAATTTTGAAAGTACAAACAGAAGGAAGAATAGAAAACCAAAGTAAGTCTATGATTTTTCTGCCTCTTTGTGGACATTCTGAATCACTATAGATGGTCTCAAAAGTTTAAAAAATTGTGAGGTTATAAGAAAAAAAACAAGTGCAGTTTTGTAACTGGAGGTAGAAAAATATAAAGGTTCAATATTTTTAGTTTATTATATAATATAATTATATTAATTATATTTTACTTGAAATAAATGTTTTCTGTTTTCTGTACAATTTAAATTGCCACTGGATTCATGAAATGCACGAGAAAAAACTTTTAATAGTGGCCATTTTCAGTCTTTTAAATTCCAACATAATAGAAAGTTTTCCCACTTTGAAATTATTGGGGTAAATTTTCTACCGAATGCAAGTACAGCTTAGCAGAGCTGTTGCAAAGGCTTTGCAATCACAGGCTGTGTATCTTTTCTGTGTTTGCTTCAGTTTTTTAGTTGGTGTGCTTCTGTTTTTGTTCTAACATCATACATTATAAAAAACAAGGGGAGGCAGGAAAAGTTATCAACAAACCACAAGGATAAAGATACAATTTATAACACAGCATCCAAGAACGGAGTTTTACTTCAGGTTCTGAAAATGCTGGTAATGTATTCGGAGTTCTACGGATAGGTCAGATAACAGAGTAAAAGTGATTGGTGTATCTAAACAAAGATGCTAGAATTGAGAACATTTGACCACTGTAGACTGTATGATTCATCTTACTCCTAGAAATCTAGCCAGCAGAGGAAAAATAATTTGTATGAAGATGTTCATAGCAGGCCCTGATTGCATCTAAAAATGCAAGTTTTCTAGTGCTTACTACAGGAAGGGCCAAATAGATGAGGGGCCGTACCAAGGTGGAATAGATTGGAAATATTTGTAAGAAAAACATAACTTTCCTCTTGTCATACTGAAAGGAGTTCTCCGTGGAACTGGATATTTGTAACTTGCTATTATGTGTCTCATAGAGCGTTTTCTTTATTGGTGACCAGAAGTTAACTTCAGGTAGCTTTGAGGGCTCAAATAAGCACTTGATACAAACTCTACTTCTCTGATACAATTCTTTACCTTGTAGTTTGATGGGATTGCAAACCCATGGCTCACCCTATCCTGTCCCCAACACGTTTAGAAAATCATTCAACTTCTTAGTTGTAGAAGCAAGCATGCCATGCCTCATCACTCCCTTTTATTCTCTTATTGAACTGACATTGTCAAGACCACAGAGACGTGATAGGGTAGTGGAATATATGCCTTCCCTTCATGGTTTAGCAACTGCTTTAAAAGGGATACAATTGGAAGTTAGCCTTATGTAACAACAATTATAATCTGATCACTCTAGTTAGTGACAATTGGTATTGTCTCCTTCTTGGCCTGTGGCATTCAGTGGTCGCTGTGGCAAAGGCTGCTAATTGCAACTCTCCTAGATCCCTTTTTCCATTTGCTCACCTTAGCAGAATATTTTTTAGTAGGATACATAGTGAAACATTGAAGCATGCATTTCTCAGATGCCCCTGCTGTTAATGTACTATGGGTATGATCCCTTTAAGTGCCGTGTTAGCAGAAATTTTGCTATAGTTTAATTTTGTGCTCATTTATAAGGAGAAATACGTCTTCCATCTTCTCGTTCTTTGTTGCTTCTGTTTAGTGGGAATTGGGTTGCAGTGACTAGAGAAGATGCTTTGGCCCACAAAGTAGCAAGAAAATCCCGTGAACCTCCTACACAGACACTCTGCCCTAGATCACATGTCTTGGGTCTTCCACCTGAAAAGGGGAAGTCTATATTGATTACAACAATTACGTCATTTTACAGCAGTTGAACTATTTTTATTGCGCTTGAAATGTATTTCTGATGTAGCTCTTGACATTAATTTCTCTGTAACAAAGTGACCAGCAACAACACTCTACAGCCTCAGTTGTTATCTGTCTTTACTCTTTCCAGATGACTCACTGATTCTACTGAGCAAAACACTCACTTTTGGGCTTTGGACCAGTTGGGTTAGGAGAGAAGATTCATCCCTTACAGCTATTTTCCTGGATTCTTATACATTCAAATACATAGTAAAGAGATGTTCATAAACATCACTGACAAACAGTACATTCTGAGTCACCCCACTTTTTAACACCCTTGAACTGAACCAAATCTCATCCTTCTCTGGCGTAACTCCTTTGTTGGAGAGAAAATGACCAACCCCCTTGTTTTACTGTATTTTCTCCCTGGATATCATTGTAATTCCCCATCTCATGAGCTTTTTCCCAAGCAGGGGATGTTCTTGATTTCATCAGACAGTTCCTTGTGGCACCAGAAGATTACCACATGTTAGAAAAGTCACGTGTATTTAATATTTAAATTTTGCTTTAATTCAATTAATATATTATACACGTTATATATTGTGATAATTTTATACTTGAGAAGGGCATGTAATGCTCAGATCTGAATGAATGCTCTGCAAACCCGTGTACCTTTCAATACACATTTGAGAAACATAATAATTTTTAGAGCTATACTTACCCTACTATTCTGTAAAACACCAGAACTTACTAATTCTCTCTCTGCGCTGGTTGGTACCCAATCTCATCTTTCTCTATCTCCCTCCAACCCCCTCATTGCAGACTTTATGGTCATCATTCTACTCTCAAACTCCAGGAGACAAAGTATGTTAGTGTCTACATATAACTGAGAATCTGTTAGAATAGCTTACTGTGTCTAGATTACTCCAATTAGCATAATGTCCCCAGCTCTACCATTGCTGGAAATGACAGGACTTCACTCTTATGTCAGAACAACACCCCATTTCTTTTATCCGTTTACTCTACAGCGGGTCTTCCTTGGGCTGTAGAACTGACATGTCATCTGATAGCTTCATTTTTTTAAAAAGATTTATTTATTATTATATTTATATGAGTACACTGTAGCTGTCCTCAGACACACCAGAAGAGGGCATCGGATCCCATTACAGAGGGTTGTGAGCCAACATGTGGTTGCTGGGAATTGAACTCAGGACCTCACATTTGACTGATTTCTGTCCCCCCAACACAGCCATTTTGCCAAGGTAAAGTGGCATATAACTATGGCAGGAATTTCTCCTTCTCTGATTACTGGTAATACTGAAAACTTTTTTTCAAACTTGTTGGCCATTTATGTTTCTTTCTTAAAACAAACAAACGAACAGACAAACAATTATCTACCCAGATCACCTCTCCACTTTATTGTTGCGTTGCCTGGTTGTACTGTTGTTGAGTGTTTGTGTTCCACACAAATCACACATCCGTCCTGGTCCCACAACTCTTTTGCAGATGTCTCCTCCCTTTCTCCCTTCTCTTTTCAGCTTTTCACTCTTTTCCTTGCTGTGCTGAGTTGCAACCTTTTTGTCTCTATTGCCTCTGCTGCCTGTGTTTTGGAATGTATCCAAACAGTCTTTGCCCTTGCCAGTGTTGCCTCCAGTATTGTGCTTTGTCTTTTGATTGACTTTGACTTTAGTTGTGTGTCCGTGGCCTACCTACTTTTCTCTTTGGCACATGGCTGTCTGGTTTTCACAGTACCGTTTCTGGAAGAATCTGTTTCACCGTCCATCTATGCACTTAGCATCTCTGTGAGAAATCAGTTGGCTGTAAGCACATGGATATGTTTCTGGGGTTTCTGTCCTGTGGATCAGGTGTGTCAGGAGTTTCAGAAAAGTCTGTCAGTCATGCCATTTCCCTTTTAGTGAATAATGGGAGTTATAAAAAGGATAAGGTGCATGAGTATTTTTCCTTTTAGAATTAAATATTTAATATTTATTAATGCATATAATGTATTTAGATTCAACTGACCCCTCATTTCCTCCTCTTCAACTCCTCCCTATCCCTGTTCCCACGATATTCTCCTGAAAGTCCCTTCTGAAGCAAAACGTTTCAAGTAAAGTTTGTCTTTGTTATATAAACACACAAACTCAAAACCTGTTACCCACATAACTGAATCTCTCTGAGATTAGTAATTACATGTGAGGATAGATGACATTAAACATAGGACATTTGGTTGTTTTAAAGAGTGCCTCATAGAGACAGCCTTGCCTGCACTGGTACCAAACTCAGAAGAGAAACTTTATAAATTTAGGGGCAAACATTTAGAAAGGGAAATATTTTGAATTTTCTTCTAAGTGGCCTTTACTGAACATTCAGTCTGTATGACAACCTGCTCTTCCCATGTCCACTTAGAATTCCATTTACTATTTGAATTGGAGGATCTCCATTTTCAAAGCTTAACAGGCTACCTAGTTTATTAAGACTGCATCACAGTTTAAAAGCTAAAGCAATATCAAAACAGAATTAGAGACCATATACACTTCGATATGATTGTAGAGCCGGGTATGTGGTCTCTTTAAAGCCTACTGCGTATGCACACAAGTCAAGGATGACAGAGTATTTCCAGAGTCTGACCTCAAAAGTCTAGGCCCAATGAGTCAAGTGAGGTCAATTCAGGGTACTGCTGTGTTCACAGAATAGACTTCTGGGTACTTCTGCTTCACAGTCTTGACTCCTGGTTTATCCTGTTCAGGACATGAGTCTGTCCTGCTGCACATGAGGATTCCTGCTGCACATACATGCATCATGGCCACACCAAGGGGCAAAGCTCCTTCCTCCTGTAGGCACTTTCTGATGGTTAGGAGAAGCCATATTAATTATAATTTGAAGTTGCTATCTGTTTCAATTCAATTTCTTTTACCTGCTGTGTCAACTTTATGTATAAAAGAGTAATCAGTAAGGTTTTTGTTTCTTTTTTCCATCCATGTATTGGTTAACACCCTGGAAAACATATTTTTAAAATTTCTATAATGAAATTACTCTTCTAATGACTTCACCAACCCTTTGAACAGGAATTCTAGTGTCTTTTGGTCTTCAGTATTGATATTTATGCAGCTATGCATAGTTTGGGGATTGTTTTCCTCTATTTTTTGTTATCTAGGGCTAAGAAGTTTTTTTCATTAGGTATAGTTTCAAACTATGATAATTACTGATGATGAGGAAGATGAAGATGATGGTGGTGATGATGGTGGTGGTGGCGTTGATGATGATGATGATATAACAAGACTACCTTGTAGAACTTTATGCCAAAAGGCACACCCATGCCTGTTCTCTTCACTGAGTACCGTGTTCTCAGCACGTCGTTCTGAAGTTATCATGATTACCCGGACAGATGTAATCTGAACAGTACTGTCTCTCTTAGTTACTTTTCTATCTCCGTGAAGAGAGATCCTGACTGAAGAAACTTGTACACCAAAGCATTTAATGGGAGGCCTGCTTACCGCCTCCATCACCATCATGGCGGTGGTGCCGCATCTCTGAAGGAAATCAGTCCCGTTTCTAAGTAACCATCACGAGCATCGAGCTTATGCCAGAAAACATGCTGTGTGTTCTGTGGTACTGCTTCTTAAAATCTTACGAGATTCTGTCTCCGTTTCATTAGAGGGGGATTTACAACCAGCTCGCCTAGCCTGGGTCACCCAAGAGAACTGAGTTCTCATGGTACCCCACCACCTTTTCCCAGCATGTCTCCTTGTCGGGACGTGTTTTGTAAAGTGTGGTTGCCTGAGTGAAAACGGCCCACATAGACCCACATACTTGAATGTTTGGGTCCCTGATTGGTAGAACTATTTTTGGGAAGGATCATGTGATGCAGCCTGGTTGGAGGAGGTGTGTCACTGGGGGGCAGGAGATGGATTTCAAAAGCCAGACTGTTCTCAGGTCTTTCTGCCTCACCTGCTGCATCAGGATGTGAGCTCTCAGCTGCTGCTCCAGCACCGGGCCTACCCGCCTGCTGCCGTCTTCCCCCCGCCATGATGCTCATGGACTCGTCCTCTGAAACCGTAAGCAAGACCTCGGTTGCCATGGTCATGGTGTCTCTTCCCAGCAATAGAACAAGTGACTAAGACCACGTTCCTCTCTCAGACTGTGAGCCTCCCGAGGCTGGTTCTCATCACTTAGCTTTCTTTAGAGCTTAGAGCCAGCAAAATGTCTCCATTAAGTATTTATGAACAAACCAAATCGCAACCGAGATAAACAGTCAGTTTGGATTGGCTATCCACACAATCAGTGCGTTTTAGTGTGTTTACTTTCTATGTAAATTTAAGACAATAGTCTTCGTAGCTTCCATTAAACAGGACTGTCCTCCTGGGATGGTCTGTGTTTGCCTTTGTGGAATCCTTTGATATTTTGAAGAAATTGCGATCTAGGAAGCTAAATTATATTTTACTTTCAAATGCCTGTATTAATATTTTTTACCATTCCTCCTGTGACTTATTACTTACTATAGGTATATATTATATAACACTAATGAAAGGGTTAATTTTTCTATATTCAACGGTGGAGAAATGGTTAAAAAAAGCTTTATTTATTTCCTTTTGTGCATTTGTTAATATGGACTGTGGGAGACAAATTAAGACATTCAATATCTGTACTGAAAATAGGAAATTATTAACTTCGTGTATTCCCGACAGAACATTACAGACCAGAACCTATATTGAAAAATAATCAACAAAAATACAATTATTTGTAAGCTGTTCTAAGCACAGAAATTGAATTAGATACTGTTTCATCACAAGACTTTCTTTTGCTTAGAAATAAATGCATCCCTGAGTTTATGAGGAGGTTGATGTAAAATATTTAATTTCATAAAATAAAATTTAAATTCATGTTCAAAACCCTGGATAGATAGTATATTTGGGGATGACCATGTTTGGTATGGGGGGGGAGGGGGATATCTGTTTAACGTTTATTAATACCGTTCTATTAAGATTTGTACATTGGACCCTCGGATCCCGGCCCGCAGCAGCTCTCTGCTCCCAGACCCTGTGAGAGAGAGACCCAACCGCCTGGTCAGGTGGGCACTCCTGAGGCTGCAGAGCGGAAAAGACCACCAACACTGCTCACCCCTGCCCACATCCCTGGCCCAAGAGGAAACTGTATAAGGCCTCTGGGCTCCCATGGGGGAGGGCCCAGGAGCGGCAGGACCCCTGCCAGAGACACCACCGGACCCTGAAGGAAACAGACCGGATAAACAGTTCTCTGCACCCAAATCCCGTGGGAGGGAGAGCTAAACCTTCAGAGAGGCAGACAAGCCTGGGAAACCAGAAGAGACTGATCTCTGTACATACATCTCGGACGCCAGAGGAAAACACCAAAGGCCATCTGGAACCCTGGTGCACTGAAGCTCCCGGAAGAGGCGGCACAGGTATTCCTGGTTGCTGCCGCCGCAGAGAGCCCGTGGGCAGCACCCCACGAGCGAACTTGAGCCTCGGGACCACAGGTAAGACCAACTTTTCTGCTGCAAGAAAGCTGCCTGGTGAACTCAAGACACAGGCCCACAGGAACAGCTGAAGACCTGTAGAGAGGAAAAACTACACGCCCGAAAGCAGAACACTCTGTTCCCATAACTGGCTGAAAGAAAACAGGAAAACAGGTCTACAGCACTCCTGACACACAGGCTTATAGGACAGTCTAGCCACTGTCAGAAATAGCAGAACAAAGTAACACTAGAGATAATCTGATGGCGAGAGGCAAGCGCAGGAACCCAAGCAACAGAAACCAAGACTACTTGGCATCATCGGAGCCCAATTCTCCCACCAAAACAAACATGGAATATCCAAACACACCAGAAAAGCAAGATCTAGTTTCAAAATCATATTTGATCATGATGCTGGAGGACTTCAAGAAAGATGTGAAGAACTCCCTTAGGGAAACACAGGAAAACATTAATAAACAAGTAGAAGCCTACAGAGAGGAATCGCAAAAATCCCTGAAAGAATTCCAGGAAAACACAATCAAACAGTTGAAGGAATTAAAAATGGAAATAGAAGCAATCAAGAAAGAACACATGGAAACAACCCTGGATATAGAAAACCAAAAGAAGAGACAAGGAGCTGTAGATACAAGCTTCACCAACAGAATACAAGAGATGGAAGAGAGAATCTCAGGAGCAGAAGATTCCATAGAAATCATTGACTCAACTGTCAAAGATAATGTAAAGCGGAAAAAGCTACTGGTCCAAAACATACAGGAAATCCAGGACTCAATGAGAAGATCAAACCTAAGGATAATAGGTATAGAAGAGAGTGAAGACTCCCAGCTCAAAGGACCAGTAAATATCTTCAACAAAATCATAGAAGAAAACTTCCCTAATCTAAAAAAAGAGATACCCATAGGCATACAAGAAGCCTACAGAACTCCAAATAGATTGGACCAGAAAAGAAACACCTCCCGTCACATAATAGTCAAAACACCAAACGCACAAAATAAAGAAAGAATATTAAAAGCAGTAAGGGAAAAAGGTCAAGTAACATATAAAGGCAGACCTATCAGAATCACACCAGACTTCTCGCCAGAAACTATGAAGGCCAGAAGATCCTGGACTGATGTCATACAGACCCTAAGAGAACACAAATGCCAGCCCAGGTTACTGTATCCTGCAAAACTCTCAATTAACATAGATGGAGAAACCAAGATATTCCATGACAAAACCAAATTTACACAATATCTTTCTACAAATCCAGCACTACAAGGGATAATAAATGGTAAAGCCCAACATAAGGAGGCAAGCTATAACCTAGAAGAAGCAAGAAACTAATCGTCTTGGCAACAAAACAAAGAGAACGAAAGCACACAAACATAACCTCACATCCAAATATGAATATAACGGGAAGCAATAATCACTATTCCTTAATATCTCTCAACATCAATGGCCTCAACTCCCCAATAAAAAGACATAGATTAACAAACTGGATACGCAATGAGGACCCTGCATTCTGCTGCCTACAGGAAACACACCTCAGAGACAAAGACAGACATTACCTCAGAGTGAAAGGCTGGAAAACAATTTTCCAAGCAAATGGTCAGAAGAAGCAAGCTGGAGTAGCCATTCTAATATCAAATAAAATCAATTTTCAATTAAAAGTCATCAAAAAAGATAAGGAAGGACACTTCATATTCATCAAAGGAAAAATCCACCAAGATGAACTCTCAATCCTAAATATCTATGCCCCAAATACAAGGGCACCTACATACATAAAAGAAACCTTACTAAAGCTCAAAACACACATTGCACCTCACACAATAATAGTGGGAGATTTCAACACCCCACTCTCATCAATGGACAGATCATGGAAACAGAAATTGAACAGAGATGTAGACAGACTAAGAGAAGTCATGAGCCAAATGGACTTAACGGATATTTATAGAACATTCTATCCTAAAGCAAAAGGATATACCTTCTTCTCAGCTCCTCATGGTACTTTCTCCAAAATTGACCATATAATTGGTCAAAAAACGGGCCTCAGCAGGTACAGAAAGATAGAAATAATCCCATGCGTGCTATCGGACCACCACGGCCTAAAACTGGTCTTCAATAACAATCAAGGAAGAATGCCCACATATACTTGGAAATTGAACAATGCTCTACTCAATGATAACCTGGTCAAGGAAGAAATAAAGAAAGAAATTAAAAACTTTTTAGAATTTAATGAAAATGAAGGTACAACATACCCAAACTTATGGGACACAATGAAAGCTGCGCTAAGAGGAAAACTCATAGCGCTGAGTGCCTGCAGAAAGAAACAGGAAAGAGCATATGTCAGCAGCTTGACAGCACAGCTAAAAGCACTAGAAGAAAAAGAAGCAAATACACCCAGGAGGAGTAGAAGGCAGGAAATAATCAAACTCAGAGCTGAAATCAACCAAGTAGAAACAAAAAGGACCATAGAAAGAATCAACAGAACCAAAAGTTGGTTCTTTGAGAAAATCAACAAGATAGATAAACCCTTAGCCAGACTAACGAGAGGACACAGAGAGTGCGTCCAAATTAACAAAATCAGAAATGAAAAGGGAGACATAACAACAGATTCAGAGGAAATTCAAAAAATCATCAGATCTTACTATAAAAACCTATATTCAACAAAACTTGAAAATCTTCAGGAAATGGATAATTTCCTAGACAGATACCAGGTACCGAAGTTAAATCAGGAACAGATAAACCAGTTAAACAACCCCATAACTCCTAAGGAAATAGAAGCAGTCATTAAAGGTCTCCCAACCAAAAAGAGCCCAGGTCCAGACGGGTTTAGTGCAGAATTCTACCAAACCTTCATAGAAGACCTCATACCAATATTATCCAAACTATTCCACAAAATTGAAACAGATGGATCACTACCGAATACCTTCTACGAAGCCACAATTACTCTTATACCTAAACCACACAAAGACACAACAAAGAAAGAGAACTTCAGACCAATTTCCCTTATGAATATCGATGCAAAAATACTCAACAAAATTCTGGCAAACCGAATCCAAGAGCACATCAAAACAATCATCCACCATGACCAAGTAGGCTTCATCCCAGGCATGCAGGGATGGTTTAATATACGGAAAACCATCAACGTGATCCATTATATAAACAAACTGAAAGAACAAAACCACATGATCATTTCATTAGACGCTGAGAAAGCATTTGACAAAATTCAACACCCCTTCATGATAAAAGTCCTGGAGAGAATAGGAATTCAAGGCCCATACCTGAACATAGTAAAAGCCATATACAGCAAACCAGTTGCTAACATTAAACTAAATGGAGAGAAACTCGAAGCAATCCCACTAAAATCAGGGACTAGACAAGGCTGCCCACTCTCTCCCTACTTATTCAATATAGTTCTTGAAGTTCTAGCCAGAGCAATCAGACAACAAAAGGAGGTCAAGGGGATACAGATCGGAAAAGAAGAAGTCAAAATATCACTGTTTGCAGATGATATGATAGTGTATTTAAGTGATCCCAAAAGTTCCACCAGAGAACTACTAAAGCTGATAAACAACTTCAGCAAAGTGGCTGGGTATAAAATTAACTCAAATAAATCAGTAGCCTTCCTCTACACAAAAGAGAAACAAGCCGAGAAAGAAATTAGGGAAACGACACCCTTCATAATAGACCCAAATAATATAAAGTACCTCGGGGTGACTTTAACCAAGCAAGTAAAAGATCTGTACAATAAGAACTTCAAGACACTGAAGAAGGAAATTGAAGAAGACCTCAGAAGTTGGAAAGATCTCCCATGCTCATGGATTGGCAGGATTAATATAGTAAAAATGGCCATTTTACCAAAAGCAATCTACAGATTCAATGCAATCCCCATCAAAATACCAATCCAATTCTTCAAAGAGTTAGACAGAACAATTTGCAAATTCATCTGGAATAACAAAAAACCCAGGATAGCTAAAGCTATCCTCAACAATAAAAGGACTTCAGGGGGAATCACTATCCCTGAACTCAAGCAGTATTACAGAGCAATAGTGATAAAAACTGCATGGTATTGGTACAGAGACAGACAGATAGACCAATGGAATAGAATTGAAGACCCAGAAATGAACCCACACACCTATGGTCACTTGATTTTTGACAAAGGAGCCAAAACCATCAAATGGAAGAAAGATAGCATTTTCAGCAAATGGTGCTGGTTCAACTGGAGGTCAACATGTAGAAGAATGCAGATCGATCCATGCTTATCACCCTGTACAAAGCTTAAGTCCAAGTGGATCAAGGACCTCCACATCAAACCAGACACACTCAAACTAATAGAAGAAAAACTAGGGAAGCATCTGGAACACATGGGCACTGGAAAAAATTTCCTAAACAAAACACCAATGGCTTACGCTCTAAGATCAAGAATCGACAAATGGGATCTCATAAAACTACAAAGCTTCTGTAAGGCAAAGGACACGGTGGTTAGGACAAAACGGCAACCAACAGATTGGGAAAAGATCTTTACCAATCCTACAACAGATAGAGGCCTTATATCCAAAATATACAAAGAACTCAAGAAGTTAGACCGCAGGGAAACAAATAACCCTATTAAAAAATGGGGTTCAGAGCTAAACAAAGAATTCACAGCTGAGGAATGCCGAATGGCTGAGAAACACCTAAAGAAATGTTCAACATCTTTAGTCATAAGGGAAATGCAAATCAAAACAACCCTGAGATTTCACCTCACACCAGTGAGAATGGCTAAGATCAAAAACTCAGGGGACAACAGATGCTGGCGAGGATGTGGAGGAAGAGGAACACTCCTCCATTGTTGGTGGGATTGCAAACTGGTACAACCATTCTGGAAATCAGTCTGGAGAATCCTCAGAAAATTGGACATTGAACTGCCTGAGGATCCAGCTATACCTCTCTTGGGCATATACCCCAAAGATGCCCCAACATATAAAAAAGACACATGCTCCACTATGTTCATTGCAGCCTTATTTATAATAGCCAGAAGCTGGAAAGAACCCAGATGCCCTTCAACAGAGGAATGGATACAGAAAATGTGGTACATCTACACAATGGAATACTACTCAGCTATCAAAAACAATGACTTCATGACATTCATAGGCAAATGGATGGAACTGGAAAATATCATCCTGAGTGAGCTAACCCAATCACAGAAAGACATACATGGTATGCACTCACTGATAAGTGGCTATTAGCCCAAATGCTTGAATTACCCTAGATGCCTAGAGCAAATGAAACTCAAGACGGATGATCAAAATGTGAATGCTTCACTCCTTCTTTAAAAGGGGAACAAGAATACCCTTGGCAGGGAAGAGAGAGGCAAAGATTAAAACAGAGACTGAAGGAACACCCATTCAGAGTCTGCCCCACATGTGGCCCATACATATATAGCCACCCAATTAGACAAGATGGATGAAGCAAAGAAGTGCAGACCGACAGGAGCCGGATGTAGATCGCTCCTAAGAGACACAGCCAGAATACAGCAAATACAGAGGCGAATGCCAGCAGCAAACCACTGAACTGAGAATAGGACCCCTGTTGAAGAAATCAGAGAAAGAACTGGAAGAGCTTGAAGGGGCTCGAGACTCCATATGTACAACAATGCCAAGCAACCAGAGCTTCCAGGGACTAAGCCCCTACCCAAAGACTATACATGGACTGACCCTGGACTCTGACCTCATAGGTAGCAATGCATATCCTAGTAAGAGCACAAGTGGAAGGGGAAGCCCTGGGTCCTGCTAAGACTGAACCCCCAGTGAACTAGACTGGTGGGGGGAGGGCGGCAATGGGGGGAGGGTTGGGAGGGGAACACCCATAAGGAAGGGGAGGGGGGAGGGGGATGTTTGCCCGGATACCGGGAAAGGGAATAACACTTGAAATGTATATAAGAAATACTCAAGTTAATAAAAAAAATATAGAAATAAACAAAACAACAAAAAAGATTTGTACATTGTAAGCTCCTATAGAAAATTGCAAACGAGCTCAAAGATGTTAAGTTTCTTAAATATTGTTTTTATTATTTTAAATATATGCACTTCTGTGTGATTCTTAAGCCATCTTTTCCTTTTTAATTAAACAATACACATTCTATACTTTTTTTAATTAGTTAACTCACTTTATGTGTCTGAGTACACTGTAGCTGTCTTCAGACATAGCAGAAGAGGGCACCAGATCCCACTACAGATGGCTATGAGCCATCCTGTGGTTGCTGGGAATTGAACTCAGGACCTCTGGAAGAGCAGTCAGCGCTCTTAACCACTGAGCCATCTCTCCAGCACATTTTTCTTCATTCTATACTTTTCAATCAGCATATATAAAGCAAACACCAGGTGCTCACTAAGCTAATTAATACATGAATTAATTTTATATATAGTTAATTACTATATATCATTTAAATATATATTAATAGCACACACACATATATATGACATAGAGAGTAACTTAAACTCGAGCCACAAGGTGAATACTAAATTACAGAGTGTATTTCTGTAGGTTACAGCCAGACCTTGGCTGAGTTCTCTGTCCTTTGTTATTACACGCTTCCAAGCACAGACTTTCACATCTGCCTCCCTCACCCTCATCCCCTCAGTCATCCTCTCCACATCCCTGCTGTGCCCAGCCTCCCACTGGTCTGTTCTCTGAACAGCAGGCTCAGATCTTTACTGAGCAGGCGATGTCGACTTCTCCCGCTCCGATTTAAACCTCCACTGCCTTCCAATCACATCCCAAGCAAAATTCTAACAATTTTAATTTACTCTAACAAGCCAAATTCTCAAAACCCAAATACCTTCCAGGGCCAGGTCCCCAGCTATAATCCACTTAAAAGGAAATCCCTAAATCACAAAAGAAAAATATAATCGTGTATACATAGGGAAATTTAATTAAGTGTGCCCACACTTAGCACAGCAATGGAAAAAATGTTAAAGTAAGGCAAACATACTGCAAACAGTGAGCAGATATTTAACGATAATTAAACCAGTTATTAACCAGATTTATCTACTGGGCACCTATATTTTGATTTTTTTCCCTCATTTTTTTATTAGATCTTTAAGGATTCTGTGCAATGTGTTTTGATCATATCCATCCCTCTCCTAACTTCACCCAGAACCATTCCTTTTCTTAACCACCCAACTGGGTGTTTCTCTCTCTCTCTCTCTCTCTCTCTCTCTCTCTCTCTCTCTCTCTCTCTCTCTCTCTCTCTCTCTCTCTCTCTCTCCTCATCAAATCCAATTTATGCCGCCTGGATATTCTCGGGTATGTAATCCTCCAGTGGATCTTGGTCTACCCACCAGGCTGCCCCTCTTGCAGCAGGTCACCTGCTAATCACCCCTCTCCCAAGGGGTTGTGTTGGACTTCGTGCCCACTTCTTTTTCTCTGTGCTGGCATTTTGCCTTGAGCCCTGCCCCGTCCGCACCTCGCGTGTATTCAGTTTATAAGCAATAAGTTCAATGAAGCAAACGAACACAGCTACGATTCCACGTGACTACCTTGTGTACTGTGTGTAGCCTGCCAGCAGCCGCACAAACACCTCGGCAGCGGTCAGCGCTTCCTCCATGCCTATGACCCGGTTTACCGTGTATCTTTGAAAGAAGAAAGTCTGGAGCCAGTCACAGCTGCAGTCGGCAAATACCCAGGGTGTTGTGACACGCACCAACCACAAGGGGGCGTGTGTTGTCACTGCCATCGTGAGCTTAGCTGCCTTGCTGTGTCTAGAAAACACTCTCGGCACTCACCCACAACCTCTGACTCTTACAATCCTTTTTAGCCCCGTCTTACACAGCGATCTCTGAGTCTTTGGCGGAAGTATGACATAGATGTCCCACTTAGGGCTGAGCACTCTGCAGCCATCTGTTCTCTGCACTTCCATGGGTTGGGTGGGTCTCTGTTTTCGCCACTATCTGTTGCTGAAAGAAACCTTTCTGATGAGGGTTGAGAAATGCACGACCGTATGGATGTAAAAGTGAGTCGTTAGGAGTTGGCTTAATATCATGACCATTTAGCAGAATAAGAATAGCAGCATCACCCCTAGGTCCCATGGCCTGTCTAGCCACAATAACTTGGCTCATTAACAGTGTAAGACCTGGTTTTTGTCTTATGGGTTAGCAATTAAATCCAAACAGGAAGTGGTTGGTTATATCCATGATGTTCATGCCACCATTTCGTCGGTGGGCATGTGTTGCCAGGCCTGTGGTTATTATAGCTTGAAGGGTTCACAGCTGGGTAAGAATGATGGCTGCCTCTCTTTTCTGGCAGCCCACAGTATACCTTCCAGCACCGTGAAAGCTAGCCAGTAGGGAGAAAGCTTTCAGACAAGTACCAGTTTGATTACTCCATGTTCTATGACTCAAGTATGTGTTGTTTTAGGAACAGTACTTGATAGCACTGTTTTTAATTCTTTCCTTCCTTCCTTCCTTCCTTCCTTCCTTCCTTCCTTCCTTCCTTCCTTCTTGTTTATCATTAAACTAGTTCTTTGACAATTTCATACATGTGTATAATGCATTCTGGTTACCCTCTTCCCCTAAAGCAGTGACTTTTCCTTCCCGTGACTCTATCTCTCTTCAACTTCATCTGGCTGTTCGATAGGCTCAGGATGAAGAAGAGTCATTGGTCTCAGCTGTGTATTGACTACTGACTCGATCAAGCTCTAGCAGATATTTTAAATTCAGTAGTCAACAGAGATGACCCTAATTGAACCAAATGGGTCACACAACAAAACTAAAAGTCATAAACCCGAGGAAAAGATGGGTGGGAAGAGGTAGGTATGTGAGGGAGATAAGGGAGGTCTTTGAGGGGAGAGAGTACCCGTGTGATGTTCCAGCAGATTCCTACCAAATGTACCAATTAAATTCAACATTCTTTGAATCATTCTTCCTTTCCTTTAGTGTTCTTGACTTCCATGAATCGGTTTCCTGAATTAGGTTAACTCTCTTTAGGGCCCACATGTGAGAGACTACATATACTGCCTCTGCTGTCATGACTGGCTCTTTTCACTTAACATCATGTCCTCCAGTTCTTTCCTTGTTTGACAACAGGATTTCATTCTTCCCATGGCTGCATAATACCCCACTGTGTATACCTGTCATATCATCTCTACTTATCTGTTGATGGACACATTTAGGCTGATTATGTATCTCAGCTACTGAGAACTGATCCACCAGAAATACAGATGTATAAGCCTCTTTGCCAGGCTGATTCCTTTTTCTTCGCACATACACCCAGAAAGGAGATAGCTGAATCACGTGGTGGATTAGTTTCTGAGAGCATTCTCACAGCAATCCACACAAGAGCACAGAGATCACAGCTAGTATTTGTCAACAACGCGCACAACTCCATTTGTGAGGACACCAGGGTCCAAGGGTTGGGTAGAAGAGATACGAAAATCTAGATCCTACTGCCTGAAAGTTGCACCAAGGACTTGAAAAAAAAACTGCCAGCAGACAGGAAGTCTAGGGCTGCCTTTCTCTATCATTAATGGGTTGCTTACAGCGTGGCTAGTCAAAACGTAGCATCCCATTCGTGAGTCATTTCTACTGTAAGCATTGCTTGCAATAACTTAGTGACACTTATTTTTAACAGGCAGGTAAGAGAATCAAATGAACTCTAAGTCAGATGTATGTTCCAGAAAACCTCACCTCTTCTGCTCATGGGATGGAGAATGAACATGAGTAGTCTTATATGTGCCAACCTGTGAACAGGTGCATGGATTTATGACTGACATACACCAGCTAGTGGGATTATGGAGTTGGTAGATAGATTTCTCTGTAGACTTGGGTAGAAAATGCCCAGCTGATTCTCAGTACGTGTACCGCTTTATATAACCACCGTCTTAGTTAGTGTTTCATTGCTGTGGACAGACACCATGACCAAGGCAACTCTTATAAAGGAAAACATTTAATTGGGGCTGGCTCACAGGTTCAGAGGTTCAGTCCAGTATCATCACGGTGGGAAGCATGATAGACATGGTGCTGGGAAAGGAGCTGAGAGTTCTACATCAGCAGGCAGCAGGAAGTGACAGTGACACATTAACTAGGCTTGGGCTTCTGAGTCAAAGCCCACCCCCTAGTGACTACTTCCTTCGATGAAACCACACCTACTCCAACAAGACCACACCTCCTAATAGTGCCACTCCCTATGGACCAAGGATTCAAACACATGAGTCTACCAGGGGTCACACCTCTTCAAACCACCACAACCACAATGTTCGTAAGTTCCTAAGTCTGCACATCTTCATCAGCTCTAGACATCTTCATCCTTTTTAATGCAGCATGTGGGTAGATGAGTAAAAGACCCCACTATGGTTTTAAACTGGACTCCCTTATTCTTTAGGTTGTTGAGTGGATCCCATGTTTATCAATCATTTGGTTTTCTTCTTTCGAGACTTACTTGCTCATGTCTTCACGTCTCTGACATGTGGAAGTTTTTACATACTGGTCACGAGTCCTTTGCTACCCACATATATTGAAAACGTGCTCTTCTGCTTAAAATTTTATCTTTTCACTCTCATATCCTTAAAGGTCAGTGTGAAAGAAGAAAGGTTCATATCACAGCACTAAAGGAAGTAACACACACATATGATAAGCAGAGGTGGTAAAAAAAAATATGCACAGGTGTGAAAATCACTATGCAACAACGATATCCACCAACCCAGAATTAACCCCAAATACAGAGCTTTTATAATCCTCGTTCTTATTAATGCATGGCAAACCTTATAAGAAATAACAGAAAAGGGGTTGGGGATTTAGCTCAGTGGTAGAGCGCTTGCCTAGGAAGCGCAAGGCCCTGGGTTCGGTCCCCAGCTCCGAAAAAAAGAACCAAAAAAAAAAATAAATAAAAAGAAATAACAGAAAAGACAACACAAAGGAAATTGTCATATTTGCTGTGATAAAATGTCACTGCATTGTAGAACCAGTAGAGTTTGAAGAAGATCTTTTGTAAATTTAATGGTAGAAGCGTGCTAGCATTGTAGAAACTTGGCCTCATTGGTTTATTTATTTAAAACCTGTCTTCCCCCTTTCAATTATACTACAGTATGGTTGGCATAATCGAAAGTATACTACAGTATAATTAATAAAAAATGCATACCTTTGAGATATTTGACTTAATGTTTTGATGTGAACACACATAGTTAAATGTTTATCCCAGTCAAGCCAGTTAGCATTACATTGTTACCCTTTTAGAAGTTGTGATGACAGCTCTTAGCAAATTGGAAGAAGGATAACATTGTATCTTTGTTTATGCTGCTATGGAATAGGTCTAGATCTTACTTAACTTGCTTAGGTAAAACTTTGTGCTCCTGAGTGAGATCTGCTCATCCGCCTCTGGCCCTGGCCATCTCTAGTTTGGCCTCTGTCACTGAGTTTGACTATTTAGGCTCCACAGGTCAGTGAGCTCATGTGGTATTCGTCCTGCACATGTATGTTACTCAGTTCAACATCCTCACGATCATCCATGTTGCTGTGAGTGTCAGGATTTTCTCCCACTTAAAAGAACGAATAGCATCCCATCACTTACACACCCTGCATTTTCTTTATCTGTTCACCACCCTGAACTGCGCCCATAGCTTGACCGTTAGGAACAACACTCCAGTGAATGTGGGGGCTGTATATTCCCATTTGGATACTGATTATATTTCTCTTATACAAGTGCGCAGAATTAGGATCGTCAGACCGTGGTCATTCTACTTTTATACTTTATCCTGCGAGGCAATGTCACACTCCCCTCCATCCCCCCATTGCAGAACTGATTTATGTTTCCAGAGTTGGGGTGCAAGGGCTCCCCTTTCTCCTTATCCATTACTCTTCTCCCATGCACTGCATCTCAACTACAGTTTCCCCTTCCTCCACTCCTCCCAGTTCATCTCCCCCCTCCTCTGTTTTCTTTTTTTTTTCCTTTTTTCGGAGCTGGGGACTGAACCCAGGACCTTGAGCTTGCTAGGCAAGCGCTCTACCGCTGAGCTAAATCCCCAACCCCCTCCTCTGTTTTCTTAAAAAAAAAAAAAAAAAAGGCCTCCCAGAAAAATCCATCCAACATGGCCTAACCAGATAGAGTAGAACAAACCTTCATACCATTTCTCCTTCCCGGAGAGATGTGTGCATCTGTCCCTCCTTTAGTCTCCTTGTTACTCATCCCCTCTGGGTCTGTGCATTGTAGCGTGACTGTCCTTTACTTAGCAGCTAGTGTCCACTTATGAGTACATACCTCGTTTGTTTTTCTGGATCTAGGACACCTCACTTGCGATCCTAGTTCCATCCATTTACCTTCAAATTTCATGATGTTATTGTCTTCAGCGGTAGAGTAATACTCCATTGTGTAAATGTACCACTTCCTTTTTATCCGTTGCCTGGTTGAGGGACATCTATGTTGTTTCCAGCATCTGGCTAATGGTTAAGCAAGTGTCCTTGTGGGATGCCCGAGTGGTGTAACTGGATTTTGAGGTAGATTGATTCCCAGTTTCCCGAGGAACGGTTATATCGATTTCCAAAGTGGCGGTACAAGTTCGTGCTCCTACCATCAATGGAGGAGTGTTTCCCTCGCTGTGGATTAGGCACAAGCTGTCACTTGTGTTTTTGATCTTAGCCATTCTGGCAGGAGTAATATAGAATCTCAGGGTCGTTTTGATTTGCATTTCCCCAATGGCTAAGGATATTGGTAGTTCACTGTTGTGGATTGAAGAGTTCATAGCTGGCATGATGATAACTTTCTCTCTCGGACACCATGCAGAGTAGCTCCAAGCACCACAAATGTTTACTCAGCAGCAGTGAAGTCTCCCGTTAGCACAAGTGCAACTTCTCCATGTTCGATGAGCTCTCCAAGGGTTGTCTTTGGCAATGGGACCTTACAGTCAATTTATGGAGGGCAACTATCAGTCTTGGCAATAGCCTGAGGTGTTTGGGCAGCTTCTGTGCGGCCTCTTTGGCTAACTCAATTACATGTAACCCATTGTGTACAGGAGGCTTCAGTAGACGACAAGGAGTGTCTAGTTGGAACATGGTCTCCCTGTTATTTGGTGACTCCAGTTATATTCCTTTATTATTGAAAAGCTTAAAGCCTAACATCCACACATATGAGAAAACACACATTGTCTTTTTGAGTCTGGCGGAGTCTGGCTTACCTCACTCAGGATGATTTCTTTCTAGTCTATCCATTTACTACAAAGCTCACATTTTTCAATACAGCTGCACAATATTCCCTTGTGTCCATGTTTTCATTGTCCATTCTTCAGTTGACGGACATCTCAGCTGTTTCCATTTTCCCGGTATTGCGAATAAAGCATCAGTGTACGTGTGTACAGGTGAGCAGGTGTCTCGTAGGAGGTTGGAGAGTCCTTTGGGTGCACGTTCAAGGGTGGTGGATCTGGATCTTGAGGGAGAGTTATTGAACTGCCAGACTGATTTCCATAGCGGCTGTAGAGTTTGCATTCTCACCTCAATGAAAAGTGTTTCAGTTTCCCTATATCATCACCAGTGTTAGCTCTCATTAAAAAAATTATCTATGTATCTCGGTATCTAGCTATGTATCTAAGTATCTATGTATCTATCTATGTGTGTATGTCTGTCTATCTATCTATCTATCTATCTATCTATCTATCTATCTATCTATCTATCTATCTATCTATCTATCTTCCTTTCTCTGTTAGAACCGGTTCAGCAAGCACCTGAGATTCTTGAAATGCTTTCCCATGCTAATGAGCCATTCTGGTACCATATTTCTTTAGCCAATGACCTTTGCCCATCCTGGATCTTCCTATCCCATTTCCCCCCACCCCCAAATTATATAAGCCTTGAATCACCCCAAGTGAAGTTACTCTGCCTCCCTGCAGCTGGTCCCAGTGGGTCTTAGCCCTACATACTCAGGGCTTCCGAACCCTCCATCTGTCAACTCTCCTCCCTTTGCCTGGACCATATTGGCTGATGACCCAAGAGAGCAGGGAGAGCCACATCCATCCATCTCTGATCTTGACCATTCTGACTGGGGTAAGGTGAAGTCTCAAAGTAGTTTTAACTCACGTTCCACGATGGCCGAGGATGTCGAATATTCTTTGTTTCTCGACCATTTGAGTTTCATTGCTTGAGAACTCCCTTAGCTCTGTACCCCGCCTTTTAAAACCGGGTCATTTGTCTCACTGCCACTCGTTTTTTCCCACTCTTTGTGTATTTTAGATACAAACCATCTACCAGAGGTGTGATTAGTCAGGGCATTTTCTCATTCTGTAGCTTGCTGCTTTGCCCGAATGATGTATAATTCCCATACAGACGCTTTTCAGCTTCACGAGGTCCCATCTGTTAGTTGTTGGCTTTGGAACCTTTGCTCTTGGTGGTCTGTTCAGAATGCCTTTTCCTGTGCCCATGAGTTCAAGGCCATTCCTCAGCTCCACCTCTATCAGGTTCAGGGCATCTAGTCTTAGGTTGAGGTCCTTAGCCCGTTTGAGGTTGACTTTTGTGCTAGGTGATACGTATGGATCTATCTGCGTTCTTATGCGTCCAGCCATTCTATCTGCCATGCGTCATTGTTTGAGTGAGATCTTCTGTAGAGCCCTTTGAGATGGGAGATGGCAATACCTCCAGCAATTCTTTTATTGGTCGAGATTGTTTTAGCTATCCTGTTTTGTCTCCGGTGGGTTTCTATATGAAGTTGAAGTTTTGTTTTTTTTCATTTCTGTGAAGAATTGTGTTGGAATTGCATGGTATAGGCAGATTGCTTTTGGCAGGATGGCCATTTTCACTATGTCAACGCTCAAAACCACCAACTGTGGACTTACAGAACACCTCATCCACCATCATTGTACCCCACACAATATCGCTTCTGATCGAGGAACTCACTTTCAGACAGAAAGATGTGACATGGGGCCCATGGTCACGATTCCACTGGTCGTACTACATTCTCTGCCATCCTGAGCAGATGGCCTGATAGAACAATGACAGATTTTGAAGACACAGTTCTAGTGCAGGTTAAGTGGCAATGGCCTATAGGGCTGGAACAGGGCTCTCCAGAAAGGCACTATATGTTTTGAACCAACATCTAATATATGGTATGATTTTCCCCATAGCTAGGACTTATGGGACCAGAGTGGGAGAGGGAATAGTTCCACTCACTACCTCTCTAGTATCCTACTAGGACAACTTTTGCTTACTGTTCCTGTGAGTTTAAATTCTGCTGACCTAGAAGTTTTAGTTTCAGAGAGGGGAGAGGTCCTTCCAGGAACCACAGAAACATTCCATTGAAGTGGAGGGCCACACCCCTCCCCCAAACCCCCCATGCCACTTTGGACTTTTGATGTCCTTAAACCAGCAGGCTAAGAAAAGAATAACAGTGTCAGAAGGGGTGAAAGATTCAGATTACCAAGGAGAGATTGTATTACTTCTCTGTAAGAAAGATTATGTCTGGAGTGCAGGAAATCCTTTAGGATGTCTCTTAGTGTTGCCATAGCCTGTGATTAAAATCAATGTGAAACTACAACGATCTGACCCAAGCAGGATGGTAAAGGACAAAGACCCTTCAGGAATGAAGATGTGGGTCCCTCCCCTTAGAAAAGAACCAGGACCCGCCGAGGTGCTTGCTGAGGGTGGGGGAGTACAGGATGGGTCAGGAGGCTGTGAGAAGTCTGGGCATGGAGTGTCCAACTTACAGATGAAAACTCCTGGAGGTTGTGGGAAGGATGCATAGGTGGCTTTACACCGTCAACCTTAGGAAAGGACTTTGAAGATAAGCTTTAACCACTGCTCTCGGCTGCTCCTGACGGGTACGGTTTGAGGCAGCAGCGTTGGGTGTGGGTGGAGCTGTAAGCGTTTGCTTTGTCATCAACAGTGAACTTATGTTCATACTTTAAAAACTAATCCCTAATGAGAGCATAAAAATAACAAAGAGCCAACCTTTATGTCTGGTATCTTTGTATAAACTGGAAAATTAAATCAACTTTGAATTCTTCATGTAGATGCTTCATGTAGATTAAAAACAAAACAAAACAAAAACCAAAACCCAAGAAAAGCAAATAGAAAAATACCCTGCACCATCCCCAGTGGCAACGAGAAAAGAATGTCCAGCCTCTCTCCACTGTGTCTAACCAGCAGCATCTCATAAGTAGAAAGTAAAATGGGGAGGAGAAAGTCAAACTCGGAGTTAATCATTTTACAATTACAACTCCTGCGGACTGTGCAAGCCCAAAGGCTTCAGTTCTTCCCAGACTGTTCCAGATGCCCCGAGAGGGCCAGGGTGTGTGTCTGTCCCATCTCTGCATCCTTAGTGCACATTTCAGTGCCTCAGGGGGGCTTGGGATGGTGCCAACAAATTGGTTAGAGCATTAACTATTCTCCAAGCTCTGTCTGCAGTTCCAGTTTGCAGTGTCTTCTCATTCTCTCTGCTGGGTCTGAGACTCTGCCCCATTGCCATTGGTTTTTGGCATATCTCTCTGCTTAGAAGGATGAAAATTTATTCAGTGGCAGCATTAGATTTTTTTTTTGTTTTTTCTACACTCCACAGAACAATTAATTTAGCAAATTCTGAATGCAGTAAGCCATAAATGAACGTGTTTCTGTTTCTCCAGATTTTTCCTAGTAACATAATTCCAACAGTTTCTTGACTGTGAAAAGAAAAATAATTCATTGACTTTACCAACTTCATAACATTTTCCTGATTTTTTTTTTTAAATTTTGAGGTTGATGGGAGGAAATCTCAGGACATAGTCCCTACTAGCCGAGAGCTGACTTTGTAGCCTGTTATGGTCTCTAACTCACACACTCCCCTCCACAACCTCCAAAATGCTAGCATCCCTGACCTAGCCTGACTGTTGTCATCTCAAAACATGTCTAATACTGGACTTACTCTGTACCCTTGCATCAAATCTGCACCTCTGAGCAGTTTGCACTGCTTCAGTGGGTAGCAATTCTGTCCTTTCAGTGGGTCACTTGACTCATGACTCCCTGTTCCTTAAGCTCAACGGATAACTCTCTGGCCAGTGTAATGTAAAGCACATAGATTATTCAAATAATCGTCTCTACTTCTGTTGCTGCTCTCCTGGCCGGAACCACCGTCATCTCTTGTCTAGGCACACATGTGACTACTGCTGTAGATATGTCCCACGTCCTCCCCTCCAGCTCTCAGCAGATCACTACAGCGACACGAAGGCTTCCTAGTCCCGCCACTCTCCTTGCAGATGCTCTGCAATGGCAGCCTCTTGGGCAGCGTCATCATGGCTACTTGCTCCCCAGCTGAAATTACTCCGTATGTCAATACTTAGCTGTAGCCACAGTTGTACCGAATCCGTCTGGAGGGAATAAAGATTTAGCATAAATGGGACCGACACCAATTTGTGTGAGGAGATAAATGAAGAACAGCATAACTGGAGCTGTTCTTGATGTCACCTATGAAGAAAACACCCAAGAGCCTGTTGGTAAGCATCTTAGGAATGTCTTTCCCAGGACAAAAAGCCTTTGGAAATGAGAATGTGGGCCTAGGTTATCTGCTGGGGTATGCTGGATGATACTGATCTCGTTTGCATGAGAGACAAGAGACGTGATTAGAAAGTAGAGCGCTTTCCCTAGAACACTGTTACCTGTACCCACTAGAAGATGATTAATTAAAATTAGATGATAGCTATAATTATTGTTTTTCTGCACAGGCCATCATTTTCAGTTACCAAAGAATTCATATTGAGATTCAACAACACAGATAACCGAGTCAAGGAGGAAGAACTGTTGGAGCAGGCCCGGAAATTCACTGTCAGGTGTAAGGTAAGGGTTGGCGCTCTGGGCACTCGGCGCGTAAGTCTCATTCTCCAGCTTGTAAATGCTTACCTGCTGCCCAGTACCGAGAGAAGAGGAAAGGGATACGGGGAATAGACAGCTGCTACCTTTAAGCGTAAGTAGGCAGCACTAAGACACTAATGTTATAACTAAACAATACAATGTCGCATAATTCTGGGCAGTGGCTGCCCCATAAAAGAAAAGGTATAACGTTTTATTTCCAAACTCTGGTCACAAACCATTGGCCCAGAAGAATGGCTTTTATATATAACTGAGAAATAGTAACGGAGACAAATAACGAAGGGGTGCACATAGATGCACATGGATGGAGGGATGCACATGGATGAAGGGATGCACATGGATGAAGGGATGCACATGGATGGAGGGATGTACATGTTTGAAGGGATGTACATGGATGGAGGGATGTACATGGATGGATGCACATGGATGAAGGGGTGCACATGGATGGATGCACATGGATGAAGGGATGCACATGGATGAAGGGATGCACATGGATGGAGGGATGCACATGGATGAAGGGATGCACATGGATGGAGGGATGCACATTTCCATTTGCTGTTTTCCTGTTTCCCCATCACAGAGGAAGTTGGGCCTCAAGACCCTGGGCTCTGGGAAGCATGTGCATCTTCCGACTGCGTGGGCTGAGGTCATCTATCTGGCTCAGTGCAAAGGGGAGATCCAAGATGGTATGTATATGGTCCCAACTGCAGACAAACCCCAAGTGTCCCTCAGCTCACAAGGACATGATTTGAGAATTTAGAGTTTTATTAAACTGACTAAATGTAAGGTAGGCGATTCTTCTTTTTCTACCAAGATGGCTCATGATGTTCCTTAACCAAAGTTCCTCTGTAATTCTGAATTTATGACTTTGACTGTTGAGCTTTTTAGTTACAAAATGGGTTTTAAAAGCTCAGCTGGGTGATGGTGGCACAGGTCTTTAATCCCAGCACTGGGGAGGCAGAGGCAGGTGGATCTCTGTGAGTTCACGTTCAACCTGGTCTACAGGCAACTCCAGGACAATCAAAGCCACACAGAGAAACCCTGTCCTAAAAACAAAGCAAAAACCAAACCCAACCAAAGCTTTTTCTCAGTATAGTCTTTACTGCCTTCCCCCTAAAGTTGGTAACACATTTAAGTCACTGTATAGTCTTTGAGTAAGTTTACCTGCAGTGCTTAGTTACCTAAATAAAGGGGTTTATGCGCATTATAGCCTTACTTATAAAACGTTAACCAGATGGCCGTTGGCTTGGCTTTTTTCCTTCTGCTTTAATGCCTTTGCTCATAGCCTTTTATCTGGTACTTCTCACTTACATGGCTTCTTCCAAGCAACTTCCAGCTAATCTAAAAAAGAAATTAAATAACATTATTTTTAAGGGGATAAAATTCCTTCTCTCGTTAAACTAAACGTTATGTGTGTGCCTTATAAAATGAGTTTGGGGATGTTAACTGCTAAGGTCAGAGGATATTTCCCGAGGAAATTGGGATTTGTAATGATGCCGGAGAGCTCAAGAACTCAGAGAAGGAAGCATGTTTTGCACTTAACTTGTTTTTATGGCCCTGCGACTCAGCACTGGCACCTCTCAGACGTTTAAGAGATACTGTGGTGTTAGGCCTCGTGGTTTACCACCAACCATCTTCATTGCTACCAAAGGAGCAGGGAAATGGAAGAGAGGGAAAGAGGGGCGGGCCTTGGGGAGAGGGGCAGGCCTTGGGGAGGAGGGTTACATAGACACCTGTTTCCCTTGGGGATTTGGCCTTGGAAATCGCCCACAGTGACTTTCCTGGGTTCTATTGACTGAAACAGTCACTAGGCCTGCTGGGCTTTGAGGCAACTCTCACTGGGAAGGTTAGAAAGCATTTCCAAGTACAAAGGAGCCCAGAGTAGGATGGACAAACACTGGATTGCAAGATGTAAGCACAGTATGCAGAAAGCCAAGGTTAATTTTTCAGTGACAAACTTTGTCTTCATTCATGTTTCAGAGGCTTTAAATATGCTCTATGCCTCTTTGGACCATGTTTCCTTCGATTGCGACCAGCTTCCCACCCTGTTTTTTCTTGCGGAATCAGTTTTATATCGACTCTGCTGCGATGCATTCAAGAAGGAATATTTATATTCAGTTGAGATAAAACTGGTGAAGGTATGCTTCAAATTTTAATTCTTAAAGGCACGAGCGATAAGTGCTGTCTGCTTTGGGATCAAACAAGATATTGGCATTTAAGAAGGGCGGTTTAATCATCTCTGAGCATGAATATAGTATGTAGGTTGCTGCTTAATGGCAAAGGTGAAATAGTTTGAGAAAATGGAATTTCACAAACTGTTTAAGAATATAACTATGTAAAAATAATCATGCCGCTGTTCTAAGTACACAAAGATTTTCTTTCAAGGATTAAAAAAAGGGTTTTTTACTTTCATTTTATGCAGATGGGTCATTTGCTCCCATGTGTCTGCATACTGTGCATGTATCCTGTGTGTGTGTATATGTGTGTATGTGTGTGTGTATGTGTGTGTGTGTTTGTGTGTTTGAGTGTATGTGTGTGAGTTTATGTGTATGTGTCTGTGTATATGTGTATGTATGTGTGTATGTTTATATGTGTGTGCATGTGTGTATACATGTGTGTATGGGTGTTCATTAGTGTGTGTATGTGTGTGTGTGTGTGAGTGTGTATGTGTGTATGTGTCTTAGGGTTTTACTGCTGTGAACAGACACCATGACCAAGACAAGTCTTATAAATGATATTTAATTGGGCTGGCTTACAGGTTCAGAGGTTCAGTCCATTATCATCAAGTCAGGAACATGGCAGCATCCAGGCAGGCATGGTGAAGGCAGAACTGAGTGTTCAACATCTTCACCTGAAGGCTGCTAGTGGAAGACTCACTAGCAGGCAGCAAGGACTAGGGTATTAAAGCCCACACCCACTGTGACACACCTATTTCAACAGGGCCACACCTCTTAATAGTGTTACTCCCTGACCCAAGCATATACAAACCATCACGTTCCTCTCCCTGGTCCCTATAGGTTTGTTCAAACATATGAGTCTACGGGAGCTACACCTAAACATAGCATAATGCAAAATACATTTAGTTCAACTTCCAGAGTCCCTATAGTCTATAGCAGTCTTATCAAACTTAAAAGTCCAAAGTTCAAAGTCTCTTTTGCAAGTCTTCTAATCACTTAACTGCAATCCCCAAAGCAAGACAGGAAACCAGCTGGGCAAACTCCAAACTCTGCATCTCCATGTCTGATGTGAAGCTGTCTTCACATCTCCAGCTCCTTTTTCATCTGTGGTGACTGCAACAAACTTCTTTCTCCTGGGCTGGTTCTCCTCCCTGTTAGCAGCTTTCCTCAATAGATAGCCCACAGCTCTGGCATCTCAAACCTCTTGGGGTCTCCAAGGCAACTTCAATGTTACAGCTTCTTATTTTAATGTCTGGGATACACACATGGTCTTCTAGGATCCTCCAAAGGGCTGACATCACTTCTCCAGCTCAGGTTGATCCACTCCACTGCTGCTGCTCTTCTTGGTGGTCATCCCATGGTACCGGCATCTCCAAAATATGCTGGGGTCTTCTGCTGTAACTAGGCTTCAGCAATAGGCTCTCTTCATGGTGCCAAGTCTCAACTCCTTTGCATGACCCCTTCAGTCCTGGGTCATCAACTACAACTGAAGCTGCACCTTCACCAATGGCCTTCCATGGTCTCTCATGAAAGACCCCCAGAGTGGGGAGACCCTCACTCAAGTCTCGGGATGACGCAACACCCCAAGAACTCACACAAGACCGTCCTTGTTGTAATCACATGAGTTTATCGATAGCAACCAGTGCACTGGGGTCGAGACTCGTATCCCACGCAGGGGCAGTGGAGTTCGACCCCGAGAGGCTGGGAGAAGAGGTATTTAAAGGGAGAAACCACAACCCGAGGGGGCAGGGATGGCGTCATAGAATAACAGTGAAAAATCACAAGGAAGAACTCTGTCCCCCAAGATTGTTTCCTAGGAGAAGCTGTCTCCTACTTCTCAGATTGTTTAACTTCATGGTCCGCTAGTTCCTAGGAGAAGTTGTTTCCTGCTTCTCAAGATTGTTCTCTAAGATTTATGGTCAGCTAGTTTCTGGGAGAAAGCTGTTGAGCTGGCCAATGTAATTATCCATTCTATAGCCCTAGGCGAGGCTTCTTGGAACATACAATTCTGGGGCCTAACCTGTTTTCTTTTTCTGCTCTAAACTTTGTGTCTAGGGGGGCAACTTTAAAACTTTTATCTTTCACTCACAGTACCCAGCCTCAGCTGCTCTTCATGACTCCTTCCTGCCTTCAAAACCAGTACCACCTGGGTGACTCTACACTTTACAAAACACAGCTGCAGCAAGAGGTACAACCTTGGCTATCTCTGGAACACAGTTTCTTTGTGCTCTCAGAAAACACTTCCCAGAAGACTTTACCTCAGTGATGCAGGTTTCTTTTTAATCACCACTAATTTCTTAGCTCCAGCTAACCACCATCAATTGTCCCAGTTGTTCCTTCTATATTTTGCTCTAAAGCCAGAGCCACATGGCTAGAACTGCTGAATTCCATTGCTTGCTGGGGCTGGAACATGCCCCACCCCCCATTCTATTACTAGCTTTCTGTTTTCCAACTCCCTCTCTGCCTAAGTTTGACCTTCCTGGAACTTGCTCTGTAGATTGACCTTGAACTCAAAGATCTGCCTGTCTGTCTCCACTGGGATTAAAGGTGTGGTGCACCAATCCTGAATTTCAGTTTTTCTTCACCTAGAACTTGCTTTGTTCTAGGCTGGGCCTTGAAGTCAGAGATCTGCTTGTCTTTGACTCCTGGGATTAAAAGCTTGTACTACCATGCCAGGACCTAAACTTAGCTGGGTGGGATCTTGCCCCAAGTCACTACTCCCTTGATTCAATTTAATATCCTTGAGCACAAGATTCAGCTCTATTTTATTTCCTGGTGCCCCTTTAATACTCGAACCATTTATTTTATATTTTTCCTTTCTCAGCTTGCTACACTTAATTAAAATGCTCTTCATGAGGCTTAACCAGAGAACAAAGTATATGATGGGCATCTTTGAGACTTCCTTTGTCAATGCAATTAGTCTGAGTCTCTTCACTTCAGGCAGACTCTTCAGACAATGGCAAAAAGTAGCCCTTTTTCCACCAAAATACCACAAACCAGTTTCTAGGCCACATGTTGAAATTGTCCACTGAAACCTCTTGGACCAGGTACTCACAATTCAAATCACTCTCAGTAACAAAGGCTTCCATATTCCTACTAGCATAGCCCATTAAGCCCAATTTAAAGCATTCCACTGCTTTCCAAATCCAAAGTCCCCAAATCCACATTTCTCCAAATAAAAGCATGGTCAGGACTATCACAGCAATACCCCACTCCTGGTACCAACTTCTGTCTTAGTTAGGGTTTTACTGCTGTGAGCAGATACCATGACCAAGGCAAGTCTCACAAAAGACAACATTTAATTGGGGCTGGCTTATAGGTTCAGAAGTCCAGTCTATTATCATCAAGGCAGGAATATGGAAGCATCCACACAGGCATGGTACAGGAGGAGCTGAGAGTTCTACATCTTCATCTGAAGGCTGCTAGTGGAAGACTGACTTCCAGGCAGCTAGGGTGAAGGTCTTAATCCCAGACCCTCAGTGCCATGCCTATTTCAACAAGGCCACATCTCCTAATAGTGCCATTCCCTGGGCCAAGCATATACAAACCATCACAGTGTGTGTGTATGTGTGAATGTATGTGTGTGAGTGTGTATGTGTTTATGTGCTTGTGTGTGTGTGTGTGTGTGTGTGTGTGTGTGTGTGTGTGTGTGTGTAGTGCTCTCAGAGGAAAGATGAAGGAACTGGATCCTCTGGACCTACAGTTACAGACTCTAGCTGTGAGCCTCCATGTAGGTGCTGGAAACTGAGCCCATGTCCTCTGCGAATTAGAACAACAACGCTCTTAACCACTGACCTCTCTCTCTAGCCCTTTCCTTTAGGGATTAAAAAAAAACATGCAAAGATTAAAACAGAGACTGAAGGAACACCCATTCAGAGCCTGCCCCACATGTGGCCCATACATATACAGCCACCCAATTAGACAAGATGGATGAAGCAAAGAAGTGCAGACCGACAGGAGCCGGATGTAGATCGCTCCTGAGAGACACAGCCAGAATACAGCAAATACAGAGCCGAATACCAGCAGCATACCACTGAACTGAGAATAGGACCCGCATTGAAGGAATCAGAGAAAGAACTGGAAGAGCTCGAAGGGGCTCGAGACCCCTTATGAACAACAGCCAAGCAACCAGAGCTTCCAGGGACTAAGCCACTACCTAAAGACTATACATGGACTGACCCTGGACTCTGACCTCATAGGTAGCAATGAATATCCTAGTAAGAGCACCAGTGGAAGGGGAAGCCCTGGGTCCTGCTAAGACTGAACCCCCAGTGAACTAGATTGTTGGGGGGAGGGCGGCAATGGGGGGAGGATGGGGAGGGGAGCACCCATAAAGAAGGGGAGGGGGGAGGGGGATGTTTGCCCGGAAACCGGGAAAGGGAATAACACTTGAAATGTATATAAGAAATACTCAAGTTAATAAAAAATAAAAGAATTAAAGACTATCTAATGAAAATGCCAAAAACAAAAAAAACAAAAAAACATGCTATGTTCATTATTTAAAGCTTCTGAGAAATAACTTTAATTTTAATTTGATGGGAGTGGCCCTGTCAATTCTCTATCATACCAGAGTGATTCACCAGGGAGCCGCCATCATAAGGTTTATGCTTTATAAATCTTCAGTCAAATGCTCCCAATGTTTGTAATAGCCAGTTGACATGGGAACAGTTGACATGGGAAAAATTTATTATAAAAATGATTTTAAGAATAACTAGTGTTTTATTGCAAATAAATTAAGCTTAAATAATGTTTCATTATTACAGAAAAGCAAAAAAGATTAGGAGAGTTCCTTAAGAATTCAGTGCCACCTGTCTTTATAACAAGCAAAACTGATCACAGCTTTGGTTAGGAGGGCATTCCCAAGTCCATCCACCATTAGGAAGTTTTGGAGAGATAACTGTGTCGTGTCCTTTGTCTCAGAGCATTCTGACCATGTTAGGAGTGGCAGAATGTTAGGAAACATCAGATAAACTGCCTAAGCAGAGACCTGAGATCCTGCATAGAAGAAAAGACTTAACATATTTACACTTGTCTTGGTGTGGTGAGATTATAATGATTTAAAAAAATTTTATTTATATATTTTATGTATGTGAATACACTGTTGCTGTCTTCAGACACTCCAGAAGAGGGCATCAGATCCCATTACAGATGGTTGTGAGCCACCATGTGGTTGCTGGGAATTGAACTCAGGACCTCTGGAAGAGCAGTCAGTGCTCTTAACTGCTGAGCCATGTTGCTGTAAAATTTAAAAAGTTTTATTTTACCTGTACTAGATCTGGTACCACAGTGCCCCAAGACATCTACTTGATATTTTCATCTCAGTCAGCAAAGCGTCTCACCTGCTCTGCTCCATCCCATATCACACTGCCGATGGCTTCTCTCTCAGCCTGGCAACAATCTCTCTACCCATCCAGTTCCCAAGGCAGGTTGCCAGACATACACATCCCAATTCCGTGGTGGTCCAATGTCTCCAGCCACCACACTCTCTTGAATTTGATTAAATCACCACATGAAAGAACACACAACACAATAACCTCTGATCCAATTGATAAGATACAATTGCCCACCTAGACACACAAAGCCCTGTACACATCCATCCCTTAAGAACATTCACAACAACCTGTAAATGTGCAGAGAGGAATCTCAACATCAGCCTCCATGTTCTCTCTGCTCCTCCTCCTTCCCTCACTCCCGACTCCTCCTCCTCTTGAAAACGTTTCTCCCACCCATCCTTCCTTCTCGTCCAATGACAGGCCTCATTCTATCTTGTGCCTGCCTTCACCTGCAGACATCATCCTACAGAGCCATCTCTCCAGCCACTGATTATAATGATTTAAAAAAAATTTTTTTGTATTTCCCAAACTTCTCATTATGGAGACACATTTATATGTGAGAATATGAAGACAGATCAGAGTTTAAATATAGATACAGGTGTGGGACAGAGGACACCCACGTTTGTGTTCATAATGAAAGAGGTCAAATGGAAATGCACAGCACAGCCTCACAAGTCCACTGTCCATGCTGCTGCAGCCACCCTGCTCCACGCCTCGGCTTGGTTTTCTGCAGAGGAAAAGATTCAGCCCCTCGTGCTGACTTTTTGTGTCTCACAGTGTATGGGCCATAGTCACCTCCATTTTGAACATCAGTGAAGAGCTAAAAAATGACCATTTCAGCAGGAAATGTTTTGAAAACCTAGACTGGCCTACTATAGTCCAGAAAGTCCAGTAGGCTCTCAGCCACAATTTTATCTTTTTGAGCTAATACGAACTAGCCAGTGGGAATAGCTTGGCCTGAGTCCCAAAGTGCCATCCTGGCTTTTGTAGAGTTTTCTTTATGAAGCGAAAAGTCTATTGGAAACCTTCCTTCTGCTCTCTCCATTTGACAGAAGATGTTGTCGAAAGGTACTATTCCTGTTGCAACGTGACGGGGAAGACTTTTGTGGTGGGTAAGAGAGAAAACATCTGGAGGCATCTGGAAGAGTCCAGAGCAGAGAGAGAGAGAGAGAGAGAGAGAGAGAGAGAGAGACAGAGACAGAGACAGAGACAGAGACAGAGACACAGATAGAGAGACAGAGAGAAGAGGAGGAGGAGGAGTACTGGACATGACCAGGGTTTTCTTTGAGAGAAAGGAGAACAGCAAAAATGGCTGGCAGGCAGAGAAACCTTGATGTTATGAAGAGGGTGGAGATCTGGAACACTCTGGGGCTAGCACAGTGGAGGAGCAGGAGGGAAGTAAGAAAGGCTTTGAGATGTGTAACAAAGATGTGAATAGGAACTGAAGAAATCTGGAGGCCAGCACCGGGTTTGACATTCATGCAACCGCAAGTACATGTCAACGGAGAGCCGTGGGTTGGCCCTTCTGCCCAACGCAAGGGAATGATGCCTGTTTTGGGTATGGGAGCCTATTCTACAAGTTCCTGAAAGAATGCCGGCCTTCATCTAACATCCAAAAGTCCTGTGCAGTCCAGCTTGAGGTGTCATTTCTGGACATACGCGCTTTTGGAGACACAACTACTGTAACGAATTTGGGAGTCCCATCAGAGTCAACTCACAGGAAACTTGGCTTCCCCTCTGGGAATTCTTGGTCTCACTAATGAGTGAGTCCAAGAGCAGACTCGAACAGAAGCTCAAGGACAACTTTATTGGAATTGAAAAGAAAAGCCCCAGGGCAGGCCAGCTGTCTGTCTCAGCAGCTTCCCAGAGGCCATGGAGGGGGGAGAGAGAGAGAGAGAGAGAGAGAGAGAGAGAGAGAGAGAGAGAGAGAGAGAGTGATAAGATCCAAGAGTGCTTCGTGGTGGCTTGTAGTGACTGTGCTGGGAGTGGGGGGTGGGGGTGGGATCCTGGAAATGGCTTACACTTCATCCCACTGGAAGGTTAATTACTCCTCCAGTCTCTCCAGCATGGCTTGAAGTGAACTTGCCTTCCTGAAGGGTAGTACCACCCTGGGCCATCCCAATGGCCTAAGGCAGAAGGGAAGAGGTAGCAGCATAGGTCACCACCACCAGGTAGATTGCGTTCTTCTGGAAAGACGGAGAGCCACTCTGCCCGTGACACTGTCAGAGCAGACTCCAGCTCCACTCCAACTTCTGACTCCTCGTTCACCGAAACTACTAAGGCCTGATTAAAACAGCAATATACAGCCCCCGAGCACAGCCCCAAGTCCAGATTTTGTGCATGGTCTTGGTCTTTCCTGTTGTCTGTTCTCTAAACAGAAGAATTTTAGCCATCGAAGTGTTTCTCAAAAACTGCAGAGAGTAAAATATAAGAAACACCAGTCCGGATTCGTGTAAGCTACAAAATAAAATAAATTGTGTACAGAGCTTCAGTATAAACACAGACATACAGAGCAAGATAATTCCTATGTAGCAGTGATCTCCCAGTTAGAGGCGTCGGGGACACAAGAGGAGAGGCAGAAAGAAAATGGAGGAAGGTGAAGAAAGGGAGGGAGGTGGGGAGAACGGGCAGTCAGAAGCAGAGACTCAGGTGGAAGGTCAGGCTGCAGAGAAAAGAGACACAGAGATGTCCAGAGATAAGCAAAAGGACAGTTTCCAGTAGAATGATACAAACAAAACACTCCTGAGCTGTCTTTTTGTTGCTTGTTTTTTTCTTTTCTGGGTGTAGTAGTAACTAAGGAAAACGTCTCCATCAGGTAACATTGACGAGGAAATAGGAAATTAGGGTATAAGACAGCATGACCATTTTTATTATTCCCCTCGATATGATCACCGCCCCTTTAAAAGGTCTTAAATGATGCTCCCGGGCTGCCTTTTTAGCCTGTACCTTTAATCCTGGGAGCCTGCGCGTGTTAGCGGGTCACCAGACCTGTTGCTGTGTGTTACACAGCCAGCGGATTTTTTAAAAACTGGATTTTTAAATTTATTTACATTTCAAATGTTATCCTGTTTCCTGGTTTCCCCTTTGCACACCCCCTATCCCATCCTCCCACCCCCTGCTTCTGTGACGGTGCTCCCCCACCTACCCACCCACTCCCACCTCTATTCCTCTACACTGGGGCATCAAGCCTTCACAGGACCAAGAGCCTCCCGTCCTCTTGATGCCAGATAAGGCCCCTTCAGCGCCTTCAGTCCTTTCTCTAACTCCTCTACCAGGGTCCCTGTGATCAGCTCAATGGTTGGCTTCGAGCATCTGTATGCTCTGTATTCGTCGGGCTCTGGCAGAGCCTCTCAGGAGACAGCTGTATCAGGCTCCTGTCAGCATGCACTTCTTGGCATCAGCAACAGTGTCTGGGTTTGGTGTCTGCCTGACAGCCGGTGGATTTTTACTTTCTTACTTCCTAACAGCACTTTCTCTGAGTGTCAACCGTGTACAAAGCCCATTGCTCACACACTGTGCACACTTTACTTTTATGTATAAAAGGCTAGTGTTTGTACAGTTTAGGAACATTTCTAAATACCAATTTCTGTTCATCAAACCACTGTCATTAACAAAGGCCCCGGGTATAAATAAGACCGTTGACTTGAGGGTTTACTTGAAAGTGAGTGGATTTGGGGAAAGACCACCCTAGCTTTCAGTTCCTGGAATAGAATTTATCGTCTTTCTGTAACAGTGAGGGGAGAAGCATTTGAGGCTTGGCCGTGCTCGATTACCACGTTCTATTTTAACACGTGCCTCAGTCAATACTTTGCGCCTTTGTTAAAAGTGTTTGATTTCTCTCACGCAAACTTAATGGCCATCGTTCCTGTCATTCTATGTGGCTCTTTGATTTAGTAACTCACACAGAATGCAGCCCATTTTTAAGAATTACAGTTTTCATGTTGTTATATGAGATCTTGTGTATTGTATGTTTCTGCAGATGTCCCACTTTTCTGTAGCTTATGTAAAACAGCCCAGTTTTAGCCGCAGATAAACTCCTTTGGTCAGAGAAGAGTTTGCTGTGTTCAGTGTTGCCATGTGATGAGGGACAGGCACCCCGTACAGCTTGTGATGAGAAGCTGCACATTTCCCGGTGCTCCCCAAGTCTGTTTTTCAAGCCATTTTGGTTAGAAGCCATGGGAGGAACTCCATAACACCGCGTGATCTACCCCTACATAATACACAGCCTCCCATACACCGAGGTAAAGGGAACTCCGAAATTCATCGTAGCATTTTCTTTCATCATGTGTCTTATTTTTGTTTAAAAACCCCATCAATTCACTCCATGAGTTATTTAAGGGCTCCCATCTACAATTCAGAAAAACAATGTTGCTTTAAAGGACACAGAACCAAAAGGCATCCAGAATGGCTCGTCTGAACGAGGGTAGAGATGACTTATTTAAGTCTTTCTTCTGGCTGAACCAGCATTTCAGTCTTGACATAACCGTTTTAAAGTTATTTCAAGAACACATAATATCAACCAAGTTTGAAATTGTTTTATCAGAAAGTAAGTGTAGTAATAAAAAGGTTTATCTTTCTCTATGGCTTTTAGGCATCTAGTGGTGCAATACACAAATGCCTTTCTCTCTTCTCTCCTGACAGATTGGCTATCTGATCTTCTTACGACTTTTTGTATTTTTCCTGCACGGTCACTTAGAAAATTTTAAACAACACTTGCTCAGGCTGCAGCCATATTTATACGGTAGAGTATCTTTTATTTTTATGCTTATAACTGTTTTATGCTCCATTTTAAAAACCTCAGACTGTCACCATAAAGAGTGTAAGCTGTTTAATGTCTCATGAGAAGTGAGGCCTCCAGTGAGGGCTGCTGGACCCGCAGTGTCTCTTCAGTGTTTGTTTCCCCTCAGAAACTTAGAACTTCCTGTGGTGAGGACATTTTAAAATCTTGTCTCCCTGCAGTCTGAATAAAACCTACATCCTTATGAACTGTACTCATCACCCATGCTATAGACAACCGGGATCTAACCTTGGCTGAAACTAAGAATTTGTCTGACCGTCACCCCCTTCTCCCCATTCCCTGCTATCCTTCTGTGAGCAACCATTTTTATTTTCCAACTACTTGTATATGGTGGTGACCCAGGCTCAACTTTCCCACCTGTAACAGTAGCTACCACAGCAAACAAACAATAAAGCAACGAAGTTCGTATTTTAAAGTAAGTCTATTGGCAGTGTAGACGCTGGACAGGAATAGGGAGAGAAGAGAATTCTGGAGGCCATCTCAGCGTGGACATATAGCAGGGTGCTTTCAGTCATCCTGATCGATCCTCAAAGGCAGACATGCTATCAGCACTTGGACACATTATAGTAGGCATTCGGTTACACACTGGAAAGAAGGACTTGTTGAGAAACAGCTATTGAAAACAGACATGGTTGCAATGGGGAGTGCCTTATGGCAACATAGTTTTAAAGCATTTAGAAGAGAAAAGACTGATTTTTAGGTCATTGGCTCTAGGTCACCTGTGTACAAAAGCGAGGAATCAGGAGGAAGTTGGTGTTCTTAGGTATCGACTGATACGTTCAAAATTTGGAAAAATGCGACAGTGTATTTGAGTGTCACAGAAGAAGTGAAGAGAAGGATTTACACAGCTAAGGAGACCCGAGGGTGTCATATCCCATATGAAATCCACTGAACCCGTTTAATGTCGCTCATATATAAATGTATTCAGGGTTTATCCCTTGAGACTGGATGAACAGGAGCTCGCTCCTGGGGAAAACAGAATAGCAATATTAATTAATGTGTACTATATGTACAGCAAATAATTATATATTATAATATATAATACACAGACTATGTTAAGTCATACCTATAGTTTAATTTAAAATTTTTAAGAATTTCATAGACCAGTGCTACATTTACATTATCTTCCCCCTCCACTTCTCCCCAATCCTCCTGACCTCTTTTCAAATTCATGACTCCTTTTTTAATTACATCCATGTGCCTGTGTAACTATGGACAGATCACACTGAATCCACTTGGCGCTGTCCACGTATGTATGTGTGTGTGTAGAGCGAGTCTCTCAGAGCTCTATCCTCAGATGCAGAGATCCCTTAATTAACGGCAGCGGAGAGCTGGAGAAGAGTGTACTTGACTGTCCATTCAACCATCACACAAAGCTGTCTCGAATTATAAAAACTCTCACAAGATTTACTTAAGGTGCAGTGTCCTTCCTCACCCCCAGAGGACACACCCACCATTATAAATTTTAGCTAGAGAGAGCAACGCACAACAGCGGGAGCTCAGAAACACTGAACTTAACGACACTTTAACAGCTAAAAGACTAACTGAGCGCAGTGCGAGGCACGAACAAAACGTCCCTCACGATCTTTCTCCCAACAGCGCTTTATTACTCGGAACCATCCTACTACAAGTATCCAAACATCCTCTCCAGTCTGCAGTTCATCCTGAAGACGGCGGAAATTATATGCAAGAGAGAGCTTCATTTTGAAGTGTTTGAGAGCTTACGTGAAGTGGAGGACCCATTTTCTGATACGGTAGGTAAACAAATATGGCGGGTACGCTAGGTTGCGTTTCCATGAGGTAAAATGGCTGTGACCCTACACTTATTCTCATCAGTTAAGCACGCCCTGGTGAAGCCAGGCTTAGATTGAGGGAGGTCGGGAGAGTGGGATGCTCAGGCACACCTCTTGGATCATAGAATGCTCAACAAGGCATGGGCTGTTCATGTGATTTGTTACTTCTTTGAGAGGCGCAAGGGCGTACCAACTCTTCCACATAGGCCATGCCTCAGCCACTTAAGAATACTAGCATGACTTAGATTCCTAAGAGAACATTTTAGCAGATCCTATTTCATCCAGGGGAAGGATGCCTGGCCATGAAACATATGTCACAGGGTCATGTTCTCCATTTTTCACGTTGAAATAACATTTAATCTGCCACTGAAGTCAGCTGAGAACTTCTCAGTGCTCCAACCGGCACCCAGCTTTAGACCCAGCACCAGGGAGGCAGAAGCAGGAGGATCTCTGTGAGCTCAAGGCCAGCTTCACCCAGAAAGTTTAGTGGCAGCCAGAGACACACAGTGAGATTCCACCCTCTTCAGTTCAAGTTGAGAGATTAAAATAATTCTAATACATAGTTAAATATTATACAAACAAGTCCAATGAACCATGCCATTGTGTATAAGACATGTTTTTCAAAGGACAAACTTCAGTGTCCTCGGTAATAATTTATTTCATTTACTCAAATATTTTCTGAATAACAATGCCAGTACTATAGAACAGGGTTTTTTCAATTAATTTTATAGTCTATAAACAGAAAATCTGTTCTTTTAATTTTTCAAAAAGGAGAACATCTTTTTTTTTGTGCATACAGTGCACATGCATGCATGTATTCACATTTGCACGTGTGTGGTCACGAGTGTTTGTGTAGATCACGAGGCCAGAGGGAGATGTTGGAACCCTCACCGACTGCTCTGGACCCTAGAGGCAGAGTCTTTCCTTGAACCTGGAGATGTTCCATTCTTCCTGGCTGGCCGAGCTAGGCAGCTTGCGCCAGAATCCCCTGTCTCCAACTCTAGAGAGCTGGCATGACAGGCGGGCTGTCTGAGCAGCCAGCTTTTCTGTGAGGGCTGTAGACTCACAACCCCCCCTTCCCCCCAGTGGTAAGCACTTCATCCACTGAGTCTTTTCACCAGCCTGGAAAATACTTAAAAAAATAATTAATTAATTTTTTTACTTATTCACTTTACATCCGCTCAAGGAAAATACTTCTAAGTTAAGTTCTAACAATTTGTGAAATCTAAAGATTTGTGAAAATTCCTCTTAAAATAGCTTTATCTATGTGTGACCTCACAATCTTCCCACACTCCCTCTCCTGCCTTTCAAACACTAACTATGAACTTAGCAAAAATACATTTTATCATGTACGTTTATAACTTTTAAACTTAGGTATTTGTCCCTCGGCTCATTAGCGATAGGCCGTCAGCATAAAAAGTGACACTTGCTAAGTAATTCGAATCATTTGTTTATAATTAATAACAAACGCAAGTTGTGCCATGCAAAAGGAGGTACTTGTTTCAAAATTAAAAATATGTTTTGATGATAAATCTACTTAAGGTAGGATGTGAAACTGCTAAAAGAACAGTGATCCCAGAGAGGAACGACCTGCAGGACAACCGAATGTGTGACCTAAAACATAGCCATAACGTTTAGGTGTTCGCTCTAACTTAAACAGGTCACAGTGATTTTCAGAGGAGGATGCGGCTACCTTGACGGAAATGAGTGACCCGTGTGTTGTATCTCCTAGTAGTGTCGCAACCTGCAATTTGCCTATGCAAATATAGCAACCTCAGCCCCACCACGTTCTGGCTCAGGTGGGGCCACACATTTCCAGGCTGGTTCTGTTGAAGAACAAACCTATTTCCACCCTTGGAAGCAATGGACACGCGCTGCTCGAAGGGGCAAAGCCCCACAGCTCACGGGACGGACCCGTCTGCCGAGAGCGACATGCGCAGTCCGAGTCTTCCCGTGCCTTTTCCACTCTGTAGAACAAAGGACCTCAATTCTATTTCAGCTCTATCCGCGCGATTCTCTGAGGGGACTATAACGCATTTGGGGCTGTCAGGTTTATTGCCTTTCTTTTCCTTCTCCAATTACTTCATAATATAACAACCATAAAGGATAGTGGAGCCACAGTGCTCCTAAATCACCGCTCGGCTAATCAGCACTGATTCATGGCATGATTGCAAGCCCTAAAGTTCCCCAGTTTCCACCCAATTTCTCCAGTGTGGCTTTTCGAAGCCAGCCTCTCCAGTTCAGCCGAGCCTCTGCCCATTCAATACCCATTTCATTCCCTACTTCGGGGAGTGAGAGAGGAAAAGAAGAGATAATAGAACGTAAAAGCTACACCAGTGGCCATTTCTTCTCCCGTCGTTATCGATGCTATATTGCAGTCCAGGATTTATCGATCTATCCATCATCCCTTATCGTCTGACTCTACTAAAAGGGCCACGCACAGCCTGCACTGGACATTGTAAAGTATCTTATGTTTAATGCTCACAGAAACGGAGTAAAAGCACTTGCAGAATTTGCTGTACAACCAGTGCTAGAATTACTTCAAAATCCTGTAGAATTTACATATCGTAAGATACACGATACAGATGTTTGGTTTCACCCCCAGGTAGGACACTTCCTTCCCTTGCCCCCAGACACAGTTTCTTCTCTTAATGTCCCTTTAAGTAATCCAGATCCATAATTCCCACCAACTTTGATAAAGTGGTACACTTTTATTAGCTTTGCAATTGCAGAGCCCCATTGCAGGACTGAATTTCCCACTCTGTCTGGCCAGCAGCACAGTTGACGTTTCTAAGCACAGTTGTCACTTGACGGTAACAACGGAGTTCTTTGGAGGATATGAAAGAACTCAGCTAAAATGGAGTGGCCCCCTTATTAAATATTACTATCTAACATATAAATAGTTCCCTGAAAAGCAGCAGATACACCAAATTTTGCATTCTGATGTGATCAGGAGTCTTTCCCTCTCACACCTCACACACTCTGTAAGCAAAAGGATGTGATCAAAATCTGGGACACTCTGCCAAGCGTCAGGGATGCTAACCGAGAAGAGCATCCTAACGAGATGGGTGGCCTTCAAACTTAGGAGCACTGTCCAGCGATTTGTGTTGCTATCTGGCTACCACGTTTGTATTAAGAGGTCTTTTCATGGCAATGCTACTGACCCCTAAAATGACTGAAAACAGGACAAAACTCGGAACGCTGCATCTGCAAGCCACAGCAGAGCCCACACCTCCAATCTCAACTCTGTTCAAAGAGTCTGATCAGTCCCTCGGAGGGAGTGTACTTACAGTCTCGAAAACAGCGTGTTATCAGGATTCCCAACAGCACTTGGGCAGGTGGGCGTCTCACAGAAGGGACTGTGCAAACTGCGGGATGATAGTCGGAGGCTGGACGGCATGGGAGGAAGATGGAGAAATCACAGGACATGGTGAAAGAAAAAGAAATAGAAAAAGAAAGAAAGAAAAGGCAGGCAGAGAGGGCTGGAAAAATGTTCTCCAAAGTCACTGAATTCGGTGCTTGGTGCTTATCAAATTATCATCCAGTAAAAGCCACTCTCAATTTTCCCCTCCTTTTTTTATGTTGGTGTGCATGCCTGTGTGTAGCCAAGTTTGAGCATCTAGGTGGGCGTGGATGCCAGAGACCGACACCTGGTATCTTCTTGTTGTCTCTGTCCTCCAACCCCCAGCACTCACAGCACCATTATGCCTAGTTTTGTCATCTGTGCTGAGGATCCAAACTCAGGTCCTCATCCCTGTGTAACAGACACCTCTCTGGCTGACCAGTCCCCCAACACCATCTCCTTTCCACGTCAGAGCTACCACAGGTTGACAATTGGCAAAGTGAAACAATAAGAGGAAGTATGGGGAAAAGTCAAGCATATATTAAGTTTTCATTAGATCGAACATGCACAGCCACTCTGCCAGAGAATCGCAATGCTTTAAAATGTCCCTTAACCTCTGTGCTCCTCTTTGCGGCATTCTCGTCTCCCAACCCCAGTAAGTTGATTTGGCATAAAGACAGGAGCTTCTGTGGCACATAATAACTGTCAGGGCTGCTCTCTCCTGCTCTGGGACCACAGGATTGAACCACGTGATTATCACCATTCCATCAATCCTTTCTTTTTGATAATGCCAAGGCCATTAAGCCAAAGGTCAGGAGGGGGAGCACGTGTTTGTCAGAGACAATGGGGTTCGTTCCTCTGAGGAGGGAGAAAGGAGAAGGGGGCGCCCACACTCCCAGGAGGAACTGTGAATGCTTCAGAGGGAGCATTCTGGGCTCTTTATTTATTATTATTATTATTATTATTATTATTATTATTATTATTATTATTTTCTTCAGCATTTGGACCTAGAGAGATCAAGGGGAGCCTGAGAAAACAGGAGTTCCCTTTAGATTCTCCTATTGAAAACTAAGGGTGATTCTATGACCAGATATTTTTGTGGGCAACACGGTTGCTTCCTTTTTGACTGTGTTTAAGAACAAGTCTCAGTAAACAGCTTTTAAAAACCACAGTCTCGGGACTAAGCCACCAACCCAAGAGCACACATGGGGGGACCCATGGCTCTAGCTACAGATATGGAGGGTGGCCTTATCTGGCATCAATGGGAGGGGAGGCCCTTGGTCCTGTGGAGGCTTGTTACCCCATCATAAGGGGATGCTAGAGCATCGAGGCGGGAATAGGGTGTGTCGGGAAGCACCCTCATAGAGGCAAAGGGAAGGGGGGAGAGGTGGGGGGGGCGTGTGGAGGGGACACCAGGAAGGGGACAACATTTGAAATGTGAACATATAAAATGACCAATAAAAAACAAGGAAAAACCCATAGTCTTGGAGTAGTATCCAGGACATGTAGTTTGTGTTTGTGCCTAACAAGTCACAATGACCCGACTGTGTCAGACCAGGCTGTAATACATGGTGTCAAATCAGTTCTCAACAGCAGAGGCCACCTTTTCTCATTCTCCACCATGTGTAAAAACGACATCATAACAGATTAAGAGAAAGCGTAGGTCTTGTGCGGAACCCTCACCTGGACCGTTTTATATGGCTTGCTAGTTTGAGGCAGTGTCTTTCTAAATTCCCTGAACATAGATTCAGTTTGACGTCCTTCTGTTTCAGGTGTTCTCTTACTGGGTATCGGGACTGCGGCCGTCCGTCACACGGCTCACCTCCTAACGTTTCACCATGTGTCATGTCGGATATTTATTTACTTAACTTAGTCGTCTCTGTAGCCATATAGTGTCTATGATCTAGAAAAGAATTGCTTTAAACTCATTGGTCAGGCTGTCTCAAAAATTTAAAACGGATCTATATCCCTGCTTATGGGAACCAAGCAGGTTCCCATAAGCCTGAAGCCTGAAGACCACCAGACACACAGGCTGAGATGTAGCCGAGGGCTCCCGAGACAATTTCATGTAATGTCTCTTACTCTTTGACTAGTTTCCACTGAGTTAATCTGAGCATTTACCGGAGTCAGCACGGCTCAGTCCAATGTCTTACGTTATCTCAGACGATAAATTCCCTGTGGAATACTGTAACGCCCCAAACATGGCTCTGTTTATATAGTTCCTTTCCTGGATTACTGCTTCCAGGGCCAGCGGGCTCCCGCAGACCTTGACTCTAGCAATTCTCTCCAGCATCTAACTATTCCTGACATGAAAAAAAAAAAAATCAGTACACAAAGAATACAACTAAAATGGCTTGCTAGAAAACTTGAGTGGTTTTAATTTGAAAATTTGTATGAACCTCCAGCTTTTTAAGAGGACTCAACATGAAGACTATCTTTAGATCTTAGCTCTGATATTTTATATAATAACCGAGGGAAATGAAATCCTTTAGATGTGAAGTGTTGTTTGCCAGTACAGAATGTGACCGGCCCTTGGACCTTTGGGGCGGGGCGAGGGCGGGGCGAGGCGGGGCGAGGGCGGGGAAGAGTGCTATGATGTCATGGAGTGTCAATCACCGCAGCAGACCAATTATTTAACGAAGCTGTCAGGGAACACTTGGAGAACACAAACGGAAAAACTTCTTAGTATCTAAATTTGTAGTTTTCAAAGAACAAACTCTAACAGGCATTGGTCATGCTCTATGAGGCATTTGTTTGGTTGTTAATGCAGAGAAATCCACGTTTCAGAGTCCAGTCTGTTAAAACTTTCCCTGTTGCCCCTTGATGATCAGGTGTTGTATAGAAGGGAGCCACACGGAGTCCAAGGACAGTCACCCAACAGTGGTCCTCCAGACATTCTGGGGACTTTTGTCTTATTGTAGACTGATTCACTGAACACAGGGATTTGTGTAAAGATTTTGAGTGAAAATTAGGCTCACATCAACTATCCACACCTAAAAGTACTTGGCGACTCTACTTAGTAACACATAAAATGCAAGCGAATATTCATTTCGGTTGGTATACCTAAAATGTATTTTCAATTCTGTGCAAGTCAAAGAACTCTTTGGCAGATCAACGTCCATGTTGTAATTTCAGAATCATGTGCAGCTGAACAAGAGAGGCTATGAAGTCAACCACCTGCTCTGGCACAGTGTGGCTGCGTGGTCCTGCGTTCAGGACAATCGTCCTCAGCTGAATGCGGTGCTAGACCACATCCTCTTCCACAAAGCGCAGCTTCAGACCAAATGCTGGTAAGGGCGATTCCGTAAATCCCGGGTGACTCTGGGAGACCTTAGCTCGGAAATGTTAATCACGGCTCAGCTGCCGACGAATACACTTTATAGTCTCAGCTCCAAAGACAAAAGCCACACGCATATTTTATATCGGCCATACCAATGAATTGTTGCTGTCTCTGTTGTCCTGTTCTGCTGGCTGCTCTGGGTAGTTTGTCTCTATTAAATGAAATGTGCTACAGAGAAGAAATTCATTCCTGTGTTTAAAACATTTCTTACTTCTCATGTTGCTGGATCTCCGCTATGAGATCATCTATCACATATCTGAAAGGGAATGTGCGGATGCTATTTCTTTGTGCTTTTCAAAGAACATACAAGACCATTTAATCTCAGTAAGGGTTAGCTTCTCCTGGTCCACGTGTTAATTTAAGAAGGAGCATAGATGTCCTACAAAAGCAGGCTGGGTACAGTGGAAGGAAGACCTTAGCTTCTATAGATTGACCAGGAATAATTACATTTGTAGGAGTCAGTGGATTGTTTAGTGTATGTATGTATATGTGTGTGTATGTGTGTGTATGTCAGGAATAATTATATTTGTAGGGGTCAGTGGATTGTTTAGTGTATGTGTGTGTGTGTATGTATGTATGTGTATGTGTATGTGTGTATATGTCAGGAATAATTATATTTGTAGGGGTCAGTGGATTGTTTAGTGTTTGTGTGTGTGTATGCATGTATATGTGTAGGTGTGTGTATGTGTGTATGTGTATGTATGTGTGAACTCAAGTTAATTGACATACCTACCACTTCTCATACTTACTTGTTCTTGGTGAGAATGTTGAAACCTATTGTTTTTACATTTTGAACAAACAATGTGTTGATGATGGTTACCATGCTATGTGGATTGCTAGAACTCTGTCCCACTGTTTCAACGGTTCTTCCTTCTGTACAGCGACGGTCCTCCTTCCAGGCCTCAGATTAACTTCGCATTAGATTTCTAAGAGTTTGGATTTCACATGGGAGACCATGAAATATTTACCTTCCTTTACTAGCCTATGCATTTAGCACAGTATTCCCCAAGTTCACCCAGGTGTCACTGACGAATGAATAGTATCCCATGTAACATGTAGTCCACCGTCTGTCAATGAGCAGGGCAAACCTGACACACTCAGCATTCTGATTTCCATTCATTTGGATGCTTAGTCAGAAGAGAGGTCGCTGGGTCACAGGGCATCCTATTTAGAATTCTTTTGAGGTGTTTTTAAACCCCCATCTTAGATTCGGTTACATTCCAACATACCGAGGGTTCTCTTTGTTCATTCCCTCACAATTACCTTCTATTTCATTGCACATACCCATGGTTAAGAGGTGTGAGGTGAGAGTTCACACCCACAGTAACAGATGTGAGGTGAGAGTTCATTCCTATGGTAACAGGTGTGAGGTGAGAGAGGTCACACCCACGGCAATAGGTGTGAGGTGAGAGTTCACATCCTTGGTACCAGGTATGAGGTAAGAGAATTCACACCCATGGTAACAGGTGTGAAGTGGCAGTTCCTACCCATGGTGGTAAGTGCAAGGTGGGAGTTCTCTGGGGCTTCAATCTTTATTACGTTCATTATTGGTGAGGTGGAGCCTCGTTCACGTAACTGTGAGCTGTCTGTGTGGTGTCCTCTAAGAACTGTTGAGTCAGGGCCTTTGTCTTTAAGCTGGGTTGTTTGTTTGCTCATGAATAACCTGAGATCCTTAGATATTAATTCATCGGATGCATGCTTTTTTCCCCACATATGAATTCTCTCTCCTTCTCTTTCCTCCTTCTCCCCATTCCCTTTTCTCCTCCTGTCCTTCTTCCTTTCTTCCATCTCTCTTTGACAGAGCCCCATGTAGCCCAGTTTAGATTTTAACTTATTGTGCGATCTACACTGGCCTTGAACTCATCATGGCGGTTCCTCCTGCCTCAGACTTACGTTAACCATTTAGCCATTTTTAAATGTTGTATCAACACATATTTAATTAATTTGCTGACCATTTATGTTTAAGGCTGTCAACAGGCCTCTAAAAACCAGGTACTTCATAGATTTTGGGGTTACAGACAATACAAACTGTTGTTATTTTAAAAAGGAAACTTATCACTTTAGTATGTTTGCCAGAGCCTGGGACAGGGTTCCAAGTATCCCAGTAGTAGAGGACGTTTTCCCAGGAGGACATCACTGCACTGTCAACTGGTAACTGCCTGGGTCATCTGAAGCTTTCCTTCTTTTATCTGGGAGGGTGTGAGAATCATCTAGTAAGGTGGGACAAGTAACCCCGAGTGATAATAGAGAGGGCACGACAGCCGTCTGAATAATGCCAAATCATTTTGATACTGTTTATTGTGTTTCTCTTTTTATTTTAAGAAAGTAACCTTTCATTAGAAAAATAAAAAACATGATTCTAGTCAACAAACCACAACTGATGTTCAGAGACCAACTATAGCTACTTAGGGTGTGGCCTAGCTTGTCACTAAGGCTGAGGACCCGAGTTCAATCCCTGGAATGTGCATGATAGAAGATGAGAATCAACTCCTGAAAACTGCCCTCTCACCTGCACACACGTTCCTGGGCACGTGCCTGTACACATGGGTGTACACACACGTGTGAACACACACAACACTACATAAATGTAAGGCCATCTTTAAAAGTGTCTTAGTGTTCTATTGCTATGAAGAGACACCATGACCATGACAACTCTTATGAAGGAAAACATTTAATTGGGGCTGGTTTACAGTTTCAGAGGTTCTGTCCAGCATCATCATGGTGGGAAGCATGGCGACATGCACGTGATGCTGGACGATCTGAGACTTCCGAATCGGGACCTATAAGCAGCAGGAAGAGAATCAGCTTGAGTTTCTGACACCCCAAAGCCCACCCTGTACTTCCTCCAGCAAGGCCACTCCTATTCCAGGAAGGCCACACCTCCTAATGGTGTCACTTCCTGTGAGCCAAGCATTCCAACACCTGAGTGTACAGGGGCCATTCCTGCTCAAACCACCACAAAGAAATTGAGTAAAGGTTTAAGCTTGCACTAAATCTGTTCAGGATAGCCTCACATTAAATATAAAAGTAACTTTTCTTATTACGGTACTTAGGTGACTTAGACAGCAGCATGTACAGATAGCAAGACGCCACAACTCCAGATAAAACAGAGCATCGATCGAATTGTTGGAACTACACAGAAATGCCTTCTTGCCTTCTAGGGATCCTTCTCTGTCACTCTCATGGTGTACTCTGTGACACCCAAGGGTAACGCAGAAACCGGGAAAGCAAACAATATATCCAGAATAAAAAGAGACACTGAAAGGGCTGTTGAGAGGTGGGCTGTCAAGATTTTCTTAACTGACACTTGAGGAGAGAGACCTTTTCTCAGCCTTCTTATGTTGACACCGGTGAGGGTTAAGAGGAGTAACCAGAGAGATGTTGGCACCTGTGGGTATCAGAGACAACATAATGATGGAGGATGCTGAGATATTTAGTGCAATGAAAGACAACTTAATTAGGATACTCAATGACTCATCTGGTCATTCTGATTGGTTGGTCTGTAGCTGACCCATACATCTCCCTATTATATAACCCCATTTCCTATAACCCCGTTTTTAGACTACCTATAACACAAAAGGAAAGGAAAACCATCAGTTTTTAAGTCTGAAAATGGACACACACACACACACACGCACACATGCACACACATGTGCGCACACACACAATCTATCATAGAATTAAAGCATCCTTGCTGGGACCATGATGTCCCAAGAGGAAAGAGTGTCCCCAAGCCAACACAATATAAAACACAAGGGAGAATCAGAGGAGTGGAGAATGCAGCCGTCCCCCTCCCCCAGCTGCCACACTGTGGCCTTTGTCCACCCAGAGAAGGAGATGGGAAGCCTGCTAGAAGGCAGACTAAATTTCCTATGCTGTTGTATGCTCTCAGTGTTCTGCCCTGCAGGGTGGCCTTTCCCAAAGTGCCCCATTTGCTTCTGAGAGATAGCTCAAGCCAGCTCCAGAGGCTTTCAAGTCCAACATGAAAAAATTATATTTCTAATTGAATTGTTGGCCTACAAAGATGGCAGAGAAACATAACATTGCAGAGGACCGTCATCACATAAAACCTCCCAAAGCAAACTAACCATTCATGTGCCCACGTGTCCCGTTTATATGCCCATGTATGCATTAAAAAAAGCCTGATAGTTTAAAACTGGACCAACTTGGCAAATGCCTGTCAGACTTTAGAGTAATTGTGTTTCCTCAAAATAAACCAAGAATCAGGTGCTTTGGGGACAATAGACTCTTCACTCCCCTGCCATCCTTTGTCTGTCTGAACTCCTCAGCCCTGATAACTCTAGCGTCCATGGGCACGTCTCACTGGAAGCTTTTAAACAAAAGGTGTGGTGCTGTTTTCATTCTTCACAAGCTGAGGTGACTTCATGTGAATCCAGGTTTCTACTTTGTTGATTTTTCTTGGTTCATATTCCTCATAGATCTATAGATCCTCCTCACTGTTGGTAAGCATTTAATCTGCTGGTGGGAGACATACATTTATGTAACACTGCATCATCATGCAGTGTTCAACCTAAGTCAGGAGACCTCCATTTTGGACCGCTTACTCCCTGTGCCATTTTCAATGAGTCACTAAATACCAATGAACCAGCTTGCTGACCATCCAGAGAGAAAAGAGTTGTTATTTCTCCCTTCCGTTTCCTCCCTCCAAACCCTCCCACGTAACCCTCTGCTCTCTTTCAAATCATGAACTCAGTTGTTACACACACACACACACACACACACACACACACACACCATATAATAGACTATATAAACACATCCTGCTCAAACTGAATAGTGTTAGTTGTATGTATATGCATTCTGGACTTCTTAAAAGGTTTCTGAGAGGTTTAAGTAAGACAATTCTCCCTTACTTTATGTTCTTCTAACTCAGATTTGAACTGACTTTCCTCAGCTAGTTTCTGTTTGGTTGCGATTTGTACTAAAGGGCATTTCCTGACAAGTTAATCAAATTAGTTCATCCTCCTCTTCTCTTCCTCTCCTCCTAGCCCCGCTTCTTCCCTCCTCTCTGCTCACTATATAGCCTCGGCTAACCCCGAGTTTACTATGTAGACTAAGATGGCTTCGAACTCATAGAAATCTGCCTGCCTCTATTCCTACCCCACCTTTCCTTTCTAACCTAGTGTCTAAACGGGCTGCAAACACATCGGTTGCAGCTCCCACGTGCTGCCCCGCCCTCTGTTCCCGGTCCACAGCCTCCTTGCGAAGTCCTAGCATCGTTTGCAGTTGTCTTTCCCTAGCCGGCCTCTTGGACATAAATCTCTCCCTCAGTAATGTGTCCCGCGCTGCCAGGATCACAACATAAATGCGATTGCATCCCTTTCTAGCTTGACAGTATTTACTAAGGAATGGCTTTCCACTACACCGGAGCTGCAGCCCAGCCAATGTTGCACAACTTACCGTGATATCAGAAAACCAGTAAGAGCAGAAATGGAAGATCCCGTTGGCTGGATTCACTGCTGTTAGCCACACAGTCAGCCTAAAGCAGCCCAGGGGACGGGCGGAGAGGAGGAATCAGTGGCCGTGTGCGCCTGATAAATGGTAGCCATTGCCTCCTGACAATGCCTTCAGTCTCCTTCAAAAACGAAGGACCTTCTGTAATCCAGTGAAGGAAACCCTTTCAGCAGACAGGATCAAGATCAGAATTTTCACATAGTCATCTCTTTGAAATGTAAAAAACAAAACAAAACAAAACAATATCTAAGCAGCAGGAGAGAAAAACATTCTGTAGACTAGGGGTCAAATCAGTGATAAAGATGATGCTAATAATTTATACCGACCCTATTCTACTTGGTCTGTTTCTTTATGGCATTAAACTAGTTATTTAAAAGTTGCTACTTTCTACTTAAAAATATCTTTTACTAAGGAATCTACTTAAAGGATATATTTGCATTTCATTATGCACCCTTCTGTGGAACCCTCCTGTCTCTGCCTCCCATCTTGTTGGGATGGGAGACTGGGGGGTGGGGGGTGGGGTGGTGACCCCTGGGATTGTCAATGTGGTCCATGTCACATCCAGCTTTACGGTGGGTCTGGGGGACTAGAACTCAGCTCCTCACACTTATCCTTTAAGCCACATCCTTGGGCTCTCTGTAAAAAATATCTTTAAGAGTTGTGGTTTTCTTGAGGAAGCAGACTGATACTTGTTTTCAGCCCTAGTATACATTTTCACCGGTCCCGGAGACTCTGTCCGGTTTTCCCTTTACGTACCCCAGAGTGAAAAGATCGCCATGGAAATGGACAGTTTAAGGCGAGGTATCTGTGTTGACAGCGGTTAATGTCGTGGTTTTGAGTAGTTGAAGACTAGGACCCACCACTGCGATCACCGAGGACCGCCATGTGATCTCACCTCCACAGTTTACCCCGACCCCTATCCCCACCCCCACCCCGAGAAAGCCCACGCCTGCATTCTCACCGCATAACTTCTCCTTATGTCCTCGCCACATACCTCTCAGGACTTTTCATTGTTTGAATCCCGATAACTCTGAAGAAATAGGAAGAGACCGATGATAGATACAATGAAACACAGAATTAAGATCCCTGATAGTTTATTTTTAAAATCCAGCATCCCAGGGTAAGGGATCATCTGTATTTTCCCCTGATCCCTGACTCACAGGATAAACTTGAAGACGAACGCGATTTTTTTTTCTTTGTTTTCTTTGGGACCTGGCTGCTTCCGTTCCCAGTATAGAGAGTGGTTATTCCTTAGTGGGTCTCCTAATTCCAGGTCTACCCATATTATGGCTTGTGCTGCCCCTGTAAGTTGAGTGACCATTTTTGTTACTGGATTTCAAGGTTGTGTGTGGATTTTGATCTAGACAGTGCTTTCTGGCGAGGTTGGAATAACTTCTAAAAATGTAACCAGTTGGAGACATTTTAATTCCATTTCTCCAAAAGAGCAACCTACTCCCTGGGCGCACGGTTTGGAGGAATAAACTGAACCTGGAGCTCTCAGCCGTCGATGGTCTCACCTCCTCCCAGATGTGCGTGGCTGTCACTGTGAAGCCTGAGTCAGTCTCTTTGTCTACACAATTAGGGGAAATGCACAGCACCTGTTCCTCACGTGGTCCCCGTGCAGTTTCAAAGCTTTGTGAAATCAAGTTGCTGGTAACTGAACCTTTTCTGCATCTTCAAGGAGCCCGAGCGGGGCGGTAGCGGTGTGTGTGTGTGTGTGTGTGTGTGTGTGTGTGTGTGTGTGTGTGTGCATGTTCACCCCGTTCCAGCCCCAGCTCTCCTCTCTGTGTGCATTGATTTTCAATTCTGACTTTTAACAAATTTCAGCGCCCACGTATTGATGCATGAGTCTATTTTTGGCAGGAGCAGTTTTGCTTATAGAAGGTCTTGCAGTCAACAGCACTGATGGAAAAGAGTGTGCTTCTAGCGAGGGAGCACTTTTTCTGCCATAAGTGGCTGACACCGAGATGGTTTTCAATGCATAGCTCGGTGAGCATGCCCTAGTTTAGATACAACTCCCCGGACAGAAAAGAGAACAGAGGAAAGCCTGAGGAGGTACGCTGTTCTCAGGGGCAGGGCAGGGTGGGGGAAGCCCCCGAACTCTCCTTCTGTGGGGGCCTTGTCCCACCTGTGGAGCATTCGTGGTGAGTGTGAATGGGACTCATTCCTCCTGGAGGTCACTGAATGTCCCTCGGCCACTCTGGGACTTTACTTGGAAAGTCATGGAAAGTTACCTTTTAACACCAGAGAAACAGCCATTCACCTCAGTTCAACACCCTAACCCAGCTATTTCAAGTTGGTAATGGCCCACCATTATCAGATTTTGCTTCTTACTTGTTCACATAGACCAGTAAGACTGAGCTAGGCGGGAGACGGCAGAAGCAGATGTATCAGGCAGTTGTTCACAGCGTTTACTTAGTAGCAGAGCTGAGGCTCTGCAGTATCTTGGAATTAGGGGTATCGGTTGGGATTTAGTCTTCTCTGTGTTAGAGAAATCCAGCTGCACTCGTGACCAGATAGGGCGTCAGTCATCGCCCAGGACAAGCAAAGCGCTGTGACATACATGCTCTGACTCATGGGTCCTCTGACCCCTGATCTGTCACCCCAGCATGTGACTTTCAGAGTCGCTACTACAGCACAGAAGTTCTAATTCTGGTATTAGTCGGTATTCCAGGCAGGAGGAAGAGGATCAGTGAAGGAAATAAAAGTTCTAATTTTTTTTTAAAATTCTAATTTATTTAAGTACTATTTTTTTATTAAAAAATAGAAAAAATAGCTTAGGGATTTTTCTTTGTATGTATGCCTCCTTCTGTGTTTTGTCTTGAAACAGTCCTATTATGTAGTCTGCACTGGCTGTGACCTTGTATTCTTCCTGCCTCAGTTTATCAAGTGTAATTACAGGTGTGTGTCGCCCCACCTAGTGATACAAATTTATTTCTATCTCATCGGCCAAACCAACGTCACACGGTGCTTTCAATCTCCAAGGTAATTTCGAGTCAAATGTACTGCGCTATAACTTAGATATAATACGTACTTAGACATAATCTCGGTATATTTTTATATAGACCTGTCATTTTTGAGAAACCTACTCATATATTCCAAGCCACACAACATCCCATGCTGAGGGGACAATCTGTGCCAAACATTTTGCCATCTCGAGTGAAACCTGAGCCCTTTTAGGCCACAGGGAGGTTTAGTGTTGAAACACTTAAGAAACGACTTAGAAAAGAAAGAAGTGCAAAGCCATCTGAGTTGCCAGAGGAGACATTGTTACAGTTAAGTGAGCACTGAAGGGAGTATGTGCGAGTGTCTTGGGCTTCTCCGCGCGTACAGTCTGCCACGTTAAAGAGAAAGGGATTTGAAAAATCTGAAACGAGTCCAAAGCTGTCAAATTTAAATCAAGTAGACAATTAGTGCTAAAGACCCCTGAGATCTGTAAAGCTCTATTAGTGTATTTAGGGTGGTCTTTGTCTCATAGAAGGCATTCCTCTCTGTACCTCTCAAAACCTAGTTTATCAGCATTTATTAACTGTAGAAAGTGACGGGCTCTGTGGTGGAATTCTCATACAAGCACGGAATGTACTTTGACCATAGCTACTGTTCCTTTCCTCCCTCTCCCGATCCCTTGGCCCCGCCTCCTGCAGGCTCCTGTCCCTTCCCCATAGAGGGCCTGTTCTAGGCCTCTCTTCCTTCATGTCTTTATGGGGGGAGAGGCCGTCTAGATTCCGAAGAAAAGGAAAATTTGTGTATTTGTCTTCCTTAGCCTGGCTTAACTCACTTAACGTGTTGAGTGTGTGCATAGGGAGAGCATGATGGATGCTCCCCTAAGCTGAATCCCCTGATACAGCATAATAGTGAGATTCAAACACGCTTGTTAAACACCCGGGATGCTCAACTTACCCAGCACCCACAGCCAAGGCCACAAACGCTCTCCATGCGGGCAATCTCACATTTGCCGTCTCTTAACTCTTCCAGCCTGTACGCACTGCAGTTGGGTGAACCCAAAACAATGGCATAGGCTGTACTTTCTTGAAAACCTTGTTACGTATGAACATTAATGGCCAGTAACTTTCAGTATAAATTCCCACTTATATAGAATTTTAAAAAGCTACCTTGTGATCTTATTCTTTCTCTATGAAATATGCATTTTATTTTGAGATATTTCATTTTTCAAAGAATAACATAATACCGAGGTTTGTCATGAAAAGAAAACCCTCCTCAAATTGACCCTGTTGAGTCAGTTGCCAGAGAACGACTCAGAACATCTCGCAATGACTCAAGGGTTCCCCTGAGAGCCGCAGCCTTTGACTACTGTGTCACACAGATGTGGAAATGTTTCCTGGTGGTTATTACCCCAACGCTGCCAGCCTAGTATCTTAAATTCATAAACTTCTTAAACTATCACTCTTCTTTGTAGACTTTTATTATAATTCATGCCAGCTAGAATCTTCCAGTGTTGAAGATAAATATATCTGACAATCAGAACTCCCATTTCCTTTGGCTTCAATGCTTTTTCATTAAGATTGATTGCTCCCATTATCTATTAAGGCCTTTATCGCTTGTTTACCATTCAGGTTGGATTCAGCGCTGGCTTTGTTGGTCCTGGGGGAAGCCGCTAAGTTGAACATGGCCTGCTTGAAAACACTGATGGACCTAATGACACATTTCCTCTTGTCTCCTCAGAGCCAGGTAACACCTCGCCGTGTAGCTGTGAAAGTAGACGGGCGGAAACATGCTCTACTCTTACCGTCACGCAAATTACATACCGCATCCGAGTGCCTGATGTGTGTAGATCGGTAATGGCTAATGTTGGTGTGTGGTTTTTTTGTATATGTAAATTACTTGTGATAGCATTCATAAACATATTTGAAAATTTTAGTGGAAAGGGGATCATTTCGTCCCGAACTGTTGACTATTAAGTTTGTTTCTGTATTTTTTACAGTTTACAAATGATATTGAACTCGAATCCTTTTTAATTTTTATTTTTTAAACAATTTCATACAGGAATGCAGTGCATCACGGTCCTAGCCACACTAATTGCCCTCTTTTCCCCTTTCCCATCATGATCATCCTTTCTATTTTATGCCATTTTTCTCTCTCCTCTTTATCTTTGATTTTCCTTTTTTTTGTTTTAACTCAATGCAATACATTCTGATTATGGTTTTCTTTTCCCCAAGCCCTTCCAAATCCTTCCCACCTCCCTACTCACCCAACACCACACTCTTACTCTTTAGAAAGCAAGCAAATCAAAGCCGAAACCAACCAACCAGCCAGTCAGTCAGTCAGCCAGTCAGCCAGCCAGCCAGTCAGTCAGTCAGTCAGCCAGCCAGCCAGCCAGCCAGCCAGTCAGTCAGTCAGCCAGTCAGCCAGCCAGACAGTCAGTCAGTCAGTCAGCCAGTCAGACAGACAGTCAGTCAGCCAGTCAGCCAGTCAGTCAGCCAGTCAGCCAAAGTCAGTCAGTCAGCCAGTCAGACAGACAGTCAGTCAGTCAGTCAGTCAGCCAGTCAGCCAGCCAACCAAAAACAAAACAAAAACAAACAAAAACTTAAAGAAAGTACACAAGAAGCATATACACAAAAATCTCTGTGTGTGTGTGTGTGTGTGTGTGTGTGTGTGTGTGTGTGTGTGATAATAGGGAAGGAAATGCACCAAGTGAGTCCCCCAGTACCAGGAATGGGTTACATCCAGTTGAGTTGTCGGCCAAAGGTCTCCCATGGAACCCCCAAACACTTCAGGCTATCCCCAAGTTTATTGGTCGCTCTCCACAAGCTGAGAGCTGTGGAGCAGGTGTCTGTTGAATTAAATACCTAGTTAATAAATCCTGGTGAGGGGATCACCACCCACCTCAATGGTTTATATTTGGAATGAAACACACACACACACACACACACACACACACACACACACACACAGCCTTTATATTTTGACATGTCTTAAACAGTTCAATAGCTGGGCCACTGCCTTAACCATCATGTGGTTAATTTAGTGAGCTACAGAATTTAGTGAATATTTCATCTTGGCTGCTCTGTACCCAGAAGGCTGCCCAACTGGGCTGCACACTAGGCTGTGCTCTCCCAGCTCCTTCCCAAGGTGGCCATGCCTTTCTGTCCTGCACTCTAAGCCATGGCGACTCTGGGAAATTCCAAAAGCCTGCCTCTGTCTGTCCTTCCCAGCTATTGGCTGTTGGCATTTTTATTTACCAATCAGAACCAACTGGGGGCAGGTTCCCAGAAGCTACGTGGAGACACTCATATAAGCAGTTTTGGGAACCCAAATTAACATTAGAATATAAGTAGCATTGGCTGAACCCACTACAGGTATCACAAGTGTTTAGTGGGCCTTTGAGGGGCTGATACAATGCACATCCTGTTTAGGACACAACACTCAATGGTCACTTACTCTTACTTGTTTGACCAGGTTTGAAACTCTGTGGTCTCCATAGCTGTAGATATTTGACTGCATTTACATTATGAGGCGTGTATTTGGTTCTGCGGAATAGACCTAAAACCCTACCAGAAAGTTGTTGGTTACCAGGCAACGAAGAGTCAGGCTGATATCGAACCTGGGGGCGTGTTTTGCCTGGCAGATGGGTGTTGTGGCTTTCAGGGCCTAGAGCTGGATACGGCTGTTGATTTTTGTGTCCCAGATTTTGTGCGGGACATTCTGGGACTATGGACACACAGCCGTCATGAAGGGAGCTTCTAGATAAATTCCTGCTTGTTTCCCCTGCTTCCTAAAGCAAAGAGCATGGTGCCATCACCAACAGGATTTTGCATGTAGAGCTGGAATTCTTACAGATGGGGTTCTTACTGCATTTTCACTGTTTCTGTTGAATAAATTACTTAGTGAAATACTACGATCTCTCTCTCTCTCTCTCTCTCTCTCTCTCTCTCTCTCTCTCTCTCTCTCTCTCTCCCTCCCTCCCTCTCTCTCTTTCTCTCTCCGCCTGTCTGCCTGCCTCTCTGTCTCTGTCTCTGTCTCTGTCTCTGTCTGTCTGTCTGTCTCTCTGTCTGTCTGTCTGTCTCTCTCTCTCTCTCTCTCTCTGTGGTATTTATGAGTGTTTGGGTTTGTGTATCTCTCTGTGGTATTTATGAGTGTCTGGGTTTGTGTATGTGTGTCTGTAGACACAGGTCAATGTCAAGTATTGTTTTGACACAGTCTCTCATTGAACTTGGAGCTCACAGAATAGTTAAGCCCCTGGGGTGCTTGGGATACTCGGATTCCAGGGTGTGCTGCCACCAATGGGTGTTTTATGTGGGTGCTGGGGATGTGAGTGCAGGTCCTCAGGTTTGCACAGCAATCATTTATGCTCTGAGCTATCTCTCCACAGCCACCGCCCTTCGTTTACCACGAACTTCCCAGTGAGGCTGTCTCTGAGAACAGGTTCTGGGAACGCACTCTCAAACTCTGTCCTGAAAGTTGTAATTCTTTTGTATTTTCATGCATATGAAAGTTACACACACTAGACAAGACTATTTCCCAAAATAATATGGAAGGAACTATTTCTTTAATTGATTATTTGAGAGCCACACACATGTAAATCATGCATTTGGATCAAGTCTATCTCCTATTTCCATACCCCTTTCTCCCTCCCAACTTTACATATTCTGTTTTTTCAAACCCTCCGAGAACACTCAGTGTGGTCGGTTTGTGAAAGGGTGTGTAGGCCTATCTACTGGACAACCACTTGGGCCTGCAAGGCGCCATAGCCCTGAATAAAACAAACTGCTTCAATGGATTAATTTTTAAAAATTATTCCATTTATTTACATCTCAAATGTTGCCCCCCCTGGTCCCCCTCCCAGAGTTCTTTCCCCCATCTCCTCTTCCCTTTGCTTCTGAGAGAGTCCCCCACCCCAGGTGTCCCCCTTTTCTGCGGCATCAAGTCTCTACAGAATTAGGTGCATCCTTTTCTACTGAGGCCAGACAAGGCAGCCCTCTGCTACATATGTGCCAGGGACCTCAGACCAGCCTGTGCATGCCCTTTGGTTGGTGGTTTAGTTTCTCTGAGTTCCCAGGGGTCTAGGTTAGTTGACACTTGTTCTTTCTGTGAGGTTGCCATCCCCCTCAGTTCCTTCAATCCTTTCCCCTAACTCTTCCATAGGGGTCCCTGACCTGACTGCAATGGTTGGTGATGGGTCTCTTTCTGCATCTGTCTTAGTCAGCTGCTGGTAGAGCCTCTCAGAGGACAGCCATGCTAGGCTCCTGTCTGCAAGCACAACATTGGCATCAGTAATAGTGCCAGGGATTGGTGCCCACCCAAGTTGGGTGGCCATTTTTTTAGTCTCTGCTTCATTTTTGTCCCTGCATTTCTTTGGACAGGGACAATTTTGGGTCAGAGATGTTGAAGGTAGTTTGGTGACCTCATCCCTCAACTGGGGATCATGTCTATCTACTGGAGGTGATTTCTTTAGGTTCCATCTCCCTGCTATTTGGAATTTTGGCCAAGGCCACCCACATTGCGTCCTGGGAGCCTCCCACCTTCCAGAATCTCTGGGACTTTCTAGAGGCCCCCCTTACCCTCAGCCCCACCCCTGGCAGTTGCGTATTTCCACTCATTCTCCTGCCCTCTGGGCCTCTCACCTGTTTCCCCTGACATCCAATCCTGACCCCTTTCCCTCCCTCCTCCCCCTCCCATCCAGGTCCATCCCTCTCTCTGCCGCCCATGATTATTTTGTTTCCTTTTCTAAGTGGGATTGAAACATCCTCACTTTGGCCTTCCATTTTGTTTAACTTCTTTGTTCTGTGGGGGTGCACCACCGGTATGCTGAGCTTTTAGGCTAATATCCACTTATCAGTGAGTGCGTACTCTGTGGGTGTGGGTGACCTCACTCAGGATATTTCCGTCATTCTAGTTCCATCCATTTACCTGCAAATTTCATGATGTCCTCGTTTTTAATAGCTGAATAGTATTCCATTGTGTAAATGAACCACATTTTCTGTATCCATTCTTTGGTTGAGGGACATCTGAGTTGTTTCTAGTTTCTGACTATTTTGAATAAAGCTGCTATGAACATAGTGGAGCATCTTTTGAGTATATGGCCGGGAGTGGTGTAGCTGGGTCTTCAGATAGAGCTATTTCAAATATTCTTGTATGCAGCAGAGTGATGGATCCTGTTACTTATATTCAGTCTGCTAGCCTGTGTCTTTTTATTGGGGGAATTGAGCCCATTGATTTTGAGAGATGTTAAGGACCAAAGATTGTTAGCTTTTGTTATTTTGTTGTTAGTGGTGGTATTGTGTGTGTGCGTGACTCACTTCCTTTGGGTTTGTTGTGAGATAATGAGTTTCTTATGTTTTCTTGCGTGTAGGTTCCCTCCTTGTGTTGGAGTTTTCCTTCGAGAATCCTCTATAGAGCTGGATTAGTAGAAACATATTGTTTAAACTTGTTTTTTTTATGGAATATCTTGGTTTCTCCATCTGTGGCGATTTGGAGTTTTGTTGGGTATAGTAGCCTGGGCTGGTATCTGTGATCTCCTAGGGTCTGCAAGACATCTGTCCAGGGTCTTCTGTCTTGTAGAGTCTCTGTTGAGAAGTCAGGTGTACTTTTGATAGGTCTGCCTCTATCTGTCACTTGGCCTTTTTCTCTTACAGCTTTTAATATTCTTTCTTTGTCCTTTAAGTTTAGTGTTTTGACTACTGTGTGGCAGGAGGATTTCCTTTTTTGGTTCCAACCTGTTTGGTGTTCCATAGGCTTCTTAAACATTAATGGCCATTTCTTTCTTTAGGTTAGGGAAGTTTTCTTCTATGCTTTTATTGAAGATGTTTTCTGGCCCTTTGAACTGGGAATTTTCACTCTCTTCTATTCCTATCATTCTTAGATTTGGTCGTTTCACTGTGTCCTGGATTTCCTGGATGCTTTGGGTTAGGAGCTTTTTACGCTTTGTATTTTCTTTGGCTGATGTGTCAATATTTTCCATGGTATCTTCTATGTCTAAGATTCTCTCTTCTGCCTCTTGTATTCTGTTGGTGATGCTTACATCTGTATTTCCTGACCTTTCCCCTAGGTTTTCCGTTTGCAGGGTTCGCTCCACCTGTGTTTTCTTTATTGCTTCTACTTCCATTTTTAGGTCTTGGACCGCTTTTCAGTTCCCTCACCTACTGATCGTATCTCCCTGCATTTCTTTAAGGGGTTTATTGGTTTCCTCTTTAAGGGCTTCTACCTGTTTGCCTGTGTCCTCCTGTATTTTAAAGAAAGAATTATTTATAATCTTCCTTAAGGCCTCTGTCATCTTCATGGGGTAGGACTTCAGGTCATAATCCTGCTCTTCAGGGGTGTTGGGCTGTCCAGGGCTTGTTGTAGTAGGAGAGCTGGGTTCTGGTGGTGCCACAGTGCACCAGCTTCTGTTGATCATGTTCTTGCTTTCGCTATCTGGTTATCTCTGGTGTTAACTGGCTTGGGTGTCTCCCAAGAGGCACCTCCCCAGAGGCAGGCAGAGCTGTGTGACCTGGGTTAGATCAGTCATCCTGGGAGAGAGGCAGGGATGTGGGATGGGGGAGCAGGCAGCTGATCTGCCATGGATGCAGGCAGAGGTGTAGACCAGAAGAGTGGGACAGATCCCACACCCGCTGGACTCCGTGGGGTCCCAGCTGGAGTGGGGATTGGGGCAGGGATCTCACCTGTGTCCCTGAGTAGGGCAGACCTCCTGGGAGATGGGCAGTGCTGTGGGGTCAGGGGGTAAGCAGGCCTGCTGATCTGTCACGGGTGCAGGAGGAGGTGCAATAGATTAATTTATTTTCCATAGATTACTAAAGCGATCGGATGCTTGCTACTTCACATATGTATTAGTTACCTGTATCTCTGAACTAATTTTTAAATAAAACTTACTCATCAAAAACTAAGTCTCATGAGCACATTTAGAAATTCTAATTAGTTTCACAACAACTGCATAACATTGAAATAAATCATTTTTGTTATAATTATACTATACATCTGGTTTTGAAGCTGACAGAACGTACTTTGATTCTCTAATGTGCACTTCTGATTTTTTTGGTCTCAGGAAGAGTACTGCAGTATATATGACATCCCCTGGGCCTCAGACATCGTCTTCATATACACATCAATTATTTCGGAAGTCTGTCTGTACGCAGCCACCTCTGACCTGAGGAAAACAGCTTTGATTGGGTTCTGTGTGTGCAAAGACCCGCAGCAGGACATTCACCTCACCAACAAGTCTGAGGAGATGCCCGAATTAGATGGAGCAAGCATTTTAACTCTGCTGAAGTATTTCTCTTCCAGGATCTCTGATAACTGTAAGTAACAAGCTTTTCTTTTTAGTGGATCATATTTTCTAATCATCCCTGTCTCCTATGTATAACAACCTTTCACAGAGTGCTTACGTCTAAATACGAATAATAGCTCTCAGTCCAGTAAGACTTCCCAGGGGAAGTATTTTTTTAAAATTGATTTTTAAAAATCAGTAATTGTAAGACGACTGATATCTAAAATAAACTCAGTAGGTTTTCTGGTTCCAATCAGGTAACTTGGAAACTTAAGATGGCTGAGGCGGCTGTGGGATGTGTTTCCTCTTTCCTTCTGCTCTTTCCTAAGGAGTTTTCTCTCCATTCCTCTAAGCACCTGCCTTTAATCTCCTGTCCTGCTCTTTTTTTCTATCAAGAAATTTCTCTTTGGTTACTCCATCATCATCATCAACAACATCACCAACGGCCGTGATCAATATTGTTATATTTTGCTACCAAGTTGCGGTTGACCAGAAACTAAGGATCTTCCTGCCTTAGGCTCCCAGTACTGGGGTCCAGGCTCACGTGTACTTCACTCCTGACTCTATCCCTGCCTCGAATGACAAATCTAAAAGCTGCCTCACTACTGGGATTGTTGAGAATATTGGGAATCACTAATAATACTTTAAAAAGAGGGACCGTGATCTGATATAAGAAATGCATCTGTTGGTCTAATCTAACAGTCAGTGTGCAGTCGGGCTGACTGAACGTCACAGGTAGAACGGAAGGCACCGGAAGTGATTACTGGTGCAGTCTGTTGGACTGGATTACCTGTTAGTCTCAAGAGTCTGGGACAGGTGCTGCCCCTTTACCGTCTGGCACATGCTGTTCAGCTGTCAGGCGAGCACACCCCAAAGACTGGCTTTTTCCCCTGCAGTGGTGTCATCAGCGGACCTATGGAGCGCCTTCTAGGCAGGTGGTCCTGGGTTGTAGGGTAAAGCTAGTAAATTAGTCAGGGAGCCTAGTTTTTCCACAGCTGCGGCTTCATGTCCCTCCCTGCCTTGAGGGAGGCATTAGATATATATAATTTTATTTTCATAGATACCTGATGACTTTCATGTTTGTCTTAGTCACCATCCTCTTATTATGAAGAGACACCATGGCCAAAGCAACTCTTATAAAAGAAAGCATTGAACTGGGGGCTGGCTCCCAGTTTCAGAAGCTTAGTCCATTGTCATCACAGTAGGGGGCATGGCACACATAGGCAGACAGGATCCTGAGGAGGTAGCTGATAGTTCTACATCCTGATCTGCAGGTAGCAGAAAGGGAGAGACACACTGGGCCTGGCCTGGTCTTTTGAAACCTCAAAGCCCCCCCCCCCCATGTGACACACTTCCTAATCCTTCTAATCCCATCAAACAGTTCTACTCCCTGGTGACTAGTTCAAATATGTGAGCTCATGGGGCCATTTTAATTCAAACCACAACAATGTGATTTTATCATATTAACATACTGTGTGTGTGTGTGTGTGTGTGTGTGTGTGTGTGTGTGTGTGTGTGTAGTTGAATAATTACAAAGCCTTTTTACATTGAAAACTTCTGTTCTCATTTAAAATGCCTCAGTGTTTAATACCGGATTATTTTTTATTACATTCATCAAATACCACCTTTTCGTTTTTTTCTAACTTTATGCTATTCTAGTTTTCTTAGTTTGTGGTACCATTTTATTTCCATTTCCTTCCAGTTTTCTTGTTTCCTTTTTTTTTTTTTTCGGAGCTGGGGACCGAACCCAGGGCCTTGTGCTTGCTAGGCAAGCGCTCTACCACTGAGCTAAATACCCAACCCTTTCTTGTTTCCTTTTTAAAGAGTAACTCAGTGCCCAAGCTCACAGCTCCTGTGAGAAGGTTACATATTACTCAACTTTTACATATTTAACTAGCATAAATGCATCTGTTGGTCTAATCTAACAGTCAGTGTGCAGTGACCCAAACTTTACCTGTCAGTGTGTGCGGCTTGTGGCTAAGATTTTGTGAAAAGTCTGTCCCAGAAAATGACTGTTCTGCTGTTGTATCGTTGTGCTTATCCGCAAGACAGGCTTTAGGAATTAGCATGGCCTTGGCTCTCTGCCTCACTCATATTAAGAATATTTGGGAACTGGTGGGCACTTTGCCTCAGAGCAGCTTCCCTACACATGCTCACACACATGTGCAAGCCTGCATGCTGAATGACAGACATAAATGCCTGCCCCAAATATGCCTATTTGCTGTCCACGGTGACATCTTGATACACGTAACACTCAACCAGAGGAGAAAAGAAGTATCGATAGATTAAATGTGTATAATCAATTATCCATCTATGTGTGTAAATTTACTGGCCACACATCCTAACTAGAGGAAATAAATCCAAAGTTCCTCATGGAATAGTTCGTTCAGTAACTAGAAGAAAACCTACAGCACCTTCATGTCTGATAAGGAACGTCTCCATGAAATGGAGACCCCGATTTTAAAAGACATGATTAGATAAGATCTGGGTACAAGAACTGGTTAACATTAAAATGCAAATGAAGGTCAGACAATGTGAACATGCATTAGAGTAGAGAGGATAATAAAAGAAATTCTGTCATTACGGTCACCGCTTTCAGCCTCATTTCTAAGCTTATTGGACCAAGAGCAAATCCTAACTTGTATGCATCTCTTTTTCTCAGTTGCCCTCTTCCCTAAGACAAAACTGTGTGCTATAATCTGACCTGTAAGTCAGGTCTGGAACATTAAACGTATTCCCCATCCTGTAAACTTCTCTGAGGAGGTACCCACAGCATCCAATGTGAGGTGGGCTGACTAGCCCTCCAGGCTGCAGTGGGTGCTCTCTGCTTTCTTACAAGAGAGCTTCAGTGTAGGGCTAGAAGTCCTGGAACAGCTTCATGTGTCAGGGAAATGCCCTTGGCCTGGGACCCTGGAGCTGCCAGGCAGCTCAGGAGGAACCGTGGTTTCTCTCTCTTTCTCTACTTATTGAAGGGTCGGGCTGAGAGTTCCGAAGACTGTAGGAGGGGCAGAAGTAGATGCTTTCAGTTCAGAGTGGGTGACAGTAAGTGGGTATCGTAAGCAGAACAGAAGAAAAGACTCCACGGCCACTTGTGGTTCCATTTGCAAAGCTAAGTTAGCAGCTAAATTCTGTGGCCGGTGTGACTGCTGTGCTCAGCAAACATAGGGCAGGCTTCCGTGTCTCTGTCAACACTGCTTTGGTGAGACGTCGTCTGTGACGTCTGTAGACAATAGTTCTAGATCTTACAGCTGAAACTGTCCTTCTAAATTTATTTTCAAGAAATCTAAACTAACTAGGCAAAGGGTTACGGATGTTTTTAGAGTTAAGAAATATTGTTGTCTTTCTCAGGAAGTTCTGTTTTCTGTTTATGTTTAAATAAAAGTGTACCTACTATTTTGCTCTCAAATATTTCTGGGGTCATGACCCCTTTGGGGGGCCAAACAACCTTTTCACAGAGGTCACCTAAGGCCATCAGAAAACACAGATATTTACACTATGACTCACAATAGTAGCAAAATTACAGTTCTAAAGGAGCAACGAAAATAATTTTATGGCTGGGTTAACCACATCACGAGGAACTGTATTAAAGGGTCACGGCATTCGGAAAGGTGAGAGCCGCTACTATAGGGTGAAATAATAAACTGAAAATTTCAAGTACTTTGTCTACACAAAGATCTCATCAGCCTAATGAATTAACATTTTGAAGCACAATTCAAGTATTTCATTTAGTTCAGTTATCTGGAGTCTACCACAGAGGAAAAAGAGCAATGGCCTAAAAATAATACATTGTTTCTAAAGCACTTAGATACAGTCTAACATGTCACTTCTTAACAGTATGTTAGCAAACTAAGGAAAAAGGTTTAAACTTTCTGTCCAAATTAATTAAGAAGCTGATATGTGTGCATTAATAAAGTAACTCAGTATGTGCTTGGAAGTTCTATGTTACATATGTCAAAATTAAGGTCACCTCTGTGATCGATCACCTTTGGAATGATTTACTCTTGTATTTTATCTGGCCTAGAAGTTTCATCTTCTTTCTTTACCTTCTCTCTTTTGGTGTCACCTGGCTGCTGGGTGGTGGTAGCACATAAGTTTAATCTCAACACTCAGGAGGCAGGGGCAGAGGGGCAGAGAGGCAGAGAGGCAGAGGGGCAGAGGGGCAGAGGGGAGGGGCAGAGGGGCAGAGGGGAGGGGCAGAGGGGCAGAGAGGCAGAGAGGCAGAGAGGCAGAGGGGCAGAGGGGCAGAGGGGCAGAGGGGAGGGGCAGAGGGGCAGAGGGGCAGAGGGGCAGAGGGGAGGGGCAGAGGGGCAGAGAGGCAGAGGGGCAGAGGGGCAGAGGGGCAGAGGGGCAGAGGGGAGGGGCAGAGGGGCAGAGAGGCAGAGAGGCAGAGGGGCAGAGGGGCAGAGGGGCAGAGGGGAGGGGCAGAGGGGCAGAGAGGCAGAGGGGCAGAGGGGAGGGGCAGAGGGGCAGAGAGGCAGAGAGGCAGAGGGGCAGAGGGGCAGAGGGGCAGAGGGGCAGAGGGGAGGGGCAGAGGGGAGGGGCAGAGGGGCAGAGAGGCAGAGAGGCAGAGGGGCAGAGGGGAGGGGCAGAGAGGCAGAGGGGCAGAGAGGCAGAGGGGCAGAGGGGCAGAGGGGCAGAGGGGCAGAGGGGAGGGGCAGAGGGGCAGAGAGGCAGAGGGGCAGAGGGGAGGGGCAGAGGGGCAGAGAGGCAGAGGGGGAGAGGGGCAGAGAGGCAGAGGGGCAGAGGGGCAGAGGGGCAGAGGGGCAGAGGTACAGGCAGGGGGATTTTTGTGAGTTCAAGGCCAACCTGGTATACAGAGTGAGTTCCAGGACAGCCAGGGCCATCCAGTGAAATCCAGTCCAGAACGAATCCAAAACAAACAAATGAATGAATGAACGAACAACAACAACAACAACCACAACAAAAATGCCAAGAGAAACCTGATACTGCTCAGGTAGAGAAATTCCCAATTTCATCTTGCACATTAGAACGGAAAGTCTTTCCAGTGTTTTGATGTGATCAACATTAAAATTTAATATTATGTTATATATATCCTGAGGCTGCAGAGCGGAAGAGACCACCAACACTGCCCACCCCTGCCCACATCCCTGGCCCAAGAGGAAACTGTATAAGGCCTCTGGGTTCCCGTAGGGGAGGGCCCGGGAGCGGCAGGACCCCTGCGCCTGAGACACCGCCGGAACCTGAAGGAAACAGACCGGATAAACAGTTCTCTGCACCCAAATCCTGTGGGAGGGAGAGCTAAACCTTCAGAGAGGCGGACACGCCTGGGAAACCAGAAGAGACTGCACTCTGTGCACATCCAGATGCCAGAGGAAAACACCAAACGTCATCTGGAACCCTGGTGCACGGAGGCTCCCGGAAAGAGCGGCGCAGATCTTCCTGGTTGCTGCTGCCGCGGAGAGGACTTAGGCAGTACCCCACGAGCAAACTTGAGCCTTGGAACCACAGGTAGGACCAACTTTTCCCCTGCAAGAAACCTTCCTGGTGAACTCAAGACACAGGCCCACAGGAACAGCTGAAGACCTGTAGAGAGGAAAAACTACACGCCCGAAAGCAGAACACTCTGTCCCCATAACTGGCTGAAAGAAAACAGGAAAACAGGTCTACAGCACTCCTGACACACAGGCTTATAGGTCAGTCTAGCCATGGTCAGAAATAGCAGAACAAAGTAACACTAGAGATAATCTGATGGCGAGAGGCAAGCGCAGGAACCCAAGCAACAGAAACCAAGACTACATGGCATCATCGGAGCCCAATTCTCCCACCAAAGCAAACACGGAATATCCAAACACACCAGAAAAGCAAGATCTAGTTTCAAAATCATATTTGATCATGATGCTGGAGGACTTCAAGAAAGACATAAAGAACTCCCTTAGAGAACAAGTAGAAGCCTACAGAGAGGAATGGCAAAAATCCCTGAAAGAATTCCAGGAAAACACAATCAAACAGTTGAAGGAATTAAAAATGGAAATAGAAGCAATCAAGAAAGAACACATGGAAACAACCCTGGACATAGAAAATCAAAAGAAAAGACAAGGAGCTGTAGATACAAGCTTCACCAACAGAATACAAGAGATGGAAGAGAGAATCTCGGGAGCAGAAGATTCCCTAGAAATCATTGACTCAACTGTCAAAGATAATGTAAAGCGGAAAAAGCTACTGGTCCAAAACATACAGGAAATCCAGGACTCAATGAGAAGATCAAACCTAAGGATAATAGGTATAGAAGAGAGTGAAGACTCCCAGCTCAAAGGACCAGTAAATATCTTCAACAAAATCATAGAAGAAAACTTCCCTAACCTAAAAAAAGAGATACCCATAGGCATACAAGAAGCCTACAGAACTCCAAATAGATTGGACCAGAAAAGAAACACCTCCCGTCACATAATTGTCAAAACACCAAACGCACAAAATAAAGAATATTAAAAGCAGTAAGGGAAAAAGGTCAAGTAACATATAAAGGCAGACCTATCAGAATCACACCAGACTTTTCGCCAGAAACTATGAAGGCCAGAAGATCCTGGGCAGATGTCATACAGACCCTAAGAGAACACAAATGCCAGCCCAGGTTACTGTATCCTGCAAAACTCTCAATTAACATAGATGGAGAAACCAAGATATTCCATGACAAAACCAAATTTACACAATATCTTTCTACAAATCCAGTACTACAAAGGATAATAAAGGGTAAAGCCCAACATAAGGAGGCAAGCTATACCCTAGAAGAAGCAAGAAACTAATCGTCTTGGCAACAAAACAAAGAGAATGAAAGCACACAAACATAACCTCACATCCAAATATGAATATAACAGGAAGCAATAATCACTATTCCTTAATATCTCTCAACATCAATGGCCTCAACTCCCCAATAAAAAGACATAGATTAACAAACTGGATACGCAACGAGGACCCTGCATTCTGCTGCCTACAGGAAACACACCTCAGAGACAAAGACAGACACTACCTCAGAGTGAAAGGCTGGAAAACAACTTTCCAAGCAAATGGTCAGAAGAAGCAAGCTGGAGTAGCCATTCTAATATCAAATAAAATCAATTTTCAATTAAAAGTCATCAAAAAAGATAAGGAAGGACACTTCATATTCATCAAAGGAAAAATCCACCAAGATGAACTCTCAATCCTCATCTTAGATTGGTTTATATACAAGTGTGCAATTTCTAGGCTTGAAAGTAAAATGATGCTATCTGGTGCTGGATAGAGGAGCCTTATTTTTTATTATGGCAGCTTGCTATTTTTGTAACATGGTGATTTGGTTGAACACATAAAGTACAGTAGTAACTGACCTCCCCCTCTTCCTGGATGAGTGAGGAGATGATTAAATGTTGATGTCAGCATCCATGAACATATTCAGATGAGCTTCTGCTTCTGTTGAAAAGGATGCTGTGTTTGATTGTGGTCCGAAGCTTTGAAGCACTACTTGGCATCTCCTTCCTTGGAGGTCTCACTGTTTAAACATAACAGATTTGATAGCTTGTTGGTAAGGTGAGGTCCAGCTTGTCTCCACTAGGTCATCTTCATGTGAATCCGGTGGTTATACGGTTTTGTTCTAGGGATATTTCATTTTTTTTAATAACGGTTTTAGCTGACATTCATGGAGAGAATGAATCCTTAGAACTGTGCCACTAGTGAAAGGAAATCCTGTCTAGAGTATGTTTCTTTACAAAGCTGTGTCACACCATCCTTTGGGCCCTCTGCTGGAAAAGTAGAATCAAGTCTCAAATAATGCCTTTTAAATTGTATCCTCTAGTATTATAGATGTAGGACAGTACTGTATCATACCTCTGTGGATGTAAAATAGCTTGTACCTGCTTTATGATATGTAGTAGTGATCGTGCTTTATCAGAGCTGTTTTTAATGATGTTGCTCAGAATGTTTTCTTTCCAGATGATGATTGAGAAGCTAATTTAAAAAAAAATGGTGCCAGGTACCACAAGAGTATCAGAACTGTGCTGTTTTCTCGGGTTTTGTTTTTTTACTTTTTTTTTTTTTAATGGAGTGTGCTGGATGTCTCTACAGTTTTGTTCAGATGACTGCAGAACCTGGAAAAGCTGTTGCTGCTGTTGATGCATAACACACTGCTATTATTGGTCTTTTCATATAAATATAAATATATATATACAGATATATAATTTGAATTTTTTGAAACTTTACCTGTGCTGTCAACTTTCGAAAAAAGTATCCCCGTTTACTGTGTTGAGTTGGCACTGTACAGAAATTAACAGCCATATTGGTCTAGAAATGTTGAACTTAAGTTTTTTCCATTTGTACAGGGGTAACACACTGTATGAAATATGTAAGGTCTTATATACGTGGGTTTGATTACAAAAACTAATAAAGTATTCTCTAGATTAAAAAAATTTAATATTATGTTATATATGTGTGTAGAGGCACACACACACACACAAATGTATGCAAACACACATACATAATGCTACATCACTACATATGGGACACCTACCCTTTACTACATTGTATTCTTTATAAGTTAATGAATGAGTTAGGGATTCTGTTCTCAGACAGATCTCAGGACTTGTGAGTTTGTAAACCCATCGCCTATTGCCCCTGCCACCCTGCTCTGTCATTTGGAGTGTAACTATTTGTCCTTGCTGTTCATCTCCTTTTTCAACATTCACAGATGAAGTGATTCCTAGGACACGGTCATCCAAAAATGTCATCTTAGCTCCGTAGCACTCGTTCCACTCCTCACTTTGTCCTCTTTCCTAACCCCCGTCCTCCTCTTCCCTTCAAATCGCCCTCACTTCTCTTTCATATACAGAACACTTGTATATATAATATATATGTACACACATGAGAAAATATAAATATATATGAAATATGTAAGCATATGTGAATTGTGTAACCATGTATGAAATAAATAAGCATATAGATGAAATATAAATAAAATATAAAAAAAGCAAAGAACTAGAAATACAGCATTTCAAGCACTTAGTGAGCTAGCATAGGTTCTAACCCTGACTTCATAACAGTACATCAGTGAAGGGAAGAGAGGAGGCTTAGACTCCCTGTCCACATTATACATAAATTATATATATGCATATGTATATATGTACAAAGTTTAGACTTCCTGTCCAAATTATATTTATATATGTATATATATGCACATACATAAATATATGTGTTTTCTCTATATGTCTATAATGCATGTATAACATACATGAGCACTTCGGGAATTTGCATGCCATCCTCGGCCAGAGTCATGACAACCATGTGTGCATCGGGCCAGTTTTGATGTCTCCAGAGCCAGTATCTGATCTTCACCATTTTTATTACCTAACAGGTATAATTGTAGTATTTCTCCCCTCACTGGCTTGGTTCACCTGCTGCCATGTCATTAAGATTCATACATGCTGGCACAGGTAACAGGCCTCAGGAGCACAGGAATGACACTAATAGGCTTTCAGACCTTAACTTTAATTCCTTTGGCTAAATCCCCTCCACCCTCCCAAAGCAGGGCCACACAGCAATTTGCCTTGAAGTTTTCAAAGAAGTCGCTCACAGTATTCCACCATGGCTGTACCATACCACCTTCTTGGCAAAACCACAAAAGCGGGGTTGGGGATTTAGCTCAGCGGTAGAGTACTTGCCTAGCAAGCGCAAGGCCCTGGGTTTGGTCCCCAGCTCCAAAAAACAAACAAACAAACAAAACAAAAAACAAAAAACAAAAAAACCCAACCCCCCCAAAAAAACAAAAAACAAAACAAACAAACAAAAAAACCAAAAAAACCAAAAAAAAACCAAAAAAACAAAAAAACAAAAAAAACCCCCAAAAAACCCACAAAAGCACTGCAAATTCTTCACAGCCGTGGTCGCGTTTGTCTCTTTACCCTCATCTTCCTTTAGCTGTCGGTGTGTCTCCTTTAAAGAACTGACTCTTCGAGTCCTTTGTCTACACTTTCAGTGGGAGGGGTGAGATCGCTGTTTCCTTTGCTGAGAAAGTTGGGGAGATTTATACTCTGATTTTGTCTGTTTGCCCCTTTGAGGTAGGGCCTTGACCCATGGCCACACCATGCCTGGAGCTCACTGGGAAGTTTTAAAGTCTTGATCTCTTCCCCACTAGGCCACCCTGGGGATTTCCATCTTGGCAGTTGAGAGAGAAGGACAACTTGGCTATGGAGATTCACTGCTTCCTCACCAAGGACATATCTCCAGTAGGAAAAACTTGATGTCATTTAAAATATATAACCAGAGGGGTTGGGGATTTAGCTCAGTGGTAGAGCGCTTGCCTAGGAAGCGCAAGGCCCTGGGTTCGGTCCCCAGCTCCCAAAAGAAGAACCAAAAAAAAAACAAAAACAAAAACAGATACCTGCCGTCTAAGGCCAATATCTCAGCATCTCTCTTCACAGAGTTCTCTTTCTGGTTTTTTGAAATGGCAATCTATTTCCCCCTCCCTTCCTTCCCTCCAAGTCCTCCTATACACTTAGTTACTAGGCTGCAATTACCTTTAACTTTCATTCCTTATTAATGGGCGCGTGCACGACATGGGGTCCACATGTCACGTTGTCAATGTGAGGGTCAGAGGATGACCTCGTGGGTTGTTTCAGGTCACCAGGCTCCTTCAGAGGATCCCTCTGGCCCGCCTTACTAGTCCTTCCGTTGTTTATAACTTCCTTGTGTACTTTGGAGATTAACATTAGCATAAGGTGGGTTGCAGGTGTATTTTCCCATTATTTTCTTTAACAATATCTTAAACAAGTGAGACTTTGTTTCCAGTGTTCTCACTCCTCTCTTTAAGATTGTTGCCTCATGGTCATAGACAGAGATCCAGGGACACTACCTCTCAATAAGTATAAAGTGACCTAGTTATTTTTCTTATTTTTAAAAATGCCCTGTCTGCTTTTAATTGAGAACAGCCAGACATCAATTTAAATTATTATTACCACATGGCAGTCTGTCCTTCATTGCTTTAATGTGTACACAATACGAAATGAATTACAGAACTGTGTTTATTTTCCCAGGGATAGATTTTTTTTGCCCATAGTGTGTGATCTTTTTTTTTAATGCATTATTACATTTTTTCTTTTTTCTACTGGATACCTTTTATTTACATTTCAAATGTTATTCCCTTTCCCGGTTTCCTATCTACAAACCTCCTATCCCAAACCCCTTTCCCCCTTCTTCTATGAGGGTGTTCCCTCTCCCAACCACCCCCGCTTCCCGCCTCCCGGCCCTGACATTCCCCTACACTGGGGGGGGGGGTCCAGCCTTAGAAGGACCAAGGGCTTCTCCTCCCACTGGTGTCCAACAAAGTCATCCTCTGCTACATATGCAGCTGGAGCCATGGGTCTGTCCATGTGTACTCTTTAGGTAGTGGTTTAGTCCCTGGGAGCTCTGGTTGGTTGGTATTGTTGTTCTTATGGGGTTGGAAGCACCTTCAGTTCCTTCAAACCTTTCTCTAATTCCTCCAATGGGGACCCCCATTCTCAGTTCAATGGTTTGCTGCTAGCATTCACCTCTGTATTTGTCCGGCTCTGATAGAGCCTTTCAGGAGACAGCTATATCAGGCTCCTATCAGCATGCACTTCTTGGCTTCAGCAATGTTGTCTAGGTTTGGTGGCTGTATATATATATATATATATGCTGGATTCCCAGGTGGGGCAGGTTCTGAATGGCCTTTCCTTCAATCTTTGCTCCAAACTTTGTCCCCATATCTCCTCCTATGAATATTTTTGTTCCCCCTTTTTAGAAGGACTGAAGCATCCACACTTCGGTTATCCTTCTTCTTGAACTTCATGTGGTCCGTGGATTGTATCTTGGGTAATTCGAGCTTTTGGGCTAATACCCATTTATCAGTAAGTGCATACCATGTGTGTTCTTGTGAGGTTGGGTTATCTCACTCAGGATGACATTTTCTAGCTCTGTCCATTTGCTTATGAATGTCACGGAGTCTTTGTTTTTGATAGCTGACTAGTACTCCATTGTGTAGATGTACCACATTTTCTGTATCCATTCCTCTGTTGAAGGTGCCCCCCAGGTGGTGGAACCAGTTTGGGAGGTGGGTTCAGCAGGAGAAAATGTGGTGCTGGGGGCCTTTGAAAACTGCCTGGGTCATAGTCACCTATCTGCTCTGTTTCTTGGGAGCCATGGGAGGGAAGTCTCCTCTGCCACAGGCTCCCGCCACCACAGGCGGAATTGTTGAAACCATAAACCAGAACATAGTAACTGATTCCTCTGGTTAAGTTGTTTGTCTGGGACACTTGGTACTGTAACAAAACCTGTCTCCCACACTAGCATGCTTTGTTGAGTTTACATCCAAGGTAATCAGGATATTGATACATAATTTATCTCCTTTTGTGGCATCATATTTTGTTTCATAAAGCAGGTTTGAAAGTGCTCCCTCCTCTAGTTTTTCATTTAGAAAAGTCTGAGGAGTGATGCTGCCTTTATTAACTTTCACTGTAGTATTTGAATCCCCCTAATTCCTCCTCTCCCTCCAATCCCTTCCATGTTCTCCTTTAGCCTCTCCTGAATTCCTTTCCTTAATTCCTCTCAAGTTCATGACCTCCTTTTTACATGGCTATTGTTACACACACTCGTGGGCACCACTACTTGTTTAGGTTTTGAGTCAATGTTTCTTACTGAACCTGGACTGTCTGGCCTGCGAATCCGTGTCTTTGCTGTCAGTGCTGGTGTTACAGGCTCTGCCGCCATAGCAGGGTCTTCACGTGGGTTCGGGGGACTTGAAATCAGATCTTCATGTTTGGACATCAAGTACATTACCCACTGAACCGTCTCCCAGCTCATCAGACTCTTTTTGTTGTTGTTTCCTCAGCACACCTGTAAACATAACATTTTTATTACACTGCTTTACTTTCCAAGGTTGCCTTTAAGTTTCCTTCTTATTCTCATTTAGCCTTGGGATATAAACACTTGTGAAAATCACCTTGCCTCTGTTGACATAATCTGTATCTCATGGTAGTACAAAATTAGCTAAGTGAAACTGAGAAGAAATCAAGGAAACAGGAGTCTAGCATTTTGTAAGGCTATTTGTAAGAATCACAGTTGGTCCTGACAAAAAAACGAATCACTTTTGTCCCTTTCAGCTATGACTCCAGGCAGTAATTATTTTTAATGAACAGATCTCCATAATTTACAGTTGGAAAACATCATGAAACTCACATAAGGCAAGTCCCACCCGCTCTCACTAACATGTTGGCACCCTACTTGGCTTCTCTTCCAGTCAACCATCACATCCCAATAAAACATCCTGCTAACTCTCTGTCTTTGGCCGCCAATCGTCCCTGCACAAACGGGAGCATATTTCTAAGAGCGGTTCTCCTCCGTTTATTCTGTTGCATACCTGCTTAATACGAGCAACAGGAACCAATTGTGATTACATATGCAAAATAACTTTCCGTACTACTTATATGTAAATTCGTCATGCACATATGCATGTCTAACATCATTTTTATAATTTGGTAATGTTCCAAACATTGTATCACACAACCAAAATGCAACCCTCATTTTCATGCTCTTGTCTGTCTCTCTTGTTATCTGCACAGAAGCTTGGGAGACCTCAGGAACACCTCAGCTCTTGACAGCAGCTGTAAGTTTGGGGGGGTGTCCCAGAATTTTTTTGACACCCACTGTGATCTCGGGGATCCCCGAGACAAGCGCTTGTCTTATTTTGTTAAAGGACTCACACGACTAACAAAATCCCTTCTCCTTTATTATGACTTAAAACTGTGAAAGGATACAGATTAAAACCAGCCAAGGGAAAAACAGTGCAGGAAGCAGAGTAAGCCAAGAGCTCACATCCTCCTGTTGTGGGTCTGTGTGGACGGACGGCATTTCCCACTAGTAACAGTGAGTGATAAGGAACCAAGGGTATACTCTGTTATGGGAGGTTTCCCATGATTTATTATTCATAGTTTTATTGTGGATCTCAGACAGATGGCTTGCCGAATGGCTCGCTCTAGTCTCTGGCATTTCCAGAGGTTGAACTGATCTGATATGGCTCTGTGAGGAATCACATTTCCAACCAAGATTACCCATGCCAAGTAAATAGAGTCACTTAAATAATCCTTCATCCATCCATCCTTCCTTCCTTCCTTCCCTTCCCTTCCCTTCTCTTTCCCTTCCCTTCCCTTCTCTTCCTTCCTTCCCTTTCTTTGGTATGTATGTATGTATGTATGTGTGTGTGTGTGTATGTATGTATGTATGTATGTATATGTATGTATGTATATGTATCTCTATCATCTTTCTTGTGTGTGCGTGCGTGTGCATGAGTGTCATGCTGGTACAAATGGAGGTTAGAGAACACCTTTGGGGAGTTGGTTCTCTCCTTCCATTTTATGAGTTCCCGGACTCAAAATCCTCACTCTAGGTTGGCAAGAAGTACCCATGACCCATCTCAATGGCCCTCAAGTAAGAAGGCATTTTAAAAATTAAATTCTTTTATTTATTTACATTCCAAATGCTGCCCCCTTTCCCAGCACCCCTCACAGGGTTCTTCACCCCATCCCTCCTTCCCTTGCCTCTGAGAAGGTCCTCCCCCACCCCATTCCCTTACTCCCTCTTATCCTCCCACCTCACCACCCCCAGCACCTCCCTTTCCCTGGGGCGTCAAGTTTCTACAGATTAGGTCCACCCTCTCCCACTGAGGTCAGACAAGGCAATCCTCTGCTACGTTGTGCCAGGGGCCATGGACTACCCGTGCTCTTTGCTCTGGGAGCTCCAGGTTAGTTGACACTCTTGGTCTTCCTATGGGGTTTCCATCCCCTTCAGGTCCTTCAGTTCTTCCCCTAACTCTACCACAGGGGCCCCCGACCTGAGTCCAATGGTTGGCCATAGTTCTCTGCATCTCAGAGGTCAGCCATGGAAGCACAACATGGCGTCAGTAATAGTGTCAGGGCTTGGTTCCCGCCCACGGGGTGGATCCCAACTTGGGCCGGTCACTGGAGGGCCTTTCAGAAGGCACTTTTTTATTTTATTTTATATATATATATTTTACTAGAAAAAGTCTTCTATTTCTCTAAATATGTAAGCTGCTTTTGGACCAAACCCTCTGCATTCCCTGTTTCCTTTGGGAAGACTGTTCTGGGGTTTCTAGACATCTCACACTTTCTATCCTTTGAAACTTGGCTGCCCGTTATCCCATCGAGGCATTTCTTTCCCTTCTGGTCATCAGCAGTGGCTCTCACTGTGCCACCAGGACTGATGCTGCTCCGTTTACTTTCTCCACATCTGCCTCTTCCAGTTGAGCTGTGTATCCCACAGGCACTGATGTGGTAGTTTCTATTGGTGAAGAGAACAGCGCTGGGAGATGGCGCCTGCTCTGTGTTTGCCCACACACAGCTGGCTGTCGAGTCTTACCCATGTTAGCTTCCGGGCCCTGGCCTTATCAGTTTTGTTCCACACAGCATCTGATAAAGGTGCACTTTGAACCACATCACACGTTTGCACTACCTTCCAGCCACACATCTGATTTCACTAAGTAGATTGCATTTGTCAAAATCACAGAGGCTGAAACTCACTAGTAGTCACTCGGACAAACACAGACGTTTGTATTCCACATTTGCAGACTGTTTGCAGTCTGTATATCCAGAGTGGTAATTACAAGGAGTCCAAAACAAAACAGTATAGTAAAAGAGAGTTCCTAATCCTAGGTTTCAAATACACAGATTCTTAGTGAATTCTGGGAATGTATAGTTTTGTTCCTTTCCATCCCCTGAGGCCCTGCCTGCTTAGTTTCATGGGTAGGCATGGTCTCTCTCTGTATATTTTAAGTGACACTTGGTAGCCACCATAGAGTTGCTGAGAGCAGAACAGAAGACTGGCTTGGTCCTGGACTAAGAGTTGCATAACAGGCAAGCTTCCCAGGAGGGTGTAGCCGTGTGGATGAGAAGGCTCTCCGTGACAGTTCCAGCCCATGCCATCTGTTGCTACAGGGTTCCTCCCGTCATTAACTGTCAGAACACTACATGAATGGACTCTCCTCATTGATACCACTTATCGGCAGTACTCCAGCACAGTTCAAGCAGCTTACTTGTTAAAAAAAAAAGTAAGAAAATTTCAAAAGAATTTTGAGTTTGACAGCACAGACATTTGTTAGAATATGTTTTATGGATTTGTCATTGAGCTCGAGGACTATAAGACCAAATCATTTTCAATTTGACAGGAACCACTGTAGCCTTATAAAATAATTTTCTTCAATTAATAATTTAAACGTGTGAGGGAAAATGGGCTGTATGTATTTTAATCATTCTTTTTTAAGGTCAGGAAGTTGGGAGGTGAGCACGGTCACACATAAAGTCAGCCCTTGGGGAGACTACAGCAGGAGGATCAAAAAATTGAGGTCAGAAGAATAGAGGCTGAAGAGACACATGCAGATATGAGCTCATAGTATCTCCAGATAATAAACTGGGGACACTGGATAGCAGCTTCTGAAGAGAAGCCTGGTGGCTAAACACCAATGGTTTAAATAGCAAAATAAAATGGAAAATATAAATCAGAACAGGGGAAAATCCATCTGTCTTAGATAGGGTTTCCTTTGTTGTGAACAGACACCATGATCAGAGCAACTCTTATAAAGGACAACATTTAACTGGGGCTGGTTTAAAAGTTCTGAGTTTCAGTCTATCATCACAGCAGGAAGCAGAACAGTGTCCAGCTAGGCATAGCCATGGAGGAGCTGAGAGTTCTACATCTTTATCCAAAGGAAGCCAGGAGCAGACTAGACTTCAAGCAGCTAGACGGAAGGTTTCAAAGCCCACCCCACAATGTCACACTTCCGCCAACAAGGCCACACCTCTTAGTAGTGCCACTCCCTGGGCCAAGTGTATTCAAACCACCACACCACCCCTGAGGGATCAGTGCATCCAGGAGCTCTTCCCTCCCAGGGAAGCAGAAATGCAACACCAGAGGGCAGGAATCATGACCAAGAACTTGAGGAAATGTGCCCTACATGCTCATTAACAGAGATTTTAAACACCAGAGAAAGGGAAAGAAGGAGACAGAAGTTGTCCACTGCACTGGCAGAGGGCCGAGGCACCAGGAAGAGCCTCTCTTCTGTGCTTGCCACTAAAGCAATGATGAGAAATCATTTAGCAAACGACTTTTCTCAGAAGACAACTAGACCCTCTGGGGATTACAACCAGGGGAGCCCAGAGCAAAGACAGACCAACAGGACACTTCTAGATTACAGAGAAGCAGCAGAACCATGCAGTATCTAGTGAGAGGGAAGCCTAGCTAGAACTGGAGTCTGCAAGAGAATTGACCCACAGTCTCTAATCACATGACAGACATTGGGAAGGATGTCTCAGGGAGGAGTCACTGTTCCCAACCCACCCTGCAAAGAACCTCTCACCGATGGGCCTGGTCATCATCATCTGTGATCTGAACTCCCACAGGTGTGACTAGCATCGGGAAGTTCAGGAAGGAAGGCTGGGAATCTGGATGCTAAGCAGGCAAGAGATCACATTCAGACTCTACCACATTGGTCTCTCTGCCCTCCTCTTTTATATAATGCCCAATGTCAAGTTATCAGGACACCAGTCATTTTTACTCTCTCTTTCTCTTCTAGTTATTTCTTTATATCTATCTAGTTGTTGTTATTATTATTATTATTATTATTATTATTATTATTATTATTGGTCTTTCCAAGGAACATAGCATGGCCTAGTTTGGGATCCTCCATGCGTCAGACTTCTGAAATCTGTTATTGTTTTAGGTCATCAAACTGTAATTTTTCCTCACCTCCTCTCTGTACCATTAGTCACAGACACATCTTCTCTAACCCTCGTCCCTGTGTCTCCCATTTTCTTAGGTTGTGAACCCTTAGCCTTATTGGCAGATCCATCTGCTCCCCACTTCTATTTAGTTTTTCTTTTCTATGCTTCTCAACCACTCCAGCTCTAATCACTAGTCATAGTCTGTTTTCCCCTCCACTCCCACACAGTAATGAACAGCTCTGCGTTCACAGTTCTACACGCCTCCCTCTACTTCCTAAAATGACCTGAGTTTAAGGGGTGATCACTTTTTACTTGATAGCCACTGCATTTTCACAGTGCCCTACCCTTTGATAGTTTTCCTTATAAAACTATATTATGCTCTTGGGAACATTCAATATTGATCCGGTGCTGAGGATCTAACTAGTGAATTAGATCTCCGGTGCAGCAAACAAAAATGGAAACCAAGTTCTATTATAACCAAGCACCTCTGAAACTTTTCGAAGACTGCAAGTACTTCCACTGGGTGAATGAGGGCGGTCAAAAGAAATAACCAACCAGCAGTCTAACTCACAGGTAAAAGTACCACTGGACAAATGCAAGGGACAAGAAAAACCAAAGCAACCTGACTCCTTGGAACTCACAGAAGCGCCCTCTAATGAGAGAAAATTAGTCGACTTTCTAGGCAAGAATGTAAAACAACAATGTTAAGTTTGCTTGGATAAATCTAAGAAGCCACAAATACACCACTGAATGCATTCCAAGAGAACATAAACAGAATGAAATGAAAAAATGGATATGAAAGTGAGATTCAACAATGACAGAGAAATAACAACAACAAAAAAATCAATATGAACGACTGGAAATAAAAAAGTGCCAAATGTCGAATAAAAGCTCTGCAGAAAGTTTCTGCAGCAAAATGGATCCAGGGGAGACAGAATACAGGGCTCAAAGACGGATGATTAGAACATTCATCTTTCTGTTCTTTTCTGCTACCTCTCTGCCCACCTTCATTAGGCTTGCTGGAGCCTGAAACAAACAGGTGAGCTTCCCTTCCCCCACACTCCTTCCCTGCTTCTGGGCCATCAGGGTTAACGCCCCTAATACCTGCTACAACAGGAATATCCAGGGATCAAAGCCAAAAGCCCTCAAAAGAACACAATCAAGAAAAGCCAGGACAGTTTGACCCCTTCAGAGCACAGTTACTCTATTACAGCAGGCCCTGGATATCCTAACACAGCTGAAGCCCAAGAAAGTGACCTTAAATTCCATCTTATAAAGATAATAGAGGCCTTTAAAGAGGAAAAAAGTAAAGCTGTTAAGAAATACAAGAAAATACAATCAAACAGGCAGACGTCTTTAAAGAGGAAACAAATCCCTTAAAGATATACAAGAAAATGCAGTTAAACAGATGAAGGAAATAAATGGAACTGTTCAAGACCTGAAAATGGAAATAGAAGCAATAAAGAAAACATAACTGAGGGAATCCTGGAGGTGGAAAACCTGGGGAAGGGAACAGGAACTACAGATGCAAGCATCACCACCAGAATGCAGGAGATGGAAGAGAGAATCTCAGGCATAGAAGATAGAATAGAAGAAATTGATACATCAGTCAAAGAAAGTGTTAGTTATAAAAAAAATTCCCGACACAAAACATCCAGGAAACCTGGGATACCATGAAAAGACCTCATCTAAGAATAATAGGAATAGAAGATGGTGAAGAAAGGCCCAGAAATTATTCTCAACAAAATCATAGAAGAAAACTTTCCTAATCTAAGAAAGGCGATGCCTATAAACATACAAGAAGCTTATAGAACATCAATAAGACGGACCAGAAATGAAAATCCTTCCATCACATAACAATCAAAACACTAAGTCTACAGAACAAAGAGAATATTAAAAGTGGCAAGGGAAAAAGGTCAGATAACATACAAAGGCAGACCTACCAGAATGACCCCTGACTTTCCAACAGAGACTCTTAAAAGCTAGAAGGGCCTGAATGCATATTTTGAAACTTTTACAAAAGACCACAGATGCCCACCTAGACTATGATTATGATATGATATGATTTTATACATAAGCATTCTCCAAAATTCTACTCAAGAACTCCGACAGCTGATAAACACCTTTAAGCAAAGTGGATGAATAAAAAATTAACACAAAGAAACCAGTAGCCTCCCTTTATACAAATGATAAATGGTCCAAGAAAGAAAATAACACCCTCTACAATAGTCATGAGTAATATATATAATATATATTATCTTGATAGAACTTTAACTGAGCAAGTGAAAGACTTATATGACAAGAACTTCAAGTCATTGAAGAAAGATATTGGGGAAAGATCTCAAAAGATGGAAAGATCTCCCAAGCTCATGGATTTGTAGGATTAATATAGTGAAAATGGTCATCTTACCCAAATCAGTTTACAGATTCAATGCAATTCTCATCAAATTCCAACACAATTTTTAAATAGACCTAGACAGAGCAATTCTCAACTTCATGTGGAAAAACAAAAGAGCCAGCATAATGAAAACACCTTAACACAAAACCACACATATAGTAAATCTAATAGAAGAGAAAGTGGGCATAGCCTTGAACTCATTGGAACAGGAGACAACTTCCTGAAGAGAACACCAGTGGGTCAGGCTCTAAGACCAACAACTGACCAATGGGACCTCACGAAACTGAAAAACTTCTATGAGGGAAAGGACACTGTCAACGGGACAAAATAGCCTGCAGTCTGGGAAAAATATCTCCATTAACCCTTCATCTGACAGGGCCGATATTTAAAATTTATAAAGAACTCAACAAGTTTGACACCAACAACCCAAATAACCCAATTTAAACAATGGGTACAGAGCTAAATAGAGAATTCTCAACAGAGGAGTCTCGAATGTCTGAGAAGCACTTAAAAAAGTGTTCAAAGTCCTTAGTCATCAAGGAAACGCAAATCAAAACAACCCTGAGATTCTACCTCACACCAATCAGAATGGCTAAGATCAAAAACTCAGGTGACAGCAGATGCTGTCGAGGATGTGGAGAAAGAGGAACACTCCTCCATTGTTGGTGGGATTGCAGGCTGGTACAATCACTTTGGAAATCAATTTGGTGGATTCCCAAAAACCCGAGAATAGTTTCACCTCAAGACCCAGCTATACCACTCCTGGGCATATACCCAAAAGATGCTCTACCATCCCAAAAGACACCTGCTCCACTATGTTCATAGCAGCTTCATTTGTAATAGCCAGAAGCTGGAAACAACATAGGTGTTTCTCAACTGAAGAATGGCTAAAGAAAATGGATACAATGGAATACCACCCAGCTATTAAAAAACAAAGACATTATGAAATTTGCAGGCAAATGGATGGATCTTGAGAATATCATCCCGAGTGAGGCAACCACGTGGATATTAGCCATAGAATACAGGATACCCATGCTACATTCCACAGACCCAATGAAGCTAAACAAGAAGAGAGGATGCTTGAATCTCACCCAGAAGAGGGAATTAAATAGTTACGGGAGGCGGATGGAGGGAGGGAACTGGGTGGGAGAGGGGGTGAGGAGGGGAATGGGTGGGTTCAGGATCAGGTGTGGGGAGAGACAGGAGAGATGGCCAGATGGCCGTGAGAATGAATGGGAATCTGCAACTGACAGAGGGTGGAGAGTTGGGCATCTTGAGGATGTGACAGAGACCTTGGATGGGGGACCATTCAGGAATCAGTATGGGTAACTGTATCTGTGAGTTACAGCAGTGGGGATGTGGAACCTGAAGAGACTATGTCCTGTAGCTAGGCAGGGACCCCAATGGAGCTATAGGGACACCAACCCACCCACAAAACATTCAAGCCAAACTTTATCCTGTCTAAAAGAAATGCAGGGACAGGATGGAGCAGAGACTGAGGGAACGGCCAACCAATGACTGCCCAACTAGAGACCCATCCCATGAACGAGTGCTGGTGCTCGTCCTGATGCTATTAATGATTCTGTTATGTTTGCATAGAGGAGTCTAGCATGGCTGTCCTCTGAGGGCTCCATCTAGAAGCTGACTCAGATGGATGCAGATACCTACAACCAAACAGTGGGTGGAGCTTGGGGACGCTTATGGAAGAGTAGCGGGAAGGATTTGGCTCTGAGATAGGAACTCCACAGGAAGACCAACCTGGACCCCTGGGGGCTCTCAGACTGAATCACCAACCAAAGCACATATATGAGCTGAAACTAGGCCTCCCTTCTCATGACAAGGCTGAACCTCCCCTTGTAGCGGATGTGCAGGTTGGTCTTCCTTGGGTACCAAACAACTAGAGCCAGGGGGCCACCCCAAAAGCTGTTGCCTGTCTGTGGGATATGTTCTAGCTGGACTGCCTTGTCTGGCCTCAGTGGGAAAGGATGCACCTAGACCCATTGATGTGCTAGGGTTGGGGGATCTCCACTCTCCCAAAGGGGAGGATTGTGGGAGGGGGTGACTGGGAGGAGGGACAGTGAGCCAGGTGTCAAGTGAATAAGAAAAAAGAATATTCAGGTAATGACACAGTTAGCTCAGTAAGAAAGTATACACAGGGCGTGTGAGATCTGTAGGACACTGTAATAAAACCAAGTCTATGAATCATGGACACATGAACAGAAGAAGAATTTCATGAAAAAATACGTGGAAAACATTCTTTTAAAAAGGCATAAGAGAAATTTCTGAAGCCCATTCAAGTTTACCCAGGTAAAATTGGCATTTAGAATCCCTAACAGACAAGACGAAGAAAGAGTCTGCCTGTGGTCTATTATAATTAAAGCACTAAATATACACCCCAGGACGCATATGCCAGATGCTAGAGAAACACCGGGTCACAGACAAGGCAAGCCTATCAGAGTAAAAGCAGGTGTGTTAGCAGGAACTTTAAAAGGCAGCAGGCCTTAGAACATTGCATTTCGGTGTCTAAAAGACAACACATACCAATCCAATCCACTCTATCTGGCAAAGCTGTCGTGCTTAAAGGTTAACTAAAAGAAAACAAACAAGGGATCCATGGGCACTAAGTCAGTTTTACAGAAGACACCGAAAGAATGCTTTGGACTAAAGAGAAAGATCAATCCATTTTGGAGGTGATAGGAAAGTATAAGCCACTTTAAAAGACAACTACCAAGTGAAAACCAGGAGAAAAGCAAACACTGAAGAATGAACAAGATGACAACAGTTACCACACACCTCCATCAGTGACCTTAGCTCCTCAACAAAAAGACACAGACCAGCAGGTTGGATCGAGGACAATGAAAAGCAGAGTCTATCTCTTCGATGCCTCCAAGGAGTGCGCCTTATCTAAAGACATCCACACTAAGGGTGAGAAGATGGGGAAAGGTACTGCAGGCAGAGCAAACGGAACAACGGAGCAAGCGCGTGTCACTCTAAAACCCCCCATAAGAAATCAAACAAGCCAATCAATAATAATAATGGTCATTAAAAAGTAAGCACAAATGAAGAAAAACACTGCTCAGCCATCAGGGAGGATACGAAGTCAAGCTCTACCTGAGGTCTCTCACCCAGTCAGAAAGGTAGCCATTGGGAAAACAACGGGTGCAGTCACAAAGATCAACATGAAGGTCCCCGTCCCCAAACTAAAAATAGACGTAGCCTACGACCCCAGTGAAACCATTCTTGGGGATTTACCTGAAGAACTCCAAGTGGACGTGTGTTAGCGCGGTGGTTCATCCGTGTTCACCGCAGCACTGCCCACAGTGGCTCAGAAAACCAGCCTAGATGTTCATTGGCAGGGAACAGACAAGAAAGCATGACATGTAGAAACCATGGGTGCAACTGTAGACATTTATATTAAGTAACTGCGGGAGAGTCACATTTACGTGTGACCTTTTGTTTGCCGCTCCTAGGTTTTATATAGATTCATGAAAGTACAGGAGAACAAAGGGAGAGAAGCTAAAGGGTCAGGGAGACAGCATGGCTGGGAAAATGCTCAAGGAATATTAGACACTTGTGTGGAAATGCCCTTCTGTAGCCCAGTGACATTGTATTTGGTGTCTGAAAGACAACAAATACCATTTTTAAAACAGAGTTCGTGGTATACGTGACGGTGGCGTACCCCGAAGCCCACGTGGTGACGGCTCAGTCCTCAGCCTCGCAGTACTGGGAGATGCTGAGTCCTTCTGGAAGCTGGAAGGAGCCTGGCGGTCTAGAGCTCCCTTCCACGGGCTGTCAGAACCTTCCTGAATCTTCTCTTTGCCTTGCTGTCTCCTGGCTGCGGTGTGCTTAGCAGCTTTGCTCCAGGAGATATTCCTTGTGATGAAATTCCGCCTCTGTAGATCAGTGGTTCTCAACCTGTGGTGGTCATAGATCAGATATCCTGCATATCAGAGATTTACATTATGATTCATAACAGTGGCACAATTAAGATATGGAAATGGTTATGGAGTACTTCCATGGATGGGGGTCAGCACAACAGGAGGCTCTGTACTAAAGGGTCTCAGTATAGGAGAGCGGGAACTGCTTCTGTAGACTGAAAGACAGTGGACGACTGACCACAGATGTGAGCAACTTTAACTGTGATTTAAATAATTTTCCTCCTTAATAAAAACAGTCCTAGCTTAGGCTGAGCGACTTGGTGAGACCTTAGCCCAGAGTTTAGACACAGCAATGGGCGATGAATCACAGAAAGAAATGTATAGATTGGGATTCTATCAGTAAATAGTGGTACATACCTGCCATCCCAACAGAAGAGAGCAGATGGTCTAGTCACGTGTTCAAGGCCAGCCTTGATTATGAGATGTATTCAAGGTCAGTCTGGGTTACATGAGACTCTGTTTCAAAAGAAGAGAGCAGAAAACCCAGAAGACAATATAACAATTAAAAACCAGTTAAAATCTGTAACAAATGATACTTGTTTTATCAAAGCCCTTTTCAGGGCTGGGGAGCTGGCTCAACCGTCATGAGCTCTGTCATGAGACTGGAGTTGAGAACCTGTCGCCTCCATCGGGCGGCTCACAAGGGACAGCATGGTCAGCTCATAGTGGTCTGGAACTCTTTTCTGTTCTTCAAAGGTATTTGTACACACACACACACACACACACACACACACACACACACACACAGAGAGAGAGAGAGAGAGAGAGAGAGAGAGAGAGAGAGAGAGAGAGAGAGAGAGAACACACACATACATAAAGCATCAGAAGTAAATCCTATTAAAACTTTTCTCACCTAAGACTCAGTTTGAAAAATAACTTAAAAATTCAAAATTGGGGCAAATGAGATGCCTTAATCAGTGCAGGAATTGCCACCAGGCCTGATGATCTGAGGTTAATCCCTGTGACCCACATGGTAGAAGGAGAAAATGGATTTCCTCAAGTTGTCCTCTGACTCCCACCTATCACCATGGTAATCAGATGCCAACACAGACATACACACAGACATACACACAGACATACACACAGACATACACACACATACACACACACATACACACACCCACAAGACACAGACACACACATGGACACACACAGACATACACACATACACACACACTCACAGATACACCACAGACATACACACACACTCACATATATATACACACACAGACACATGCACACACAGACACACACACACAGACACACACAGATACACAGACAGATATACACACACACTCATAGACACACATATCCTCACAGACATGCACATAGACATACACAGATACATATACACACAAAAACAGACATATACACATACACACACAGACACACAGACACACAGAGACACAGACACACACACATATACACACACAGAGGCACACACAGAGACATAGACAGATAGGCAGACAGACACACACAGAGGCACATGAACACACACAGACACACACACTCACAGACACAGACACACACACATAGACACACACACAGAGACACATATACACAGACACACACACACTTATATACACACACTTACAGACACACACACACACACACTCACTCACTCACACACCCCTGTTACACAAAATAAACACATTTAAAATACAGTAATAGTAGAAACCCTCGATAGCCCTTTGCCTGTGTGGATCCTAGTGTTTCTCTTCCTGTGACTCTGTAAAGCAGCATCACTCATGTTTTCCTTGGTGCATCTCTGCAGCCATGTTCTATGGAAAAGTTTCGTGTTGCTGGAAGTCAGATCATCCCAATCCTTCCCCATTTTCCAGACGTTCTTCACCTCTACTTCCAAACCGACCCCTCTGAACAACCATCTCATTTTCGCAAGCGATCGCACGGTTGTTTCTGTTTCCTAACTTTAAGAACAAGCTTCTCCTTTGACCTTTGCTCACCACAGCGGTTTCATCAGTTGTTCTCTCTGCCAGCTGGCGTTTGTTCGTCCTCTCCAGTCCCCTCCTGCCTGTCACAATGAGGACCTATTATCATACAGTTCTCATCACCCAGTTCACCACTGAATGGCTAGGACACATCATGGAACAGACAGAGCGCCGCTCCTCTGCAGAGACGTCAACCTTTGCGTCTGCTGCCATATTCTGTTGGCTAACTTTACAGCCTCCATATTATTAGGAACTCGTTTCTTCAGCCCAGTGTGACATCCTCTCTCTCCTCAGAACCGCACCTCTGCAGGAGTCCTATTATCAGTTCAGCTACTCCAATTTCCTTTAGCACAACTCCAGTTTTGTCCTTAAAAGCACTGTTAGGCAGCATACTAATCCTAGATAAATGGAGATTGTTTTTACCCTACGTCTTCTGTGTTATAGTCATGGGGCTGAGGGATTGGTATGTCAGAGTGGATCAAATAACACCTGTCTTCCTAGAACTATGGGTAACATGCACCCTTCCAATATGATTTACATATAATTTTGTAAGCGCTAGCCAGGAAACTAACTATGAAGATTCAGAGAGTTTCTTAATAGGATATGAACAGAACAATGGCTTGGAGGCCACTAAAGTGTAGTGTACTATTGGATGGATGGACGTAGTGTTAAGTGAAAGGGGTAATTTACATTAATGTTAGAAGACAGAATTCAGCATTCACCCAAGAACTCCAGTCTTCGGCCTCACTTTCTCTGTGTAACGTCTTTGCAATTGATGAAAGTGGATGAGTGATGACAGATGTATTCTAAAATGATATATTAAAATGACAGAGTCATGGTTGTCTGGCTCTCTAATTTGGGATTTATACAGACAAATGACATAGCATGGGTTATGAATGGCTACCTAGCCTGCAGTAAGCCTGACTATAAAGGTGAGTAGGAGATCTGATATAGCATTTAATGGCTGACTCTTTCTGGTATCCTCCTACGAGAGGCCAGTCTCCAACATTCGTCTCTACCCTTTCTCCAAATCACCCTGCTTGCAAGGTGGGGTGAGGTCTTGCCTTGTCCAGCTCTCTCCCTTACTCTACCAGCCCTCACCCAGAGTCTTGCACTGGCAGTCCCATTACATCATCTTTCCAAGGATCTACTGTTTTCTGTAAGTCATTCCAGCTCCAGACTGGTCTATTTCCAGTGGCTAAAAGCCACTGGTTATCTATTTCCAAGAAAGAAAACATAATTAAATTTGCATTCTTTTGATTATATTCTGTTTTTGTAGTGAGAAACATTACTATTCGTCAATGGGCCCATTTTCAGTTACAGAACTTTGAGTATTACACATAATTATTACATAAATTATTGTACATAATTTGATTGACACAGGGAGGAGCATCTTACTAGATGTCTGGCTGCCTGCCTTCCCTTCCCTTCCCTTTCCTTCCTTCCTTCCTTCCTTCCTTCCTTCCTTCCTTCCTTCCTTCCTTCCTCCCTCCCTTCCTCTCTTCCTTCCTTTAAGTGACAGTGACATAGAGTGAACAACCTTTAGGATAGGAGGTCAGAGGATGCCTTTCTTCAATATCTGAAATGTATGCACATTTTCTCTTTCTCTCTTCTAGCCTTTCCCTTGCTTTTCTTACCTTGTGGCCTTTCCCTGTGAATGAGTGTGTGAACTGTCTGAGTCGGGGCATGTGTTGCATGGCGTAGATCACATAGAGTGGGGCATGTGTTGCATGGCGTAGATCACATAGGGCATTACCTCCTTACTGCTCATCGGCTGTGTTACTATAGGGAACATTTGAGGGAACATTGTTTCCTGTGTTTCCTTTCATGTGTTAAACACACACACACACACTCGCGCACACACACACACACACACACACACACACACGCTAAATAAACATAAGTATAAGGCCTATAATAGAAGTATAGCACAGACTAGAATCCAGACATAGTTGGCCCGCCAGTTTATGCCAATTAAAATAATTATTATCCTTTTGTTTGTTTTGTTCAAGGCAGGGTCTCACTATGTAGACCAGGCTGGCTTCAAACTCACAGAGATCTGTCTGCTTTTGCCTCCTAGGTGCTGGGATCAAAGGCATGAACTGTTATGTCTGGATTTTTAAAGTAATAATTATTCTTATTGAAGTTTTGGGGTTTTAATACATTCTATCTCTTTTTGTAAAAGTGTATTCTTCTTTTTCTTTAGAAAACTTGAAGTTTTCCCATAGGCCCAGTTCTTTTCCATACTATGTTATAACTAAATTTAGTTTGTCTCTCTTCTGAGAACCGTATGATTTCATTATTCAGATTTATTTTTCCTGTGTCTACCTAAATCAGAATTATCGATGCCAAGCATCACCACATAGAATATAGCCTAGCTAGGTTAAAAAGAGTAATTGAAGGATAAATGACATTAATTTTAATCTTGAGAGTAGAACTTAATATAGTTAAATTTCTAACTATTTTGTCGTGTTTAGGTTGGAGAGCATTTTAATTTTCAGTTTCTCTAGATTAATAGCATTAATTATGAATGTGAGTAAAATTTAACTTTTTCATGCATAAGATAGTATATTCTCAAAAATTGTTATTTTCTTCCTCCTCCTCCTCCTCCTCCTCCTCCTCCTCCTCCTCCTCCTCCTCCTCCTCCTCCTCCTCCTCCTTCTCCATCATTATCACCACCACCACCACCACCACCATCACCACCACCACCACCATTCCCACAGGTGCGAAGGTGATCTGGGTCGGATACTATGGCATAGTGTATAACCTGGTGAAGATGTCATGGGAACTTCAGGGTGACGAGGAACAGGATGGATTTAGAAACATGGTATGGCAAACACTGCAAAAGATAAAGGATTATGAGGAAGACCCACGAATCCAAAACGCAGTAACGATAGCCCAGGTGAGTCCTCAAACTTGTCCTCTCTCAGCAGGAACCGTGTGTAGCAGTTCTCTGCAGAGAGTAGAACTTCCACGTCCAATGAGCCATAGTGGTTCGTCATCCCTCGATGACGTCACCTTGAGTTCCATACTCGCCTACTGTTGTTCCACAGTGAGGGCTAAGTTGAAGGTTTTAGTATAATCAGAATTAAATAAACTGGACAAACACAGGCCAAAACCAAGTGAAACAACCCAAGCGGAGACTAATCCAAACATCGATTTTGGTACATCGATGTAGCAAAACAATCCGACAGACATGTAGTAGGTACACCACTACTAAAGTCGCCAAGCCACAGCTTCTCCCCTCTTTTCAGAAGAACATGGCGTATTAGCTCGGTAAGTGATCCTGTTTCAGGAACATTGCACGAACTTCTGCCTCTAGGGTTCCGTCCGGGAAGGGTTTGATGAATGTACACACTCTCTTCCACAAGGAGCGCTCAGAGAGGTTGGCTGTCCTCTGCGGCTTCTCAGAGCTTGCAGAACACCTGTCCAAGGCCCTTCAGGCTCCTAGAGTCTTCACTGAGAAGCCATGCGCCTTTCTAATGGCTCTCCCTTTGTCTGTTACTTGGTCTCTTTGCCTTGCTGATTATTAATATTCCTATGTGTGTATTTAGTATTTCGATCTTTATGTGTTATGGATCATTCCTCTTTTGGTTCTATTTGGTGTTCTGTATCCTTCTTGTACCATGAAAGGCTTCGGAAAACTTTCTTCTATGATTTTGTGGAAAGTAATTTCTGTGCCTTTGGCCTCATTTTCTCCCCCCTCTGTTCCTATTACTTGTTCTTTCACAGAGTCTGAGATTTTCTAGATGTGGTGTGCTCAGATTTGTTCAATATTTCCTTTGACTGTGGTGTCCATTTCTTCTCTCCTTTCTTGCATGTCTGGGACGATTTCTTCCATGTCTCGTGCCCTTTTGGTGAGCACACACAGAAGTTGCTTCTAGATCGATTATAGGGCATGAAGTAAAATTTATGGGAAAAATTATGCTGTTGGCAAAAACAAAAAATATATAAAAATAGAGTAATAGATTATTCAATAAAAAATAAAATTGATTAGTTGAGAAATTGTTCTTTGGAACAAAGTAGACAATTTGTAGAATAGGTACAAATGAGAAATCTAGAAAAATACTCATCATGAAAGCTGGAGAGGAGCTCTAAGATGTGGAGAACAGTTACTAGGTCTCTTCACAAGTTCATGCTAATGTATTTGAAGGCACAGAGTGTGACGGTTGGTCTTAATGCCAACCACATGAGTAGGGAGCCATGCCCGAAGAATTGTTCTGATTGGCCGTTGCTGATGCCCTGGGCTGCTTCCCAGAGATAGAAGGTTTGTCCCTATTGCGGAAGAAGACACCATGAACTTGGACAGAGCACTCTGAGGTCCTGACCTAAAAGCCTTCTCCCTGTGGGTAACTTTTATAGAGCTGGAAAGTACTATGCAATGGGCCAAGGGGGAAGCAACCAACAATCTTACCCATCTTGAAGCCATCGGACCACAACTATGACCGGCAAGGGAAGCTATTCCTAAGGGTATAGTAGTGGCATTGACATCTTGGTGCCAAGCAGCAACTTTCTAATTGGACCTAAGGCTAACTCAACAGGAACGAATTCTTATAGTGTAGGCTCACCTTATATAGGCTATAGTCTTTTTGAGAACCCTGGCCAGTCATGTGGGAGAATGAATGGATTTCCGAGACAAGCGATTTGATTTAGTGAATGTAGGAAACCAAGATGAACGTATTCATTACCATGTCGTTTCACATGGCACTTAAGTCACGACGACTTGTGCACTTAGGTGTAGCATTTTCCCACTGGAAGTATGTCCTATAGTAAATGAAAAATGCAAAGAAGTTGTCAGAATTCACCACTGGAGCAGCCGTGAACAGAAAGGAAACAAGAGTTTAAATTCTCAGTTCCTATAACCACCTGGACTGCAGCAAATCAAAACCCACAGCCTTAGTTCTCTTGGGTGTCCCGCGCGCAACCTCCCGCCGGCAAGGAGCACGCGGACATTAGAAATCCTTACTGTAACCACTCTATTAATCTTAGAAGAGGAAAAGCCACGCTGCGCCAACATGGGGCGCTTATAAAACCCTCATGCGGCGCACCCACACCTGATTGGTTGTTACCCATGATCTCATAAGGCACGCCCCGGAGTGGGCAAAGACCTGGCACGAAGGCACACTTGCACATGCGCACAGTTAACTTCCTGAAAGGGGGGCTGGCTGGCGCTGCGAAGGTTGGCGCCATCTTGCAATGGCGGAGTCTATCCTGACCTATCACGTGGGGCGCAGTGGAAGACAGCGCCATCTAGTGGTGGCGAACGTATTGCGGCCCTCTACACTTGGGTACTCAGTGGTACTAACCATGCATGCTCACAAGAAAAGATACTACTGGACACACAGGAGAGGGGAAGCCCAGGGACGGGCAGTCTAGGGGCAGGGCCCTGGTGCAAGCCGAAGGCAGTTACAGAGATGCGGCCCTTGGAAGACCTTGAGGGTACTTAGCTATCAGTCTTTCTCTGAAAGTGAGGCCAAAAAGCCCTCAACCAAAGGGCTGCCTCCTGTGACTGGAGCTAATATTACAAAGTAAATACAATTTCTGCTCAACAAATAAATAAATAAAAAAAACCCCAAGTTGTGTTTTAAAACTGCCAGTCTCTTATTATTTCTATAGTAGACTATGAAAGAAGGGGACATTTATATTTAATATAAAAACTCAATATCAAACTGATAAACTTCGCATGAAGAAATTACAGTTGGTAAATATCTTGAGGGAGTGGACAAGAGTCACAATATGAAGGAAACCAATTAAATTATTATTTCTCCTGCAGTGGTTTCTTTGTTCCTTCAGGTCATGAAAATACGGTCCCAAGGCTAGAAAAACCCTCCAGAATTGATGGAGGGCGGCTCATTTTCAGAGCATGACTTGTTTCAAGATTCCAAAGGGGGTGGAGAAGCTGAGGTGGTGTCGGCCCGGCGGCTCTTAGCTTTGGACATAGCAGCCATTGAGATTCTGCAAGTAAGCAGGTCTCCCCGGGATGGCTCAGGTCTCCATCCTCAGGTGGCAAGGGTGTAAGCAGCACCGATGTCCGCTCAGGCCTGAGGCACCACCCTAATAAACTGCTAGAACTTCACCACGAGGAGGGAAACTATTCCGTTCCAGGCTGTTTGCTTTAGAGGCATTTGCAAGTTTGCTGACGAAACACTACAAACTCGCGGGTGTTTCACGGGTGTTTTACAGTTTGCTTATCGCAGTAGTTAATTACCCGCCCTCAAAAGTGTCTAAATTTGCGTAGGAAAAGAATCGAGACGTTTTGAAGTTACTGAGTCATTCTCCTGAAAATACAGCCATGACGTTGCAGTGTTAGAATGATACCGCAGACTCAAACGGTATGCAAAAGCAAGGAGCGTTCGTTCCTGCACGCAGGGGCCCAGCTCCATCGGGATGGGAGGACCGCAACGGGATTCACAGATAGGATTTTAAAGCTAAAAAGAGGGACACTTGGGGGCGGGGCTATAGGTGATCTGTATCTTGATTGGTGGGTTCCATCTCTGGGGGCTGGGCGATGCTGTGACTCAGACTAACTGTGCTTGCTTCATGCCAAGGACCGGCAGCTCTTGACATCTTGGTCACAGATTTGGCTCTTATAAGCTGGAAGGGGGTTCCCTTTACACAAGCCTATGGTTGTTACAGCAAACGACTTGCCCAGTTCTGGGAAGCAGAGACTCAGGCCTGGTCTCCTGGACTGCTAGTTTGCAGCCTGCCTCGGTGTTAGCCTGTTTCAGGCCAATTCCTTCTTTTCAGCAGTAACGTGTCATCTGTCCGACACACTGGCCATTTACCCAATGCTGTCATTTCTTCTTCATATCTTATTTTATTTTCATTCAGGTTAATTTCTCATCATATATATATATATATATATATATATATATATATATATATATATACATCATTGAAGTTTCTTGCTCTTTCTTGGGTTTAAATTAGTGATTAATCACCCAACTTCATAATTCTTTACTACAAGCTTAACAAATGTTGACAGGTAGAAGGTCAGGCGGTCGATGATTCGGAGCCTGTACTCCACGTTCTTAGTAGAAAATGAGACTTTGACTTGTCAGCCTTTTAATCCTCAGTATGACGTGACTGATAATCTGTAGGAACTACGTATGATTAGGAAGTGGTTTTCCTCCCCCCTCGGAAGAAAACAGACAACTGCCTGCCCCACTGCGACTAAAATGTTCTACTTACATTACACTCAACTTAAATTTTACCTTTGTTTTTTTGTTTTTGACCAAGAGCTCAGAAAGAACCAGTAAAAAGAAATCAACCGTAGTGACCACCACTGTATACCCAACGGTCCCTCTACCGGGACCAGGACAGAAATCCCCCACACCCTCATAGTCTCTGTGGACCTCACTCCTGACTCTGTGTAGACTGTGTGGGGGTGTGACAGGAACGGCAGTCAGCGTTCTGGACAACTTTAATGGACTCAGAAGTGCATGCCTCTCACTGACCCTTACTCTTCCCCCCAACCCCTGTCTGCTTCTAGGACTCCTTTGATTACGTCTATTGCTCTCTGATGTGTTATCTATTTCCCATGCCACTTCAGATCTCAAGGGGATGACACCGTAAGCCCACGAGCCACCTCACGTTTGTGTATTCTATCATTAGAACTCGGTCTCCATGCGTGTTTTCAAGGTCAATCACTTGATGTAAGCTGTTCCTGTTTTCAACGTTTTAGTAAATATCTACAGATAATTACATTTGAAATTCATAAGTCAATCAGGCCCAGCAAATATAGCAAATACTAGATGATGCAGCAAGGCTTCAGACTCAGGGAGAGAGCAGATGGTTGGCATAGCCAGGAGCCCATCGGCTATGCACGCGATTTTGACACAGGCTGAAGAAGGGCCTTGCTTACTTGAACCAGGAATTGATAGGGAGGCAAGTCTTCTTCAGCGAAAACTCTAAATTGGGAATTTCTGAGAGCAGCTCTATTGATTTAGCGGAAGTTTAGTTTAGTGTTCACTTGGTATTAAACAATATGTCGTAAATATAACGTATCTGATGAAGACCAAAGGACCCTCACTCTAGGCCTGCCTCACATCAAGGTTACTCAGAACCAGATAGAGTCAATTAAGCTGCTGTACAGCAAAACCATGACTTCTAGACACAAATCCTAAGATATCTGACGTAGGAAGTATCATTTAGTTTATTTTGCATTTGATCAGTATTATACAAACGAAGGTCATATGATAGCTAATCCCTTCTCCGGCTTCCTCCTCAGTCGGCTGTGGCCCACGTTCACCAGCTGGTTCCATCTCGGTGACCTAGAGCCCAGCATGGCGATTAGTGAGGATGACCCAGGCCGTGGCCTAGGCTGTTTTGTGTGCCTAATTGCTATGCTGAGGACTTGGAGAAGATGCTTATTTCTCAGGGGCTGATTGTAGACAGGACTGACAGACTTCCTAAAGATGTCATGAAAGGGACAGGAGGCCATTCACATTGTGGACTTCTGCGTGCTCAGGGGGAGCTAATCATTCTTTACTAACTGTCTGCATTGCATTGATCACTGAATAGAAAGACTGATAGATCCATCCCTAGGACGGTACAAAGAGTGTCTTGATGACATCATAGTAGATCTGGTAAATCAATGTGAGCCTTGCTCTCCTGGGTCAAGCAGTTCACCTCCCCAAGGTTAATTGTCACAAGCAAGTTGGTGAAAACGACCTCTCAAAGTGTTGGATACAGCCAAGACTTTGTCAGAACCGAAATTCCAGACACGTTTGTTGTTGGATGTGCCCATTGATTATAACGAGGACTTCAGGGATTTGCATCATGTTTGTGTCATTAGCGAAACCAGAAAAGGCAACGGCAAAGCCTATGGCGAGAGTTCAGTTTGCGTGCGCAAACACGAGTTGTCCCACTGACGCTGCCAGCAAAACTGTGAGGCATTCTGGTTCTGTGGCCATCTGCTTCATAAAGCTTTTTGCATGAATGTTGAGAGAATTTTATGTTGGATATTTTTAGAAAGGTCAGTTGCTGTCCCATTCTTGAACTTTTGGTGTGCACTATGAGCCTATAGGCAGGCAGTCTGTTCCCTCTTGTAGACTGTCGTTCAACTTATGAATCAAACAAAATTTTGAAATTACCATTATCAAGTAATAATACTGATATTGTATCCATAAGAAACATTTAAGGAGAAGATGTGTTAGGGTTTTAATTGGCATTTAAAATTTTTTCTTATCTGAGAAAGAACAGATCTGATTGAGTATTGTTAATTATGCCTCTGTGCCTTTAGAGCAGTCTGAAGCAGTCAGTCTCACGCCAGCATCAGCGTCTAAACCCATGCTTCAGCAGTGAACTGGCTATACTGTGCCACTAGGATTATTTCAAGGAATATTTTGAGACTCTGTGTGTGTGTGTGTGTGTGTGTGTGTGTGTGTGTGTGTGTGTGTGTAGTCCTGGCTGTCCTAGAACTCACTCTGAAGACCAGGTTGGCCTTGAGCTCAGAAATCTGTGTGTCTCTGCCTCCTGAATGCTAGAATTTAAGACTTACACCACCAGTGCCCTGCTAACATTTCTTTTAAAAAAGCAAATAAATAAATTCTAAAAATTAATAAATAAGAATATGAAAATATACTTGAGTCCTTATTAAATCCATTTTTATTTAATATGAAAATGTAAAGAGGTCTGAAACAGTAATCCAAACATAAAAATTTTGTATGTTACGCAGTAGACATAGCCTTCCAACATATATCAATAATTTAAATGGGAGATTAAATATATGGGTAGCCCCATCAAAACACATTGCACATTCTGGACACTCACATAGACACTATTTTATACTTGTGAGAAATAAACTATTGCTGTCTTCAACTAGAGTTTGAGCTGCAAACCTAAATCACGAGTGTAGTCAGTGATGGAAGGTGGCTAGGCAGAGGAACATTTCACAGATGATGAACTGTCGTGAGGCAGTCTTCGCCTGACTTGGACAGTTTGGAAAACACTTTGGATTGCGCGTCAGTAGGCATTAAATTTAAAGGGACATTTATGAAAGCAAAGGTAGATGTTTGGTTGGGTTCATAAAAATAATCTAAATGGATTTCAGATTTGTTTGTTTGAAGAGAAACAATTTGGAGAAAGAGAGCTCTCTTCATTGAATTTTAGTTGTTTGGTTACTTTGTAGTGTGAAATTGCTACATAGAATATATATATTCAAAACAATGAATTACTGCTTTGGAAATGGTGGTATACAGCGATTGAGGTGGCCTCCATTTTATTTGAGCCTCTCTTACTGACGTCTCTGCATAACTTTCCTCTTCCGAGTCTTGATTCGACCACATGACTTGATTTGGATCACGGCACAGTTATACATGCTGAAGTGTGACAGAGGCATACAAAGTGAAGTCTTTTGTGTCTTCTCCTGGAATTTTGTAACTGTCACCACCCAAAGTTCACTACTTAGTGGAGGTCGAAAGGAAACCTGGCCCCAAGCAGAGAGAGCCTCCCTAGCTCCTCCCCCTCCCTCCCCTAGACTGGCCTTCTCCACAGAACCTGACAGCATGCAAGCAGGTCTGTAAGCACCGTGGCTATCCCTCTGCTGTTCCCAAACTCAGGCTACTGACCTCGAAACCGCGAGTTAAGCAAACAGTTGTGTTTAGGAGTGACACTCCGATACAGCGAGTTCTGAGTTTGACAGCTGTACACATGGGATTTTATTTCACTACCCTGTTGGTATTATCTTTGTTTTGCTTAAGTGCTTGAGACAAGGTTTGCATATGGTCAGACTTGCTTTATGATAGAGGTTAACGTTGAATTCTCAGCTTCCTCCCCCTCCGAAGCAGTAAAATAGTGTGCATGCTCCACTCTTTGGTTCAAGCTCATCGTTAAAAAAAAAAAAAGACAGTAATAGTATTATTAAAACTGGTTAAGCATTTACAGTGTGTCCTATATTTGCCTTAATTAGCAGATTTGCATAAAACCATGACACACGCTATTTTTACCTTTATTTTACAGATGTGGAAATTAAAATTTTAAATGAGGATTCATATTTTCTCCAAGATTAGCTAGCTTGCTTTTAGATACATGGTTACCAATACTGCTTGAAATCATATCTATATTATACTCTGACTTCCCTCCTCTGCTGAGTACCCTTACAAAAACCTTGGAGTCCTATGTGAGCATGCTTGTGTGTGAGCATTGCATATACACAGATCAAGCTGTGAAGAGCAAGCCAGTAAGCAGCACACTCCATGGCCTCTGCATCAGCTCCTGCCTCCTGCCCTGCTTGGGTTCCTGCCCTGATTTCTTTAGATGATTGTCATGGTTTGAATATGCTTGGCCTAGGGAGTGGCATTCTTTGGAGGTGTGGCCTTGTTGGAGTAGGTGTGTCACTGTCGGTGTGGGCTTTAAGACCCTCATCCTAGCTGCCTGGAAGTCAGTCTGCTAACAGCCTTCAGATGGAGATGTAGAACTCTCAGCTCCTCCTGTGCCATGCCTGCCTGGATGCTGTCATGCTCCTGCCTTGATGATGGACTGAACCTCTGAACCTGTGAGCCAGCCCCAACTAAATGTTGTTCTTATAAGGGTTGCCTTGGTCATGGTGTCTGTTCGAAGCAGTAAAGCCCTAACTAGGTCAAAGATGGAAAATGATGTAGCAGTGTAAGCCAAATAAACCCTTTCCTACCCTCGTTGCTTGCCTCTGAAAGCTGCTTTTCATTATGGTGCTCCATTCGGAAATACCAACCCTGGCTGAGATGGCGGTGGACAGACGGTCACAAGGTGTTATCAGGACAGACCCGGCTGTGTTCTAGAGAGGATTGTGTAAGGACTTTGGAACTTTGGGCTGGAAAATAATAATAGCAAAATAACAATAATAAAAATATCCATTATTTTAAGTATATATATGAAATTTTGTGTAGCAATTTTATACTACAAAGTAACCAAACAATTAAAATTCCGTGAAGATTGCTTTCTCTTCAAACAAACAAATCCAAAATCCATTTAGATTCTTTATTTTTATGAAACCAATTGAGAGCTGAGAGCTGGGCGGGGCAGTCCTGAAGGGGCTTGGAAGATAAAACTGTTGAGGGCAGCGCAGGCACAGAAGACGATGGAGGCCTGGCCTGTGGCGTTCCCGAGAGCCGCTTGAGACTCTTAAAGGTTCTATGGGGGCCATTTGCAATTTCGAATTAAGAATCCGTGGTTCTTGTCAGCTGGGCTGATGGAAGTCAGCTGTGACCACTGAGAAACCAGAACCTAAATGAAACTGTTGCTTTGCCGGGGCAGTTGATGCTGGTCACCTGAAGCTGAGATAAACAGGAATTAAGGAGAGACCAGCACCGCTGAGCTGAAGTCTTGCGGGAAGCCTTCCCCAGACTCAGCACACAGAAGCTGAGTTCCAGAGGCGGTCAAGGCTGTGCCTCATGCTAGCAGATGAACCTGATCACGTGTAAGGGTCTCCCAGGTGGTATTGGTTTTGCAGGCACAGGAGTGTTGTGTAGAGCAGCTGAGCATGAGAGATCACTGGCGAAGGTGTAGCTTCAGTAGCAGTCGAAGCCCCAGGACTGAGGAGGTCATGCAGAGAGTTGAGAATTGGCAAGATGAAGAGAGCCCAGGAGAGGCTAGGTCAAAGAGCAGCCCAGTTGCAATAAGAAACCGCAGCATTTTCGAGAAGCCTGTGCCGTGGGACAAGCGATGAGGGCAGCAGGAGCTGCAGAGTGGGGTCGCCCTGAGACCATGAGACAGGCGGTGTGTGCTGCGGCCAGCCCTTAGTAGGAGCCCAGAGGACAGTGAGTGAATCCCAGAAGTCTAACACCGAGCTTTAAATGACTGGGGCTGGTTTTACTTTGTTTAGATTGTGACAGCGCCCTGGGGTTTTCCCCCTCAGAATAAGAAAGCATTTAACTCATTGTTAGTTTTACATGAGTCTACACCTGAAAGACTTTGAACTTTTAAAGAGAGTTTTGAGGTTTTATAGAGACTTTGAGTTTAAAAGAGAATTTTGATTTTTTTCTTTCAAAAAAGACTGAATTTTAAAGCGCTGAAATGTTTAAAATTTGTAGGAATTTTAAGTTTGTAGTATAGTTTACATTACATGTTTACATATATTTATAGCTTATGTTACATATTTATATTTATTTATATGATAGCTTGAGGATGAACAAAATTGGAAAGGTTATTCGTTGTTCAATAGCCTATTGATTGAGCAAGTTGACAAGGGGTCAATTGTGCTGGCTAGCTTTATGTCAACATTGTAGAAGCTAGGGTCGCTTTGGAAGAGGGAAACTCAACTAAAAAAAAAAAACCCACTAATGGCCATGTGAACAGAGCTGAGGTGAATATTCTTGATTGGTGGGCGATGGGGAAAGGCCCAGCTCACTGTGGAGGGTGTCATCCCTGGGCTGGTGGTCCTGGGTACTCTAGGAAAGTAGGCTGAGCAAGGCATGAGGAGCAAGCCAGTCAACAGCACCCCTCCTTGGCTTCTGAATCTGTTCCTGCCTCCAGGTTTCTGTCCTGTTTGAGTTCTTGCCTACTTTTCTTTGGTGATGATCAGTGATGTGTGGAAGCCTTTCCTCCACAAGTTGCTTCTGGTCTTGATGTTTAATCAGGACAATAGTGACAACTCTAAGACAGTGAGATAGCCAGTCGTCTGTGTAGTAGTGTGATAGCTGGTCCTCTGTGTGAAATAAATAATGCTTTTAATCTTTTTAATACTAAGATGGTTATTTTTCCCTACCTCTTTGCCATTTGGATTTCCCTCACTTGTGAATTGATAATTCGAAAGCATTTTCTCCTCAAATTATCTATGTATTGTCCAGCCATCTTTCCAAACTTCTTCCCAAACGGCTATGCAATACTTGCTCATTACCACGTGGTTTCTCCTGCTTCAGTTATCCCTTCGTGACTTCCACATACCTCTTTGGTTTTGTTTTTAGCTCTCCCTTCTCATCCTCTCCCTCCTCCTCCTTTTCTTCCTCCTTCTCCCTCTCCTCCCCCCTCTCCTCCCTTTCTTCTTGTTTAGCACGTTGTTACTTTCTAGTATCAAACAAGGATGCAGTGTATGCCTAGACATAATCTTTATCAAAATAGAAACAAAGTAAAGATACACAGATTAAAAATGTTTATCTCTGACACACCAAATGCAAACACCTAAGGAGGGACTGTTTAGTGAAATATTTAACGGTTTAGGGCTTCATACATCTATCCCTTCTAATCACTCCTCTCCGCTCTAAACAAGGCGTTTACCCCAGGCTCTAGGTCTTGTTAATGTGAGCAGCTTCATATGTTACACAATTAGCATCTGTCTGTGCCAGCGAACATGTCTCCCAGATTCATCAACATTCTGTGTGACAATTTAAACTGTGGCTCAGCGCAGCAACCCATTAGCTTATAGTGTATCCATCATGTTTCCTGTTGGCAGAGATGCATGCTGCTTCCCCTGTCGGACTACCCTACCACAAGCAGGCCTGTACATGCCATTGGGAGCAACACTTTTCACCTCAGATAAACAAGATAGCTGATACTTATTTAACTTTTATTTTAAAAATCACCACAGAAGGCATTAAATACCACTATGGCAATCTCAAAATGCCTTTTTGTGGTTGCTTCCCTCTCCTTATGTCTCCGCCTCCTTCCTCCCTTCCCTTGGGCCCTTGTTTGTAGCTTGACCTTCAGCCTCCTTCCTGCTTTGGGGGTCACAGACATTCATTTGTTCCTGTTTCTTCCTTGGCACCCAGTTTTATCGTCTTTTGGGTTCCTTTCTAGTTTCCTAGGCTGCACACACATTTACAGCCCTCATAGACACATGTACAAGCTAGGATCTGCGTGTGAGAAACTGTTGTTTTTCGTCTTTCTTAATTTGGGTCACTTCATTTAATAATTCATTATTAATGGTACCCTTTTCAGATCCATCTACTTCCCCAAAATTTCATAATTCCCATTTCCCTTATAGAAGTGCCGATATTTGAACAGTTATTTTTATCATGCAGAAACTGAAATTTTACATTGATTGACTAGAACTGGGCATTGAAGAGTGAAGAAGAAAGATGATCCAACTAAGTAGATAATGCAGAAAGCTCCCCCATGTGCGACAGCCTGGGCTAATTCACCTTTGCTATGGGTTGAGATTTGAATTACGGCTGTGCATGCGTATCAGGATGTGTCTTGGCGGTGCACATCTGCACGAACTGTGATTGATTCAGCGGCAGTGAATTTTGTAGGTTTCCGTTTATTTCAGGTTTAATATTTCAATCTAATTTTTAAATGGTGTCTTAGTTCATTCGACTGTTGTTTGATGAAAAATACCCTGATGGAGGCAACCTAGGGGAGAAAGGTTTTAACTCATGATTCCCGGTGATAGCCCATTGCAGCAGGGAAGGGCAAATGACAGGGGCTTGAGAGAACTGGTCATATGTCAAAAAGCAGAGAGGAATACACTGATGAATGCAGGCTAGTATTCATCTCTTTCCTTCTCATATAGTCCACACCCCAAATACAGAGGATGTGCTTACCCACCTCCTAAGGCTGGGTCTTTAACATGGATGAGCACAATCAAGGCAACCCCCACAGGCAATCCCCCACAGACAACCCCCACAGACAACCCCCCACAGACAACCCCCAACAGACATGCCCACAGACAATTCCCCACAGACAATCCCCCACAGACAATTCCCCACAGCCAACCCCCCACAGACATGCCCACAGACAATCCCCCACAGACAATCCCCCACAGGCAATCCCCCACAGACAACCCCCCACAGCCAACCCCCCACAGACAACCCTCAACAGACAACCGCCCACAGACATGCCCACAGACAATCCCCTACAGACAGTCCCCCACAGACAATCCCCCACAGACAGATAATCCCCCACAGACAGATAATCCCCCACAGACATGCCCACAGGCCAATGGAATCTAGGCAATCCCTCATCGAGATAGACGATTCTAGCCTATATAAAGCCGACAGCTTTATACGAAACAGGTAGTCTTCTGGGCTGAGCTTTTGACACAGCACACATAAGATGTAAATGCTTATAACTGCTTTATTTCAGTGTTTTTTTTCTCACCTCATTCTCATGTCTTTGGTCATAAAAGGTTTTTATTGGATTTTGTCGCGCGCCCAATGTCCCGCCAGCAAGAACGACACGTGGCAACAGGATTCTTCTGCGAGCAAGCCTTTACTGTGTTACAGCTCTTCTTAGTGTTACAGCTCTCTTAGTGTTACAGCTCTCTTGAACAGGGACTCCGAGCAGCAAAATCGCTCGGCTTATATAGACAACAGTATGCTAATTATCTCTCAGGGATTGGTGGGGCTTGGATCACCCCACTACTTGTCCTCCAGGGATTGGCCGAGAATGAATCACCTCATTAGCATATTAACGGTCAACTAACACCTGGTGCATAAACCGCACATGTGCAGTACCGCTGTTCACCACTAGAGGGAGCCCTAGCAAGGGGACAAGCCTGCACATGCACAGTAAGTCATTTATATCCAGACAAGGCTGGATGTCGGCACCATCTTTGTTTTGCCGCGCCGCTCTCTACAGGATTTGATGGAATAAATAGTACAGGCTTCAGGAGAAATAGTCTCTAAGCTAAGTTCTTAAAAATTCCCATACTCACTAGTCAACCCAAGTCACTGGCTGAGGACCTTTGAGCAGCAGTGGCAGTCCCAGCTTCTGTCTCCCCCCTGCTCCTGGAATTGCTATTTCTTGAGTTCCAAAGCCAATGGTCTTACCCCTCTGTACCACTTACCCAGTTAAATACACACATATCCATTTATATTTTTATATCCTTCCTTCTCAATATAGTTAGTACGATCATACAAGACAGCTAAGCAGATGTCACTTAGACAAGTAAGGCAAACCCACATCAGGTTCTAGAAAATGAGCATGTCTCACCCACAGGTTACTGGGCTGAACACTTCAGCTCTATGAAAATCGTGTTTTTAAATCGGATTGAATGGGAACATTTTGTAAGCAAGCGGTCTTTATTTTTATCTTAAAACATGAACGTCATGGGACAAACCTCTGTTTTATTTCTTCCTTTGACACTCTGTTGACTTCAGTCGTTTGCAATAAAGACTGTCAAGGTTTAGTTGTTTATGCATATGCGTCCATGCTTCTTTAGTAACTCGCTAATTCACGGGTCCCACAGGGCCATTTTATATGTCTTCCCGGATGCCCCTTTTGAAGATGATATATAAACTGTCTGGAAGATGTTTGTGACTAAAGTGTGCCTATTTTTAGCTGTTCATTTACTACTCCACGTGTGTAGGGAACATAAAAACAATACCTGTATAAGGAAGGCTCAGGACTTAAGAAATCTGAGTCTGTAACACAAGCTTCGCCCTTTTCTGTCCTGTCCCTTGCTTTCCCCAACCCCTGTTCATGTCAGATACTACTGTAGCTTACAGGGAGTGACATGAAGCTTTTATTATGATCTACTGAGCACCACGTGGGGGAGGTATGTACTAGAATGCTAGGTAAATAGAAATATTCTCGTACATTAAAATCAAATATGCATTTCGTATGGTAGACTTTTGAATTTAATGAAAATTTTTTAGTTTAATATTTCAATTCATTTTCAACGCCAATAAATCCACTGCTAACTATACAAGCTACTACCATATAGCATACATATCCATAATAACATTCTGCCATCCATAATCTCATTATATCTGTTCAGAATATTGAGTGATTTCAAAGGTTCGAGGAGAGGTGAAATATCTAACAAGAATATTTGAGATGAAAATCAATCCCGAATAGATCCCTAAACACGAGTCCTTTTGTGCACCGAAGTGAACATAAACCCAATATAAAGAAAATCCCGTCAGAGTGGCCTAATAGGCAAATGCTAATTAGCGCATTCTGTTTGAAATGTTTCCAGAAAGGCTTGTATTGAGGGAGGCTTCTCAGTGCTGGTGAGTCAGCAGCTTATGCTGGCACATGCAGGAGAAGCCATCACGTCTGAAGGCTCTCTGCCATCTGCTATGTGACCTGGATCATCAAGGAAAAATACGCAGAGCTCTAAGGGATGTGTGACTCTATTCAGGGTGTCTCCTGACTCCTCAGATACAACCCTCTGTGGTTATATTTCAATGGCAAGACTGTTAAAAATAAAATAGTTTTTATACTTCATAACGTCTCCACAGTCCTAGCACTGCCTGTTGGGCAGAAGGGACAGCCGTCAGTCTATTTGCCTCCCGGTGCCTGCCTGTCTCCTCCTCCATGCCTGACTTGTTTTGGCATAAATGGAAAAGCTGGATATGGAAGGATAGCTATGCTTTTGGAGATCTCTTCTCCTTAGATTCTCAGCAACCAAGTGCTGAAGTCACGGCACCACGTTTAGGCAGTGTGCCTGCTCATGGGCACAGCAAAGTTCTAAGCACCTCATCCACCACCTGCACTGACCTCCGTAGCTCTCCTACTCTCGCTGCCAATGTGGCTCAGGGTGAAATAAACGGTATGCGGTCCATGCCCTGTCAGTGAACACTACTCCAAGGCCCTGCTGTTTGTACTGTGTCAGGCTTTTTCTGAAAGTAAACGTGAAGGAGGGGCTGACGTTGAAGAGGTTTGCGGTCAGAAGGAGCTAGAAAACATAGTCAACTCTCGTGGTCAACGTTTACAAGATCACTTGAACACGTTGTTACTACTTCAACTCAGCGGTAGGGAAAGAGGTACAGAGAGTGCATAACTCGCAGGAAACCACATAACTTGTGAGTGGGAAACATCAAGCTCTCATTCAGTCCTTTCTTTAACCCTCCTCAGCTGCCTGTCTAAAACGTTAATGTTCCTACATTCTGTATTTGCAACACTGGCCAAGGTAATGAAAAATGAAGCCCTCATGACCAGACATATATCACACACACACACACACACACACACACACACACACACATAAAATTTATTAGATAGTTTGTGTATTTACGTTTCAAATGTTATTCCCTACCAGGCTTCCTGCTCTTCATCCCCCCTGCTTCTATAAGGGTGCTCCCCCTCTCACCCACCCACCCCCACCTCAGCACCCTGGCGTTCCCCTACACTGGGGAAAAGAGCCTTCACAGGACCAAGGGCTTCTCCTCTTATTGGTGCCAGACAAGGCCCATCCTCTGCTACACATGTGGCTGGAGTCATGGGTCCCTCCACGTGTACTCTTTGGTTGGTGGTTTGGTCCCTGGGAGCTCTGGGGGTTCTGGTTGGTTGGCATTGTTGTTCTTCCTATGGGGTTGCAAACCCCTTCGCTCCTTCAGTCCTTTCTTTAACTGCTCCATTGGGGTCCCCTTGTTCAGTCCTATGGTTAGCTGCAAGCATCCTCTTCTGTTTCAGTAGGGCTCTGAGAGAGCCTCTCAGGAGACATCCATATCAGGCTCCTGTCAATAAGCTCTTCTTGGCATCAGGAATAGTGACTGGGTTTTGTGGCTGCCTGTGGGATGGATCCCCAGGTGGGGCAGGCTCTGTTCTACTCTTTGTCCCTGTATTTCCTCCTGTGAGTATTTTGTTCCCCCTTCTAAGAAGGACTGACACATCCACATTTTGGTTGTCCTTCTTGAGCTTCATATGGTCTGTGGATTGTATCTTGGGAATTCTGAGATTTTGGGCTAATATCCACGGATCAGTGAGTGAACACCATGTGTGTTCTTGTGTGACTGGATTACCTCACTCAGGATATTTTCTAGTTCCATCCATTTGCCTAAGAATTTCATGAAGTCATTGTTTTTTATAGCTTAGTGGTACTCCATTGTGTAAACGTAGCACATTTTCTGTATCCATTCCTCTGTTGAAGGGTAACTTGCTCTCTGAATAATGTCACTCTGATGTGTGTTTCCAGGCTTGACCATTTGATACCGAGTAACCAGTTGGTGCCCTTTCCCTGGGGAAACGATTTCTGCCCATCTCAGCACTCCTTGGCCGCCTGTAGCTCTTTGCACAGGGCTGAGGCCACATCCACGTTGGCATGTCTATCTCTGTTGACCTTGCTCAGCTCACGTTTATGGACATAGCATCTGCTATTGCTGGGAGTCACGACGTCCCAGCATACTTCCTGACCTGCTCTTCTAACAGTTCTCCCCCATCTTCTGCAATGTTCCTCAAGCCTTAGGTGTGGGGGCGCTTTGTAGATGTATCGGCTGGGGCTGGACTCCACAACTCCGTGCTCCGATTGGCTGTGGTTTCCTGCGGAGGGTCCCATCTGTTGCAAAAAGAAGTTTCCATGATGAGGTTGAAGACTACACTTACCTGTGTTTATAAGAACAAATGTTTAGGGCGTGGTTAGAGATAAGTAAAGAGATACTGTAGGTTCTCCTGCAAGATCCATGTCTTTAGTATCAGTGAGGAGTTGGGTAGGATCCCAGCACCCAGCTTTCTGTTGCTTCTGCTGTTGTTGACATCCAGCCTTAAATCCGTGGCGGTCAGATAGCATGCAAGGTTTGCAAGGTTTAATTTCCTCAGATCTGCTGAGACTTGCTTTGTGTCTGAGTATGTGGTCAATTTTGGTGAGAGTTTCATGAGATGCTCAGAAGGAAGCACGTTCTATGGTGTCTGGTGAATGTTCTGTAAATACCTGTTAGGTTCACCTGATTTAGGAAGTTATCAACCCCACATTCCTGTTTAGGTTTTGTCTAGGTTAATGGTCTATTGGTGAGAGCGGGGTATTGAAGTCACCCACTATCAATGTGTGAGGTCAATATTTGATTTAAATTGTAGTAGTTTTCTTTTTTCTTTTTTGGAATTCTTTTCCTTTTTGATATTATTATTATTATTATTATTATTATTATTATTATTATTATTATTATTATTAAATCTTTTTTTACAGTCGTCATTATCTGCCCTCCAACTGGTCCTCATTCTAGTCCTTCTCCCCTGTCTCCAAGAGGATGTCCCCCTCCACCCAACTTGGATGCTCTTGTGTTTGGTACATAAATGTTTAGAACTGTAATGTCCTCTAGGTGGATTTTCCTTTGATGAGTATATAGGGACCTTCCCTATCTTTTCAGATTATTTTTTGCTTGAAATCTCTTGTCAGATCTTAGAATGGTTGTACTGACTTGCTTCTTGGGTTCATCAGCTTGGAATATCTTTTCCCACCCTTACTCTGGGTGATGCTTATTCTTGATGGGAATTCTTGGATGCAGCAGCATGGATCTTGTTCTTGTATCCAGTGCTATTCTGTGTCTTTTTCCTGGTGGAATTGAGATGGTTAATGTGTGCTGCACATGCACAGGTGTGGAGGTCAGGGGACAGAGCTTGTAGGTATCCGTCTGTCCTTCTGTGTGCGGGTCTTCAAAAGAATCATGTCAAACCAAAGAAACCAAGCCTCTGAATATCTCGGAAGTCAGTCATGGATGGCACATCACATATATTGGAGATTTTGAGCAGTCTCTCATTTTGAGTAGAATTTGCTGAAATGTTTCAGATTTTTTTGTACTCTTTGTCATGGCTTTGGTGGGTGCCGTTAATTAGAGTCTACATGCTTTGAAATATAATATGGTGACTGATTAATATACATAGTTTTCACATTTTATGTGGCATTAAAGTAAAATAAAAAAACCAATGAATAAAATTCCTGAAATATTTTTAACCGTAGCTAAATGCAAAGCCATTGTTTCTGTACTCCCTTTGATTTAAAAATCCATTCTGTAGAAATGCTGTCTTCACTCTAATGGGATCTTGAGCTATAAGCAGAATAAAGGAAATTTCATATAATGAAGTATACAGCACTTCAAGCGCTTGTGTTGATGAGACTTTTGTATGTCAAGGGCATTATATTTAAAATGTGAATTTTATCACCACATTAAAAATTACCTAACTGTGCACTAATACATAATTGTTCTTTTTGCTGAGTATTGCTCTATTTGTAGACTGGGGGAGGTTATTGCAAAGGTCAGCTTTACAATTTTTTTAAAAAATACTTATTTATTTGATATATGTATATATTTATTTATTATTTATATGAGTATCCTGCTGCTCTCTTCACACACACCAGAAGAGGGCATCAGATCCCATTACAGGTGGTTGTGAGCCACCATGTGGTTGCTGGGATTTGAACTGAGGACCTCTGGAAGAGCAGTCAGTGCTCTTAACCTCTGAGCCATCTCTGCAGCCCAACAAAATGTATATTACATTTGTGTTCATGTGTGCTGCACATGCACAGGGACGCATGTGGAGGTCAGAGGACAGCTTGTGGACATCTGTTCTTTCCTCTATATGGGTCCTGTGGACCAAACTCAGACAATCAGTGTTTGTGGCAAAAGCATTTTCCCACCAAGCTCACGATTACTCTTACTCATTAGAAAGAAGGCACTGCTAGTCAAAGAAAACATACACATTATCTTCTATTAAATAAATTGAGCTTTCTTTCATTCAACCGTATTCCAATCACTCCTTTTTCTTTTTCATTTTGCCCCAACAGGCTGAATTGAATGACGCAGCTGACCCTTTCAGCTCAAAGGCCGCACCAAACTCAGAAGCTTTCTCCAAGTACATCGGGTGGAGAATCGCTAACACTCTCTCCAGACTCTTTTTCCCCTCTCTGGATGTCTCCGCTCTCCCTCAAAAGACGCCCGTGGAAACAGACCTGCAAAGGAAACACACCATCAGCAAAAGGCAGCCCGAAAAAAAGGGAGTAGTGCGCATTGTTATGAAGTAAGTGAAACGGGGTCTCATTGCTCTGTGTGTGTGTGGGGGGACAGTTCACAGGCATAGACAGTATAATCAAGGATGTTTCCTGAACCCAGTTTCTCCCTTTCACTTATCCCGAGCCAGCTCCTCCTCAGAAGGCAGTAGCTTCCTCAGGAATTATCTTTTCCTATTTAAAACAGAATCAGTACAAGAATGCAAGTCAATGTTAAGGTGATTCTTGTATAGGAATACAAGTTAAAAAAGAAAACTACACACACTTGATGTTTAGACGCTCAAGACTTTATTTTTAGATGTGTTTGTGTGTATACATATCTATACATATAATGTGTGTTAAATTCATGTACCCCCATAGTCTCAAACTAATAATCTGGTAAATTGCAAGTATAAGGATAATATATTTTATGCCTTAAACACTTGTGAATATCTTTAAATTTACTTCTAATTTTACTTTAGAATAAATTTACTTCTCAGGAAAACATAGACTTGGGATAGGTTGATGTAGGTGAGTGGTTTTCAATGTGTATCTGACGTATCTGCAATGATATCACCAGGGCCTTGAGATGCTTATTACTAATGTACTTAGATATTCCCCCTACTTTACTCCTCTGACATATTACAATGAAGAATCTCAGCGTGGATCTCACAATGTGTGTGACCTACATTGTTTAATATGCAAAGCTTTATTCTAGACAGGAAGACTTTATTTTTCAACCCAGCTCATTTAAAGAATATGTCATATATATTTTTTGCTATTAATTTTGATGAGCTCCACAGAGGACTCATATGTATTAATATTTTTAACAATTCACATTTGATATCTTAACCCTTCCTTGAGCAGGATATTTACCAAAGACCGATTATGGTTAGACTGTACTTCAAACCGGTATTTCACACACCCCATTCTTCCAATAGCACACTTCTTCTCTGTATTTCAGAAATGATGGTTGGTTGCCCTTGTTTTGGGTCATTTTCCTGTATATCAGTCTTCTGCTTCTGGTTGGCTCTGAGCAGAGTGGGGAAGCCTAGCTGGTACAGCTCGCTGCTGATAATGTATCTACGAATTTGGATCCAACGATGCCTTTTATTCACACTGCTACAAATGACTCTCCATTAGTATTCATCTTTATTTACTACCCGACTGAAGTATTTCTGGTTTTTTAAAATGTTTACCGAGTATTTAAAGAATACTGGTCCGCCTTCCCAAACGAGAGATGACTGGATGCGCACATGACCAGGGATTGGAAATGGCTGCTTCTCTTCTTTAGTAATACTTGAACTCCCACGTTCACCGCTCAGTACTCTGGCTCGCCTTTAGTATAAACTTCTTATTTCAGCATCTCCCAGTTGTTCCTCATGTGTGTTCCAGGCTGCGACGTTGAGTAGATTAATTGGCGGAGACCCTGAGTAAATTCTCTTAAGAGATTTGTCTCCTGGATAAACAATTGTATTAAGTATGAAAGATTTATTTCTTCTTTCTTGGCTTTTGCTTCTTTCCTCTCCCTTAGGTGTTTGTTATTTCAGTATCTCTCTGAAAAATAGATTAGTGTCCTGGGTGTAGGCCTCTCTTTCTCCCTGTCTTTACTCAGAATTGTCCCTTGTTAGTCTGTTACTTGTGACACGGGCTTTTGGACTATGTTTTCACACTCTTTAGTTGGATTTGTGAAAATCCATTTGGCCTGTTTATTTCACTAGAGCTATGACAGTGTTGATGGATAGAAAAGGACCTGTTGGTCAAGCATAAGCAACAGCAAAGGTATCTATCCATCCATCTGTCTGTCTGTCTGTCTATCTATCTATCTCTCTATCATCTATCTATCTATCCATCCATCATCTATCTATCTATCTATCTATCTATCTATCATCTATCCATCTATCATCCATCTGTCTGTCTGTCTGTCTATCTATCTATCTATATCTCTATCTATCTATCATCTATCTATCCATCCATCTATCATCTATCTATCTATCATCTATCTATCCATCCATCTATCATCCATCCATCTGTCTGTCTATCTATCTATCTATCTATCTATCTATCTATCTATCTATCTATCATCTATCTATTTTTCTAACAGAATAGCTGTTAAGTAGTAAACTGTCACACAAAGCAAAACACATTATAAAGGACAACGGATGAGAAAGATCTAGACGTAAACACACATCTATTCAATATTAGAACTTCTAAACATCTGAAGCCAATATTGATGAACCAGATGACAGGAAGGGACAGAAATACAATGATAAGACATATTTCAATATCCGACATTCAGTAATAGACAAAGTATCCAATAGGTCAATATGAATAAGTTGGGTTTGAGTAATACTAGATCAAATACATCCAACAGATACATGAACACCCCCATACCCAACAATAGTAGAATTTAAAGATTTCTTTTCCTATTGCCATGGAGTCTTTTCTGAGTTAATGTAACACAAATAATCTTTAAAAAAATCTAAGAAGAATAAGAAAATATCAAGTTTGCTATTTTTTCTCGAACTAACATAACAAATCTAGAAGCCAAAGCACAAATATTGGAGATTTTATATAAGTTTGGGAATGAAAATACTTTTGAATAACAGTTGGATCAAAATATAAATCAAAAGGTGATTAGCACTTAGAAACAAAACCAAACTACAGCACATTACAAGTTACAGGCAGAGCTGGAGGAAGGGTAGGGCTTTTCTTTGGGACCTGACAGTAAGCAGAGAGCTGAGAAGTTCTCTGGTGCCTCAGTGTTCCAGAGCACTCGGACTTCAGGGTGGAAGTCCGGAAATGCACTTCCAAGGGAGAACTGGGAGCTCCCACACTGAAGAATCATTCCAATGAATTTATTTTTAGAGCAAAATTGAAGACCGAATTGTAGTTTGGGCTTAAAATTACTCAAAATTTTTGTCTTTTATACATTTGTAAGCACACATCTTTACTTACATGATCTATAGAATTCCCTTCTCATGAAATTTTTCAAGAGGAAATTGATCCCTTTGGTCCTATGTGCTAGGCTGGGGGAGGGTTAGTGGGACGGGTCATTAGACACATGCGTTGTGTGCCCCTGGGCATTTTTTTAAAATGGAAAAAAAATATCATTACGACTCTTTGCTGCTTCATCAGAACTGCAGATGGAAACTAAGGTATATAACCCTTCCGCTTCAAAGCACAGTGTTCTCCATTTTCTCTCCTTGTCAATAAAAGCATCTTGCGTGTAACTGAAGGCTGAAAATTTATAGCCCCTAAAGCAAGTTAGAAAAACAAACTTTTCATTTCTAGACTCATTTGTGTCCCAGTTTCTAAAGTCCACGTTTTCATGCTACACCTTGAATCTGAAGATTCATGATGGTCTCCGTATAAATGAAGACTGGGACACTGGTAACTTAAAGCTCTATCGTTCATAATCCTTGGCTGATCAATACTCTGAGGACCTCATTTATTCGCAAACGACTAGACCAGGCTATGACGGGCAAACCTGGTGAACGCCGACTGTCAGCTTCTCCTGCCACTCCAGCAGATGTCACTCCACCGTGAATGGACGGATGATCAAGGTGGACCTGATTTCTCCCTGAAACTCCTTCACAGAGGATCTAGCTCAGCTCCAAAGTGTGATTTAACCAATGGCGGCGAGGTAGAACGGTGAACTCTTCATTTCCCTCAGACTGGGAAAATTCACTACAGGAGGAAAAAAAGACCTAAAAGGAGGACCTCTACAGCAACCAAAGAGAAGCCAGAGGGACCCATCATGGCTCTTCGTAGCCCACTGGTAAATGTGTAGAGATCTGCAGAAGAAACAGCCTGCGCCTCAACACTGATTTCTGTAAGAAACACGGCCTTTCTGCTCTTCCAGTTTCTGGCAAACATGAAAACCCTTTTCAGTGCACAAACAAATAATTTTCTTAGTTTCTTAATTTATTAAAAAGCTAATTGTCAAAATAATTGTTGAGTTATTATTAGTTACCCATAATTTAGTAATCTTTTTATTCATAAATAATTCCCTTAGTTTTAAAAATCACCGTACGGTCAAGGCTGGTCCCCACTGCTTGCGCTAAAGTCATCCTCTCCCTCGGCCTTCTGGTGCTAGGATTGCAGATGTGCACTGCCACCCCGGCCAGCCGCCAGCCATCGGAAGTCTGGTATTAGCTGCACAAGGGATCCTGGATATGCCAGGAACTTGAAATCCGGAGCTTTGAGACATGCCCATTTCCACAAACACAGGTAGCCATCGAAACATTTGTAGAGAAACTTTCATGAAGGAAGAGACCTGGACCTTTCCTTAGTCTTAGGTAGTGAGCTGTCAAATGATCGATGATGAATTCTGTTTCCCAATGGACCCTCATGCTGTCCATGTTCAGCGTTCCCTTGGGTGTACTTTCCTCCAACAAAGACACTGAGATTTAGAGATGTGATTAGTCCAGAGACCATGTTGATGTCCCTGGTCTGCTGTGGACAAGGAAGCTTCATTTGCTGTGGTATCTATGACTGCAGCTTCGTAACTGAGAATGAGAGACAGCGAAGGCTACTGTGATGACCTCTTCCCCCACTCCATTCTCCCACAAAAAGGAGCAGCACAGACAGGAAGCTATGAAGAGAGTCCTTACAACCCCGATAAACACGCTGAAGTGCAGCTCCTCACAGTCTGTGGCTTCTGGCGGGAGGGTGGGGAAGGACTGGGGTTTCTTTAAGGGACTTTAACTGGGAGTCTGACCACGCTCCAGTGAGTATCTAGGCAACCCAAGTAGGACTTGGTGGAAAGTGAGGTTAGTTTGTTTAGCAGGGATGCAAGGGTGGGAGCATAAACCTGGGAGGAGTGGGAAGTGAGTGTGACCAGGATGCATTGTATAAAATTCCCAAATAATCAATAAAAAATATTATGTTGAGGTAAAATGCGATTTGCCTAAGGGTTCACAGCTGTTCACTCTGGAGTTCAGATTTAAATAAAGATGTTCTGACTCCAATACACCATGCTCTTTTTCTTCCCCTCCCAGCGAATGCCATTTGAATTAAAAGGTGCTAACAATTGTTAGAGAGCTTGCCTTCAAACCATAATAAATGCAACCCTTCCTTATGTTTCTTTTCAGTTCCTGCCTTTTGACTTTGAAAACATGACATTGATTAGGACACACATCTTGAGTAAACTCTAAACATCTCCAGTTCATCAACAGGGCATTTATGACATTTTCTAATTACCATGATTCTTGCAAAGCCAGTGGGAAATCTGAAACATGGATAGAGTTTAAAAGGAGAGTCCCAAGGATTGAATTGGTCTGTTAATATCTTCCAGGCTTCCCTCTACTTCTAGAATCTGAACAAATCCTGTAAACAAATCTGCTTATTTCTGTTCCATACAGGGAACAAGGCACAAGACACACTTTATCTGACTTTTGACTTGTAATAATTGCACGTACCAAATGTGACGGCCAGACCAAGGCAGGCATGTTTATCTTGTCATGCCTTCAAGTTGTCAAGCTGTCAGGCACCTCTCTTTTAAGTGTTCATAAGACACAACAGGTGATGATGAACCGTAACATCCTATTGTGCTGGGGAACACCAAAACCTGTCCCCTCTCTCTGAGTGTGCTTGGGTATCCACGACGCAAGGGCCCTGACCCCTATGTCTCCTCCCCTTAACTCGTCTTCATTCTATACTCAGATAAAACCAAGTCAGCTTAACCTAATGTCCCCCATTGCACCCGTTCTCTTGAGAAGCTCATCCTTCTCGGCAGACAGTCTTCTACTGTCCAGGGACCACATTTCCCCCCACCCATTCCTGCGTGAGGACCCGAGTTGGTTCTCTGTCTTTGCTTTCGTGATAGCACACCAAGCAGGTCACAAAGACAGACCCTGGGGCGCAGATTCACATCCAGAAGTGTAGAGCTGGACCTGACAGCGCATCTGTTTGTAAGTTTGGAAGCACGGTCCTCTGTGGCCACATTGTCTGCATTTCCACCGACACCGGGAGAGTTCACTTTTCTCCCTGTCCTTGTCACTGCTAGGCAGCCTTTCCCTTCTTCAGTATGGCCGTGCTAATGGAGTAAGATGACCTCTTATCTGCGTTTGGCTCGATTTCTTGATGACTAATGCCTTCATGTGTTTAGAAACCTGTTGTGCACTTGTGTCTCTTCTCTCGAAGACTGTCTATTCAGATTACCAGTGTATTTTAGTTAGATTTCTTACTTCTATCTTAACATTCTTAGAAGTCTTTTTACATAGTTTTAAACATTAATCCTCCATCAGTTGAATAGTCTACAGATATTCTCTGCTGCTGTCTCCTGATTGTGTCTCTTGCTATGGGAAAGCTCAGTTCGATGAGATTCAATGCACCTGATTTCTATTTAGCTGTCTGTGCTTTTGGGGTCAAATCTAGAAGACCATTGCCAAGGCCATTTGTCTTGCAGTGTTTTCCTGGTTTTGTTTCATAATTTTAGGCATTACATTATGTCTTTACACCATCTTTTTTTATTCTGAGGAGAAGGGTCACAGTTCAGTCCTGTCCATATGGGCATAGATATTTCTTTTAGTTTTTTTATTCATTATTTATGTGTGTGTTTCTGACTTGTGTGTGTGCATCACATGTGTGCAAGATCCCAAAGAAGACAGCAAAGAGCATCGATTCTCTGGAACTAGAGTCACCGTCAGTTGTGATATGTATGCTGAGGGCTGTACCACGTCCCCAGCAAGAGCAGGAGGCGCTCACCACCAAGGAACCTTTTCCAGCCTCAGAACTGGGTATTCTTGATGTGTTGGACACTACAGCATGCCATATACACTATGGTCATTTATACATACGTATGTTCATACATACATATATATACATATATACATATACATATACATATACATATACATATACATATACATATACATATACGTTTCTGTTGCTGTGATAAAACACCAAACAAAAGCAGCATTGTGAACGAAAGGGTCTATATGGTTGATAGGGACATTATCAGGGGTCACCAAGGTACCCAAAGGAGAAAACTGCCTAAGCCAATGCTGCCCACAGGCTTGCTCAGCTTACATAACCCAGAACCACTTGCCTAGGGATATTAATGCCCATAATGGGCTTTGCCCACCCTTATCAATCAATCCAGAAAATGCCCCACAGATATGCTCAGAGCTAATCTGATAAAGACAACTCCTCAATTGAGGCTCACGTTTTCTGGACAATTCTAGTTTCTGTTAAATTGGCAAAACCCAACCAGCACGCATTCTCAGAAATTTATGAATCAGGCAGCACATCAGGTATTAAGACACAGATAAGATAATAATGATACTGTTTTATAATAATCACTTAAGAAGCTGGAGAGATGGTTCAGTGTTAAGATCACTTGTAGCTTCTACAGAGGACCTGGGCTTGGTACCCACACCCATACAGTGGTTTACAGCCATCCCTAACTCCAGTTATGGTGAGACCTGATGCCCTCTTCTGACCTTTGTGGGCACCAGGCACGCACATGCTTGCACATACATATCTGTAGACAAAACACTCATATACATAAAATGATATAAATATTTAAATTAATAACTACTTAAAACTTTAAAACCATTCATGATCACACATAATATCAACTCTGTCTTCTGACAGCTGCTTTTTTAAAATTGATTTTAATAAATTAGCTCATTTCTCTATGCCTTAGGAGTGTAGTCCTAAAAGAGTTGTATGGTGCTGTAAGGTCTGTTCTGAAGAGAGGAATGTAGGTAACATGCCTACACACTCCAGTTCCTGATTTTCTTGTTCAGTCATTACTAGATTTTCTTAAGTATTTCTTTATAAAGCACTACGAAGACCGTAATGAAGAGCAAGTGAAAAGCACCTCACATTTCTGCTTGTTTTGCTTTATCTTCAAGATACAACTTGCTAGGATCCTTCAGAGAACACACAGCGTTATAATGGCTCTGCTTTTATATATTATTATCCTCTTGCTTCTGCCTAGTTAAAAACAGTTTATACCAAGTTTTCACCACGTGCTGTGTGCTTGCGTGTATAGACTTTATGGTTGTGTTAGGTAGGAACCTGACCGATAGACTACCTATACGTTACAAAAGGAGACTCAGTGGACTGGTTTACATGAGAGGGGTTAGTTCAACAATGGGCATTCGTACCTTAACTCCATGGAGCTGGATTCTTAAATCTCAGCCTGGCACCAAAAACCTGGAAGATTCGTGAAGACTTGCTTGCTTGCTTTCAGTCCACTGCAGTGCTGAAGGGGCTGGAGCCTGAAGCAGCCATAGTGGTGACCACAGCAGCAGCATGGAGGGAGAGAACAGATACACTCACAGAAACCAATGTAGACAAACGACGTGGCTTGGTACTCAGACCTCTATACCTGGGTCATGCACTGAAAGGTGCAACATTCAGAGAGAAGGTCCTTCCCTCTCAGGCAGTCCTTTCTGGAAATATCCTCATACACCCCCTTAGGAGTATTTCTCTCAGTTAAACTCAGGTCCCATCACATTTACAACATTAACCACAGTGGTTATGCTGGGCAGATTTACTAGGAAAAGTAAAGTGGAGATTTCCGAAGTCCACACAGCCGATCTCGGTTGTTGGCTGGAGAGAAGTAAAGAAAACAGTAAAGGGCTTCTTCAGAGAGTGGGCTTTTACATCTTGTCTCTTGTGAGATGTCTGAGTGATAAGAAACCAACTATTATTTTAGATCAGTCCTGCAACATGCTAAAACTTCTGGGATTTGTAGTGCCCATAATTCTTCCACATACCCCCACCCCCTTTAAGACACAGTAATTTTGATCCTGAATCAGGTCATAATTCTACTTTCAGCTCTTTGAAGATCTCCACCCCAAATATCTGGACCATTTACAGGACCATCAGTGTATAAATGCACTATTTAAAATTTTATTTTTAATTGTGTGTGTATGTGTGTGTGTGTGTGTGTGTGTGTGTGTGTGTGTGTGTGTGTCTGTGGATATGTGCACATGGGTGCATATGCTTGTGGAGGCCAGAAGAGGGCGCCAAAGCTCCTGCAGCTAGAGCTTCGGTGCATGTGAGCCACCCAGCACGAGTGTTGAAACCTTGGTTATCTGAAAAAGCAGTGTATGCTCTTAATCACTCAGCCACCCCTCCAGTCTGTCAATGTTCTCTTTTACCCATCACACACTGATCTTTTGACTAAGTCCTAAAGCCACTTCCTCCATGGGAAATCACAGACCATTGTGGTTTGGATAATTGACTTGATTAGTGATGCTGAAAACACTGCTGTATACTTGTCAGCCATTTGAACAACCTCTTAGAAAAATGCCTTCAGATCGTCTTTGCCAATAATCAAGTTTTGTCTGCAGATCTTAGTTTCAGTTTATAAAAAAATGCTTTATGGTTGAATTGTACGAATTCCTTACCTATTTTGGATATTAACCATCCGTTTTGATTTTGAAATTACAGTTGGATTATTACATTTACCTCTCCCCCTTTCTCCTCCAGGCCCTGTCACAACCTCCTCCCTACTCTCCTTTAAATTCATGACGTCCTTTTCATTAATTGTTACTGCATGCATATGTGTTTGTATATACATATATTTTTCTTAAAATAACTCATTGAGACCACATAATGTTACTTGTATGTGAATTTTCAGGGCTGACCTTTGGCACTGGACAGATAATGTGTGTGTTCTTTCCTGGGGAGGAGCACCTCTACCTCATCTAGCTTTTCTCTGTTTTTTTTATTGTTTATTATATGTGTATAATAAACCCCACCCCACCCCACCCCACCCCAGGGCTGGCATTTTATGTTTTGGCTTGCTGTGTAATTTTGCAGATCGACATAGTTTCATTTCTTCATTCTGTTGGGACTTAGGTGCTGTGAGGTGAAATCCACTGATCAAATGGCTCTCCATTCCTCTATTCTCACCAGGTGTCTTAGCATTATCACAGTTTGCCTTGTAGGTGAACCTCCCTGACTTTGTTACAGCTACTAATCCTGTTTCAGTTGCTGAAACAGAGCCTTGATCTCAGCAGGAACTTTTGTTTTGCAGCAGTGGGACCACTCCATAGCTTCAGTTCCCACTTGTCATCATAAATGCTTTCCTTCAAAACCACTGTCGCCCTCTGAACTCTTCATTAAGAGTGGGATGATGTAGAATTCTAAACACTACACAGGTATTAACATGATATTAATGAGATAGAAGAAATTTTATATTTCAAATACAGATGAACTAGAATCATGATGGCCCCTTTACGGGACAACAACAGAAACGAAGTCTACATGTTTTGTATTTTATTTTTCATATCCTCGTTGGTCTGCCAGAGAAAAGGAAAGTATTGGGCTTGTTGTAAGATATTTTCACAGTAGTTTGCAAGCATTTATTACCTGCTTGGTTAGGAGAGAAATCTTGACTGGGGCACTGATCAAATTTTTACAATTGTTCTACCTTTCGAGCTCTCAGAAAACATGAAGCCAACAATGTTCAGGTCTTGATCTTTTCCTCTTTTAAATACTTGATAGGGTCATGTTGTGGTAAAATTAAAAAAGGTTTCTTTTATCCCATGCTAGTGAGGGCATCGTAGGGCCACATGGCATCTGTGGGATATTTTCATCTCAGTCAACAAAGCATCTCATCTGCTAAGCTCCATCCCATCTCACACTTGCCGATGGCTACTCTCTGAGCCTGACAATTTCTGTACCCATCTAGTTCCCAAGTCAGGTTGCCACCATGCCAGGCAAAATCCTGTACACACCCATCTCTTAAGAATATTCATAACAACCTGTAAAGTGCAGAGGGAAATCTTAACATCCGCCTCCATGTTTTCTCTGCTGCTCTCCCTCCTCTCACCTGGTCTCCTCCACTCTGAAACTTTTCTCCCACCCATTCTTTCTTCTCAAACAATAACAGGCCTCATTCTATCCTGTACCTGCCTTCACCTGCATGATGACATCAACCTACAGGGTCAGGTATTTGATCTCTGAGCATGAACTGAACAAGCACCTGTCACCTCTCAGGGTGAACAAGGTTCCAGTTAACCAGGCTTTACCACAGCCGACACTGGCTACAGGTGTGAATGGTAAGGGGAAAACAGCTCCCAAGAGAAGCTGAATTCCTTCACAGAGCACTCTGTGCAGGCATTGTGTGAGCTACCACCACACAAGAAAGAAAGGAACCTCAGAATAAAGAAAAAGTAAGCCTCAGCCAGGGGTATGTCTGCTAGTTTCTCGGCTAGATTCACACTCGTGTCTAGCCTATCTTCCCCATAGGATTCATTCAAAACTGTGTGCTCAGACTGCTGAGTTTCATGCACTTCTTCAGCCATCGTTTACAGGACACTGCAGATATTCTTTCCCATGGGAACTTAAATTCAAGTTTATAAGATAGATGTTGGTTACAATCTCACATGTCAAAACAAGCATATATGTTCAGTATCTGTAACAATGTGTACAAGGAAAGTGAGTTCACAGTACCATAGCAATGTTCAAGAGGGATGCACGTGTGTGTGTGTGTGTGTGTGTGTGTGTATGCGTGTGTAAAACATATAAAAGCTTTCAGTGGGATGTTGAGGGGAGGTGTCTCCTCAGGAGGAAGACACCATCCAACAGAGGACAGAGAGTAGGAATTCCCAGTGGTGAAAAGTGGGTGATAGGACACTTAAGTACACAAAAGAATGATGCAGTTGGCCCATGCACCACAGGGGGAAAGACTTGGAGAAAGAAGCAGTCGGGATTTCTAGTTTCATCTTAGGCACACAAGAAGCACTTGGTGGTTGAGTGAGGAGTGACGTACGTGTGTGTGTGTGTGTGTGTGTGTGTGTGTGTGTGTGTGTGTGTGTGTTAGGGTTTTACTGCTGTGAACAGACATCATGACCAAGGCAAGTCTTATAAAGGACAACATTTAATTGGGACTGCCTTACAGGTTCAGAGGTTCAGTCCATTATCACCAAGGCAAGAGCATGGCAGCATCCAGATAGGCATGGTACAGGAGGAGCTGAGAGTTCTACATCTCCATCTGAAGACTGCTAGTGGAAGACTGACTTCCAGGTAGCTAGGGTGAGGGTCTTAAGCCCACATCCACAGAGACACACCTACTCCAAAAAGGCCACACCTTCTAATAGTGTCATTCCCTGGGCCAAGCATATACAAACCATCACAATGTGTGTGTGTGTGTGTGTGTGTGTGTGTGTGAGAGAGAGAGAGAGAGAGAGAGAGAGAGAGAGAGTGTGTGTTAGGTGACACTAGGCAAATTAACTCCTTTAAACATAAATATCTTAAATAAGGCAATGAGGATACATTTGTTTTGAGTAATCTTGAGAACTTAAAAGTAATTATCTACCACTGGATATATGCATTTATGATGTGGATTTATAAATATGTATTTATATAAAACATACATTTAAATAAAATATCACATTATATACAGATTATTTACCTATACATGTGTGCATGTAATAGCTTATTACCATGTAGAAGAGAAATCTTTATCCCATGTCTATTGTAGCACTATCCCATTTAGATATAAAATGAAGAGAACCTAAGTGTCTATCAGTTGAGGGATTGATGAAGAAAATGTGGACACAGGAAAGCAGGGCTGAAACCTTGTCACATGCAGCAATGTGAGACAGTTATATTAAATGAAACAAGCCAGGCACAGAATGACCAATACTTCACGGGCTTGTTAGTACATGAATTTTTCACAAAGAAGGTAAGGTTAGATCTGCACTTACCGGAGCCTGGGAAGACTCGAGGGAAGGGATGTAAGAAAAGGGATTGATGAGTATTAAGTTAGAGGTAAGAGAAAAAAGTTTGGATATTTTATTGAACAGTTTAGTGACTATAGACAACACATACTGTGTGTATGGACACCTTAAAAAACCGAATAGAATTTTGAAGATTTTCATTAAAATGATAATTGATTCAAGAGACGTGCATTTGTTGACCTGATTTATATATGGATGTATTCACATTTAAATTTCACAAAGTGACATATAAAATTTAATGTGTGAGTTGGAAATGTTAATAACAAAAAAGTGATTATGATAACATCCAAGATTGTGTAAGTACAAAACTATTATTATATTAATTGCATAATCATAATATAATCTAACCTATAAACAGCATGAATGTACACATTATACTGGTCAAAACAGAGGAAGAAGGCAGAAAGATCTTGATATTTAAAGAAAAGGTAGTAGGAAATAGATGAGAGGGAGGAAGGGAGAGAAAGAGGAGGGTGAGGAGGGAGAGAGGGGGAGGAAAAGAAGGGGGTGAGGAGGAAGAGGGAGAGGGGGGAGAAGAGGAGATAGACCAGCCAGTCCAGCAGAGGCCCCAGTGAGAGAGGGAGGGAAGACAGAGGGGTGGTTGGGGCGGTTGGGGCATTTGGGACAGAGAAGACATAACTTTGCTTTGGAACTCTCCGGATTTGAGGTAGTGTTTTTTGAGTCCCCTCAGCCAAGGTGTCAAGTGGGCAGTGAGTTTCACAGTTCTGCAGCTCAGGAGGAAGTGTGGGCTGGAACGACGGACGGTGCTGATGGAGGGTGTGGGTGGAGCGGGTGCTGCCTTGGCAGAAGCACAGAGCAGGATGGGCGGTTGGGCTTGGTGCAATTTTTGAGGAATGCCACCATTCAGTGTCTAAAAGAAGGAGAGGGATCTAAAATGGTAAACCACACTTTAGAAACAGCCAAGGGAGTGGGAGAAAAACCCACGGTATTTTTTATAAAAATCTTGAGGGAAAAAAAAGGCTCAGAAGTCCATGATGATCTTAAGCCACAGGACTGTTTTTTTAAAAAATAGTCAGTGTGTAGCCCACATTCTGTAGAGACTACCCAGGCAGTGACAGAAGCTTCCTCTTTCAGCACCCTGGACAGCTCATTCTGTTCCGTGAATACAGGGACCGCTGGAGTCACTCCAATAGAGGGCTCTCCCTTGCTCCTGTCTGCACAGTGGAAAGGTTCACAGAAGGATAACATTGAGAGGGAAGCAGGAAAACTAACTGCAGATCTTTACCCCTTCCTAAACTCCTCCAAATCCATCCCCCAGTCTCACCCCTAGCTGGGCTACAGACCATATGCTGAGGCTTCTCACCCCCACTTTCTCCAGTGGATCACACAGATTTCCCCTTCCAAACTTCCCTTCTCTCTCATTGATCTATCCCAGACCCCTATCCCAGAGGCACTCCCATCAACCCATAGGCCTCTCTGACCAGGGAAACAGGCAGGCTAAAGGTAGATATTGACGTCTTCCTCCACTCCTCCAAGTCTCTTTCCCTGGTCTCATCCCAGCTCTGTGGCAGACCACCTGCTGAGGCGTTTCTCACCTCCTTTCTCTATTCCCAGGGCACTAAGCAGATCCTGGTGGAACACCCTGCTTTCCTCCCTCCTGTGACCCACTCAGCCACGCTTCCCCCAGTCCATCCCCATTCCTACTTTTTAGCTCCCCATACCTAGAAACATATTTTACCAGGAACCCCCCAATGGCCACACCCATCGGGATCCCAGAAAGTTTTCCTGCCAGGCAATACACAGTCATCACACCCTCCTAAGGACCAGGGAGGACAACAGAAACCAAGGGAAAACCATTCTTCCGACAAAGACAGGACCAGAGATCAGTACCAAGAATTATCAACAGATGCTCTACAAACTCTTAAGTGACTACAGATGCCAAATATAAATGCAGACAATAAGACATTCCATGGATAAAAAGCAAATTTAAGCAATATCTTAATATTTATAAACTGAGCCCTATAGAAGACACTAGAAGAAAAAGTCCAACTTAAAGAGGTTAACCACACCCAAGAAAACACAATACAGAATCCCTGACCAGCAAATCAAAAGAGGGGAAATATATACACACACATGTACACACACACAATAGACACACATAGAGACACATGCAGACACATGGATGCACACAGACACACACCCACAAAAAAATATCAGGAATCAGTGAATGCTGCTCATTGGTTTCTGCAACATTGTTGGCCTCAATTCCCCAATAAAAAGACACAGACTAACAGATTGGATTAAAAAACAAAACCAAACAGGATCTAACCTACAGCTTTATCCAAGAAACACACCTTAACACCAAGTAGGAAAAATTCTTAGTATAAAAGGATTGAAAAAAGATATTTCAAGGAAATAGGCCTAAGAAACAGGCTGGTGTTAACTGGCAAAATAGACTTCAAACATACCAGAAGAGATAGGGAAGGACATTAGATACTCCTCAAAGAAAAAATCCACCAAGAGGGCATTGCAATTCTTAACATCTATGCATCTAATACAGGGGCACCATGTTTGTAGAAGAAACACTACTGAAGCTTAGATCACATAGATCACAGTGAGAAATTTCAGTACCCACTCTCACCAAGATGCAGGTCATCCAGGGAGAAACTAAACTGAGAGGTGCTAGAGCTAACATGATATAAACAAAACGGACCTAACAGATATTTATAGAACATTTCATCCAAGCTCAAAAGAATATACCTTCTTTGCTGCACTCCATGAAACTTTTCCAAAATTGACCACGTACTCAAACACAAAGCAAGTGCCTACAGATACAAGAAAATTAGGAGAATACCTTGTATCTTATCAGACTACCACAGATTAAGGCTGGATATCAACAAAGACAGAAACAACAGAGTTGAAAAGGGGGACATAGCAGGCACTAAAGAAATCCAGAGAATCCTAAAAACCTATACTTCACTAAATTAGAAAATCCAAAAGAAATGGCAAAAAAGAAAAAGAAATAAAGTCCAGGGCCAGACGCTTTTAGCACAGAATTCTACCATACTTTCTTTTTTTATTGTGTACTTTATGTATTTACATTTCAAATGCTATCCCATTTCCTGGTTCCCCCCTCCCATCTCCCCTCCCACTGCTTCTTATGAGGATGCTCCCCCTCCCACCTACCCATCCCCACCTCAACACCCTGGCATTCCCCTACACTGGGGAAATGAGCCTTCACAGGACCAAGGGCTTCTCCTCTTATTGATACAAGACAATGTCATCCTCTGCTACATATGCAGTTGGAGCCATGGGTCCCTCCATGTGTGCTCTTTGGTTGGTGGTTTAGTCCCTGAGAGCTCTGGGGGATCTGGTTGGTTGATATTGTTGTTCTTCCTATGGGGTTAAAAAGAGTTAACACCAATACTCTTCAAATTATTCCACAAATTAGTAACAGAAGGAACATTAACGAATTTATTTTATGAGGCAACAGTTACCCTGATACTCAACAAAGACTGAGAATTAGAGACCAATTTCATTCATGAACCTAGAAGCAAAATTTATCAATAAAATACTTGCAACCTGAATCCAAGGACATATCAAAAAGATCATCAACCACAATCAACTCCTCTCTATCTGGTAATGCAGAGATGGTTTAACATATACAAGTTGATTAACATAACCCATCATATCGACAAACTGAAAGACAAATACCACACAATCATCTCATTTGGGAAAGGTCATTGACAAAGTCCAACATCTCCTCATGACAAGACTCCTGAAGAGACTAGGATACAAGGGACGTTACCTCAACATAAGAAAGGCAGGCTACAGCAGGCTCATAGCCAACATCAACAGTGTAAATGGAGAAAAACTCCCACCAAGTTCCACTAAAATCAAGGCCAAGACAAGGCTTTTCATTTTCTCCAGACCCATTCAATGTAGTCCTCGAAGTATCAGCTAGAGCAATAAGACAACTAAAGATCATGGGAATTCAAATTGGAAAAGAGGAAGTCAAATTACAATGATATGGCAAAAAATACGCCAAAGTGACCCTAAAAATTCTAGGGAACTCCTACAGCTGGGAAACACTTCCAGCAATGCAGCTGTGAACAAAAATAAATTTATTTTGAAGTTATAATGACATCACTCCTTCTTCCCTTTCTTTCCTCCACACCCTCCCTTGTACCCGACACAAAGTCGCTCTTTCAAATTCATGTTTTCTTTTCTTGTTGTTATACTCTGTCTCTCTGAAATACTTAAACACCACCTGCTCAGTCCTGTATGTTACTTGCACACGTTTTCAGGGTTGACCATTTGATACCGGATAACCAGCGGTGTGAGAAGCCTTCCCCGCGGAAGACCTTCTCCAACCCTCAGCAGGGCTTAGATGCCTGCAGTTCTTCGTCTAGGGTTGAGGCCTTGTGACCTTTCTCCCTTCTATGTTAGCATGCCATCGTTCAGCTCATGTTTAGAAAGCCACGTTGTGGAAACATTGTGGCATAGCTTCTGACATTTCTAAGAGGCAAAACCTTATGGCAAACCTTTTATTCCTCTGTCGCTTACAGCCTTTCTTTCCTCATCTACAGCGATCCCCAAACATTAGGTACAGAAATTAGGTGGTCTGTGTATCATTTGGGACTCCTCTCCCCTGCTCTGCATTTTGATTGGTGACGGTTTTCTGTAATAGTCTCAGTTTGTTGAAAAGAGAAGTCTCTTGATAAGGGGTGAGAACTACACTTACTTATGATTACAAGGACACACACATAGAATGTAGTTAGAAGTTACATGTAAAGTGGAGGTCATAAGTTCATCTCCAAGATCCAGAACTTCAGTAGTTACAGACAGATGGATGCGTTTTCCCTTCCGGAAACTATTCCCCTCCTATGAATTGAGTGCATATTAAGTCCAACGAGAGAGAGATTGGGTGCTGCAAGATTATGTGTGCCTCTAATGCATCCTTAGGGTTAGAGTGCCTCATAGTGCACCTCATAGGCGTCAGAGTGGAGCAGGACTATTGTTCGCTTCCTTCGTTTGGAGGTTTGTACCATGCCCTTCAGTAGTATCGTCGAAGTTAGCGCTCAGAGAGGAGATTTTCACATCCCACCCAGGGGCTGTCTTAGTCAATGTTCTGCTACCGCAAAGAGACATGATGACCGTGGAAACTCTCATAAAGGACAACATTTATTTGGGCTTCGCTCCCGGTTTCAGAGATTTAGTCCATTATCAGCATGGCAGGAAGCATGGTGGCATGCAGGCAGACACTGTCCTAGAGGAGTTGACAGTTTTCTAGCCAGATTGGTAGACAGCAGGAAGAGAGAGACAGTGGGCCTGGCTCAAGCTTTTTATTCTTTCTTTTTTTTTTTGGAGCTGGGGACCGAACCCAGGGCCTTGCGCTTGCTAGGCAAGCGCTCTACCACTGAGCTAAATCCCCAACCCTGGCTCAAGCTTTTGAAACCCCAAAGCCCACGCTCTTCCAACAAGGCCACACCTCCAATCCCTTTCAAGTAGTGCCACTCCTTAATTACCAAGCATTCAAGTGTGTGAGCCTTTGGGGTCATTCCTATTCCAACCACCACAGGGCCTCTGAGCCCTATGTCTGAAGTACATAGCACCTTCAGCAATCGGGACTTTTAACTGGGGGTGAAGGTGGGGTCAACCAAGGGCAACAGTGGCATCCTACAATGTATCTGGAGTCTCTTTTACAAATCTGACCAACGGCTAAAGAGGGGGCTTTCATACCTAGCTTTGGAACTCCTGTTAGATTGCCTATGGACCTAGGGAGGAGCATTGTCAGTCCAGGTGGAAAAATTTCATTTAAAGTATGTATTTATGTACAGACTTATACATAGTTTTTGGCATTGTTTTTTAGGTAGGTAGTTAACAGTGTGACTTCTCATGACTTTTTCAGACACCTTTGCTGATATTTTACCTTACTCCTCATTCTGTATTTATCTTTCTCCCTCTTCCTCATTAGAGCCCTCCCTCCCCTGTTTTCCCTGTTTCCCCTTCAGAAAACTTGTGTCCTGCTATTCCTATTTCTCTTGTTCACCCGCCCTGCGCTGTTCCCTTTTATCTCCCTGGTTCATGTAGTTACTGCAGGTTATGTACTCACATCTGAAGCTTTGGGGCTCGGATCCTCAGATGAGAGAGGACACGTGGCATTTGCCTTTCTGGATCTGGGTTACCTCTCTCAATCTGATCTTTTCTAGTTCCATTCACTTACCAGCAAAGTTCAGGATTTCCTTTTTATCGACATGGGGTCTCACTAAGCAGTCCTGGCTGTTCATGAACTCACAGAGAACTGCACTCCTCTTATCTCCTGAGTGCTGGGTTTAAAGGCATGCACAACCACCCTTGGAATTTTATTTTTCTTTTAGGTTGAGTGGTGTCACATGGCGTATATGTGTAAGAAGTGTTGATTATGTGTGCCATTAGGAATATCGGTGTGTCACTTGGTTTACCAAAAAGGCTGTAGAGTCCTGAAGTTGGGGGATTGCCTCTGTCCCAGTGCCTTTTTTAGTGCCCGTACTTCATGACTTCCATTTTCATTTGAGAAAGGGAACTCTCACTGAAACTAACCAGACCATGGGAAGGACCGTAGTCAACCCAGAGGCCTTAATCCATGGTAGCGTATGTCAGGAGACAGGGAGGTGATGTCAGGTCTTAGAATTGTCTCACACATATTTTCGTTGCCTCTAACATACATGGCTACTAAGATTCTTGAATTTCTGCATCTCAAAACAAATCAAATATGTACTTCAGATATGCCTTTCATTTCAAAGTTTACACTTCTCCCACCTGACCTGTATTTACCTTTGTTTTCCCTTCTCCCACGTTCTTTCTAAGCGGATGCCTCTGTACTCAAATGCTCACCACGCCTTTGATCTTTAATAAATTGTCATATCCATTTATCATCCCGAGCAGCCTCCGCACTCAATGCCAAGACTGTCAGTGCAATAGAAGGTCCGTAATTGGTAGGCATCCATCATTTCTAAAGTGATATGTCACTAAGTTCTTGGCAGTCCACAACAGTTCGCTCACCCGCGTCTTGTTGAGTCAGAATTAATGTCAAGTGGTGTTTTTTCTTCTGCTTTTTCTTAAATATAAAAGAATTCAAAAGGAAAAGCTTGCCCTAAGCTGTGAAATTTTACTAAGCCATTTATGTAAGCAAACCAGTGTTGTCAGACACAATTCTCGGTGTTCTGGCCGGCAAATCAACCCCCTATTATCTTACTGTCATTAAGATGGAGAGAAGGTGATGAGGGAGCCACAGGGGAACAGCCACATGGTGATTACGCTGGCTTCTTCTCTTTCTGGGCAAGAAATAACTTGGGATGCAACCAGCAGGGACCTGTTAAGAACCGCTTACTAAGGTCTGTACATTTACAAAATATATCTGACATCCCCTCACAGTTCCCAAATGCCTGTTGGTCTCATTCTATTAATGTTCACCTTCTACCAGTATATAGTAAGATACAGGAGAAAAAACCAACCCCATAAATGAAGGGGTCCACGTTTAACCCAACTTCCACCAGAGAATTTTATTTGGCTGGGAGAGACAAGGCCTCGGAGTCCGGGAAGCCCCACATCTATACTGGCGCTCTACGAGGAGGCCTCCAACATTGCTGCCGACTGTGAGTTGATTTTACACAGGCTGAAGACCTTCCTTGTCTCAGCCTGGAAAAGGCAGAAGAAGCGGAAACGGCTGAATAACTGGGTTTCCAAAAATATCTATTAGCAGAACTCCACATTGGCTTTCAGAAACACTTCCAAAATCCCCATCCTTGCTGTTTCCAGTCACCACAGAGTACTCTCTGTCATGAGGAACTCTAAACACAGCTGGGCAAACAATGAACACGAGTTAAGCACAGCATCTGAAGTAAGGGAGGCCGTGATGAGCGCATGCACCAGAAGAAAGAGCCACACAAAAGAACTGCCAAGCTCCCCTCTCCTCTTGTTCAGTTTTATGTGTGTTCTGTCAGTCAGCCCAATGTGGAAACAGTGAAAACCCCTTAAGTTCTGGTTACTGACAATCTCTTTCTGCTGCCCCTAAGCCAAGATGGACTCAGTGGATGGCTTTACCATAAATTTGTCCAATCCTCTTCCAGAAATCATGGAAGATTTTACTACTGCTTAGTTAGACACATTCGGAGGATGGTAAGTTAACAAGCCCAAGACAGTGGTCGTTTGGCTCAAATACATGATCGGAAAACTACGATAACTTTGTGAGAAGAGTGTAAGAACAGAACATTATATTTTAGGAAGGAATGAGGTTATATAAATGGAATCACATGGGCTGCTCAAGGCGTTTCTCCCTCCCTCTCCCCAGAGTCATCTGACTCAGTGGGGCTCCCAGTCACCTGAAACAGGAGTCGCTCGGTGTCCACATGTCTAGTGGCTGAGCAAACCTCTCTGCCAGCAAAGCCCACAACCCTCCCCTCTGATTGTGGCCGCCTTTTACCAGATGAGTGAGATTGGGAGAGAGGGGAGCTGCTAACTTAACTGATGTTGGTTTAGACTCCTGATTTGAATGATCATAACTGGCTCTTCTCGTCAGTAACCATGGGGCAAAGGTTGTCAGGTTTTCAAAGCAGCATATGACAACTGCCTATAACACTGCTTGCAGAGCGATTACACATTTATATTTTAGTAAAATCAACCTTAAATGTATTAGTGTGTTTTCTACCATGACCTGTCTCCTCAACTCCAAATACAATGTTATGGAAAAACATCTACACGTCGCAACATAATGGCATGACTGAGAAGTTGACTTAGCCATTAAATGTAGATGGTAAAATGTTGGGTGGTATCGGCATCCATCTGTATTTCCAGCCTCGAAAGACACAGAGAGGTGATCCCCAGAACAAGCTGCCTAGTGTTCTTAGTCATATCCAGGAGCTCTGGGTTTGATTGAGAGACCTGCCTCATACAGCTTCATAGAAGAGAGTCATTGAGGACAATTCCTTGTGGCAACCTTGCCGTGCACACATGCACACATCTTTATGTGCATGCACCCCTTCATCAAAACCATGCACACAACATACATGTACATGGAAAAAAGGAAGCCAAAAATAATCTACAAAATACACACACGCATGCACACACGCACACACACATATTCAAAGTTAGCAACCATAATACAAGATCAGTAAGAAAGTTATACAATTTAACATTTGCTATTCATTATCTGTGGTGTGTGAAAGAAACTGACCTCATATGACTGAGGCCACAGGAGGCGCCATAACCATCCTATCCTTGAAGGAAAGCAGTTAAGGATCCACTGGTAGTGAAGATCACTCAGAACAACAAGCCTATGTATTAATGCTAGAGAATGGGAAGGACTTAGATGCTTATGACTAGTTTAGACATTTGGCAGAAGAATGGATAAATTACCCAGTTCCTTCCGCCCCTCATCTTTCCTGCCCTAAGCCCAAACTACATTTTTTTTTTTTTGGTTCTGTTTTTCGGAGCTGGGGACCGAACCCAGGGCCTTGCGCTTCCTAGGCAAGCGCTCTACCACTGAGCTAAATCCCCAACCCCATTTTTTTTTAAAAGAAAAGATTGGTAGTGTTTTGGGTAAGTGTGGCTGTGCCTTTGGAGGACACCATGGATAACACAAACCTATTGTCTTTTTCCCCGTTGGATCAATAAACTGTTTTGATCAGTCATCTTGTGTACACACTCTGCCACACTGACCACCAGGACTGCTGGTGGTTCATCTCCACTCATGAAGAATCCAAAGAGCCAGAGGCAACAGAGAGCAGGGGGCATGGCCAGGAGGCGTCCACAGGAGTCCCCTGGTCTAGCGCTCTTCTTGTACTCGAGGAGAGTGGAATCTTACAGCCCAAACTGGCTTTACCAAGACCATACTCAAGATAAGCAGGAGAGTAGGAGTGGAATTAGAACCTAAGGTTTTCCTCAGTTCCATCCGGGCAAAAAAATTCTCTTAATTTTATACAATTATAGTAATATTCCAAGGTTTGAAATAAGCGTTTAGGGAAAGAAATGGTATACATTGAAAGAGGACTAACACGAATTCTGTTAACCTCTTGGGTAAAGTCTTTGAGATACCAGAATAAAAACAAGAATGTAATCATAGTTACATAGCAACGAGATGGCTGGTTTTGTGTGTTACCTTGTTTGAGCCATCAATGTTTGGCCTTTTCATCAAACACTCATTATGCAAGTGTCTAGAAAGAGTTGTTGGGAGATATGAGCATTGGACTCGGTAGGTTGAGGTGAAGGGATTCTTTTCTATGCTGGAGAGGTTCAAATCCAGTGAATCCAGAGCTTGATTAGAACAGAAAACCTGGGCTTTGTGTGGTAGGGACATCCTGCTTCCCAGCTGCTTCGAGCTTCTTGATTCAAACTGAAATTGGAACAGTTACCCCATGAAAGACCAAGCTGCACATCTGTGTCGTGGGTTTCCCGTGGTGCTCTTGGTACTCTGGTGTGAATTCTGCTTCCTCAAGAGGAGCGGATCACATAGTCAGGTGATTCCATGTGAACCTTCTCCCCAGTTTAACTGGTCAAATAAAGGCTAGAGCCTGTGATTGGGCAGTGGAGGGGAAAGGTGGGGCTAAAGGCTTTAGAGAGTGGAATGGGAGCAGTGTGAAGGGGGACTGGGAGGAGAGGGGACTGATATTTTAATGTAAAATGAATGAATGAAGAAATAAATGAATGAAAAAGAACACCCCCTTCAAATAAAAAGGAAAAAAAAAAGGAAGAAGAAATAGTTGCTTACCTCAGAACTGAACACCCTCCTCATTTACAGACCTGAATTTAAATGGTAGGTCTCCTGGGTCTTAGTCCATAAGATTAGAATAAGAGATTCAGTAGGACGCCTGCATCGCCACCTTGCTTACTGATGTCTTGCGAGCCTTCATAGCCACCTGAAGTAGCCTCCCCAGCTTCTCTCTCCAGGCAGACCTCTGGCTGACAGTTAAATTTGCTAACGTCCTAAGGGCTTCAGTGTTGCACATTTCTGCCCCAGCCTCAGCATCTCCTTGAAAGCACAACCATCAAGACTTACGAGGAACCCACTTTGCTCTGCTCAGGCAACCACGTTAACGTCTTTTCTCCACATTTGTTTTTTCACATATATAATTGGTATTTCATAACTCAACCTGTTAAAAGACAGTTTTAATACAGGACTGCATAATTCCCACCCCACGTGAGATGAAAACCGTCCGGGAGCCCAAAGTAATGAATTAAAATTGTACCAATACGAGTACTATATCTATAAATAGACAACCATTTTCATTTATAGCTGAACGCAGACATGCTGTGCTGTGTTTGCAAATGGCCTGACTGGTTCAGGATAAAACACTGCTAAGATATCCAAAGGAACATGTTCTCTGACCTGCAAACATCAAGTAGGAAGGAGATTACAAGGGGAACTGTGTTATGCATCCGTGATATCAACCGGGGGGTGACCCCCATCCCCCCATACAATACAACCTTAAGGGTCACATCCTTAGGTATGGAAAAGCCAAAGGCATAATTTTTTTTCTCTCTAAGGAAGTCACACAGCTCCATTTAATGCTCAGTCATTTGGCAAACACACAGGCTAATGTCTTTAAAGTTAAAAAGTAAGGTGAAGGAGAAATAATTGCCATGAATTCAGCAGTGAAATTGAGGTCCTGTTCTCTATTACAGACCTGGGATAGTGGCTATAAATGAAAGGCAAGACACCTTAGTTATGGTTTCTACTGTTGTGCACAGATACCATGACCACAGCAACTCTTACAAAGGGAAACATTTATTTGGGGCTTGCAGTTCAGAGGTCCAGGCCATTATCATCATGGTGGGAAACATGACCGCATGCAGGCAGAGAGGTAGCTGAGAATTCTCCATCTGGATCTGCAGGCCTCTGGAACAGAGAGTGACACTGGGCCTGGCTTGAGAATCTGAAACCTTAAAACCCACCTACAGTGACTTCTAACAGGGCCACAGCTACTTCAAGGTCACACCTCCTAATAGTGCCACTCCCTATGAACCTAAGGGGGCTATTTTTTTAAGTCTTTTTAATTGCATTTTAAAATTTACATTTTAAATGTTATCCCATTTCCTGGTTTCCCCTCCAGAAACCTGCTATCCCACCCAACCCCTGCTTCCATGACGGTGTTCCCTCAACCACCCACTCCCTCTCTCCCATCTCCTCAGCCTGGCATTCCACCATACTGGGACATCAAGGTTTGACAGGACCAAGGGCCTCTCCTCCCACTGATTCCCAACAAGGCCATCCTCTGCTATACATATGTGAATGGAGACATAGGTTCATTCCTGTGTTCTCTTGGGATGGTGGTTTCATCCCTGGGAGATCTGGGGGTGGGGGTGGGGTCTAGTTAGTTGATATTGTGTTATTCTTATGAAGTTGCAAACCACTTCAGCTCCTTCAGTCCTTTCTCTAACTCCTCCAATGGGGATCCTGTTCTCAGTTCAATGGTTGGCTGTGAGCATCCACCTCTGTATTTGTCAGGCTCTGACAGAGCCTCTCAGCAGACAGGTATATCAGGCTCCTGTCAGCATGCGCTTCTTGGCATCAGCAACATCATATGGGTTTGGTGACTGTGTATGGGATGCATCCCCAAGTGGGGAAGTCTCTGGATGGCCTTGCAGTCTCTGCTCCACACTTTGTCTCTGTATTTCCCCCTGTGAGTATTTTTGTTCCCCCTTCTAAGAAGGTCTGAAGCATCTGTACTTTGGTTGTCCTTCTTCTTGAGCTTCACGTGGTTTGTGAATTATATCTTGGGTATTCTGAGATTTTGGGCTAATATCCTCTTATCAGTGAGTACACACCATGTGTGTTCTTTTGTGATTGGGTTACCTCACTCAGGATATTTTCAAGTTCCATCCATTTATTTGCCTATGAATTTCATGAAGTCATTGTTTTTGATAGCTGTATAGTACTCCATTGTGTAGATGTACCACATTCTCTGTATCCATTCCTCTGTTGAAGGACATCTTGGTTCTTTCCAGCTTCTGGCTATTATAAATAAGGCTGCTATGAACACAGTGGAGCATGTGTCCTTGTTATATGTTGGAGCATCTTTTGGGTTTATGCCCAGGAGTGGTATAGCTGGATTCTCAGGTAGTGCAATGTCCAACTTTCTGAGGAACCTCCAGACTGATTTCCAGAGTGGTTGTACCAGTTTGAAATCTATGGGGCCCATTTTCATCCAAACCATGACACAAGGTAAAGAAGGGAGGAGGCATGAAGATGCAGAGCCAATGGATTGAGAGGCTCTCAGCATATGTTTGAGCGGACTGGCATCTGAACCCACAGAGCCTATGTGTCTGGAGTGTATGAAAGGTCACTCCCGGGGAAGGTTTACAATAATAGTGATTCCCATCTGTGCCTCAGTGGTCCCCTAGCCAGATTTCGCCTTCAGCCCTAGGCACGGTAGGTAACTGACAGTATTATATCATCCTTTAAATGGATATCTAAATACTTCACATTTAATACACACAAAACTGAAAATGTCCACTCTCCCCTCGCCCTTGCTCATCATTAGTTTTTTTCAATAGTTGATCTTGTCATCACTTCAGGTATGAAAGGATCTTCTGCTGTTTCCTTTGCATCCGTAACATATCAGATGTTCCCACGGTCTTGTTTCCAGATATTTCTATAATTCCCTCACTTCTCAACCCGTTACCCCCTGATTTAAAAAGAAAAAAAAAAAACTGACAGGTCAGCCGAGGCAGTCCAGCTGTTGAGGTGACGATGGTTGAGATTGGCTGTTGGGAGCGATGAGAGAAGGCTGACCCAAACTGGAATCTACCTGCACCATGCCCAAGGCTAGGCACTAGATATCAGTGCTGAGGCAGTGGTCCTCAACTTTCCTAACGCTGACATTTTAATACAGTTCCTTATGTTTTGGCGATTCCCCAACCATAAAAACCATTATTTTCATTGCTACTTCATAACCAGAATTTTGCTACTGTTATAAATCATACCATTAATGCTCCTGTTTTCTGACTGTCTTAGGCAGCCCCTGTGAAAGGGTTGTTTGGACCCCCAAAGGCTTGGTGACCCACAGATTGAGAACTGCTTACTGACCCAGATGATAATCTAAAATACCTTAGACAGCTTGGTACGCGAACAAGGCACCACTGTTTTAAGTCCCATAGGTGGAACTAATGGGACAATAAAACTGAAAATCAAGATTCTACTCAGGCATCCAGGAAAGATCTCTCTGAGGAGGGGACAATTGGGTGGTGACCTGCCGAAGAACACTTTGCCTTGTAGACTGTGCACAGAGTCTGTCGACTAAGTATCAGCCCACGTAAGGGGGAGAAGGAGAGAGATCACCACGAGCCTGATCATAACAAGGGGGCTGGTACACCTGCCCAGCAGTGAGAGGAGGAGGTGAAGCCAGACAGGCGAGGGTGCCCCTGGCCCTGAATTAGCACTTCCGGTTTTAATCAGAGGGCAGAGGGAAGGGATCAGGAGATTTTTAAATTTTTACCGATTATTTGGAAATTTCACATAAGGCACCCCAGGCACCCACTCCAGGGTCGCGACGAGGCTGATTTATCTGTAAAAGCCAGGACCGTAGTCCGAGGGTGACAGCCAAGCCGCGCCCACCTCTCTCTTACCCCATTTCCCTTTCAAAATTAAAAGCGGTCATCACGTTGACCTGGGTTTATACTACTTACCTTCAGAATTTTCCCCACCAGATCTCTTCCTTCCAGTGGGTGACAAGTGCAGCCCACGCCAGCTGAAAGTCACTGGAAAAGTCCTTTTGTCCCAAGGAGGGGAATGCCTGACCTAGTCACTGGAATAGTAGAAAATACAGAAAGCTAAAAGGCATTGCCGTTCTTAGTTCCTAATAATCCCACAAGTCAGACTTTGGGAGTTGGCCTCTAGACTTGCATAGTTTATTTACTAAAGTTATTTTTGTCTAATTTTTTTTTGTTTTAAAATAAAATACACCATCCACTTTACTGGAGTTTATGGTGAAAACAACCCTCACAATGCTGTCAAAAATCTCAAATACTTTATAACATAATAATGATTGTCCATGTCTTAGTGAGCCTGGCTCTTAGCATCTTAATGACAATAGTTCATCCGTTTCTGTTCCAGTCATGGGTTTTCCTTATCACAAAATTTCCAATGATCAAATGAGGAAATGTTCATTTTGACACCGATTTTGGCTCTCAGGCTCATTTTTTTTTTTTTTTGGATCTTTTTTTCGGAGCTGGGGACCGAACCCAGGGCCTTGCGCTTCCTAGGCATCTCAGGCGCATTTTAATTTGCGTGCATTCTGTACACTTGAGCATCTCATGCCCTCTACTCTCACAGAATAGCTTGGTAGACCTGTCTCAAGACTCAACGGAACTGAAGAGCTTCCTTCTCTCTATGATGGCCAAACTCCATCATACTTCAGCAAAGTCACAATATCAGGCCTTCTGCTTCTCCTCCAATGGTGACAGTTTTCTGTAAGTCAACTCACTTCATACTTTGTCACCTTCGACTGATGGTTTTGGAAGCATCCATTTATGATGTCTTCATGAGATTTTTTTTTCTCTTGCATTTACTTAAATTTTTAAAGAGGGCCTTAAAGCTCCCTTGTCTACTGGCTCTGTGGAATGGGTTTTTAATGAGACAATTCTTCATTTTAGGGCTGTTTGTAATTGTGACACTTCTATTTTCCCTAAATCTTAACTCATTTGAGCACCTTTAAAAGGATGACCCACACTGCCTCCATCTTAAGCCATAGCTTTGTGAAATAAATGTGTCTCGTGAAAACTTATGCTGTAACTCTTAAACGTGGGTGCTCGAAAGTTTAAACCCCCGATTATATTTAAAATGCCATTTTAACTCCCCCCTAAGGGTTACATGGCCTGATCCTGAAGACAAACCATAATGATTAGTTATGACAAGACTAATTACAACTTACATCCTACTTTCCCCCTATGGTTTCTTTATAAAAAGACAAACCTATGAATAGATGAGATGCCGATATTTTGTATTCAAAGGACTGAGCACAGAGGACCATGCTTCACTAAAGTAAGCTTTCACAGCATTTCCATCAGGACAACAACAGGCATGTGCTCCCGCTTTCTGTCCCAGTGTGAGCACGGAGAAGGTGTTTTCACACCATTAGTTTTTGCTACAGCCTGAGAAGAAAGGAATGAATGTCACTTCTTTATTTCAGTGTAAGCAACCTGGCAAGCGGCCATGGATGAATGCATAGTATAAGTAAAATGAACACTTCTAAAAAATGTAAAATGGTTTGCAAAAACAGGCACACCGCTTTATGTCTCATGTTTTTATCAACTCCTGGGGATTTTAGGAAAGTGGTGGGAAGTTCTTTGCATAATGAAGGAACTATTTCTAGGGCCAGATGGAAACTCAGAACCTTGCAATTTCATAATTCCAGTCACCTGGTTTTTCTTCTTTCTAGTTGGTCATTCTAGCTCCATGATGCTTGAAAGAGTTTGGGGGTCCTCAACTTCAGGAGAACATACATTAGCTTAACCCAGGGACCTCAGAAGTATCCAGTGTGATCAATTCTTTGGTCTTATCACCCCATATTTACAGAGTTTTAAAAGTACTTTCCATCATTTGTTTTCTTCCTTCCTTGTACTTTGGGCAAACATTGTTTATTTCTTTAATTTTAGCACCTTAAAGGGTAGACCTTAGGTTGCTGATTCTACAACTCTTGTTTTCTCAAATACTTCTTTAACTAGACATTCCCTTCAAGGCAGAGACTTTGAGATTGGATATTGTCAGAAGAACTGAGTGTAACTACTGTTTTTCATCCTAGTTGGTTGTATATTTGGTCTCTGGTTATTTATAATTATTAATGATTTTCAACTTTTAAATATTGAAGAAGTCTGCGACCATCATTACATTTACATCAGATTTAGTTCCCTTCTGACCAGAGTAAATATTGTACAGAATTATCAGTTTTAACAGCTGTGAGGGGCCTTCTTATGATCCACCATTTGATGTGCTCCAGATGTGCTGGCACTGGTCATACTCTACCACTGCATGGTGCTCTAGTGGACCAGCTTAGGGCGAAGAGCATGAACATAGCTGAGACTTTTTCCTCATCTCCCTTGGACTCTGTTTATTAGTGAGAGAAGAGTATAAAAATCTCCACCTTCAGATGTAGACTCCAGATGTTGAATCACGATTCAGTCCGAGTCTGCTCTCTGCTTACAGAGTCTCTCTCATTAAGTGCATGTACATTCAAGGTATCAATACATTTGAGAAACTAACCCTTGAAGTGCTAAGAGGCATCCTTTGTTGCTAGAGAGCCCTCTCACATGAAATTTTACTTTCATATGAGTACTTCTGCCCCAGCTTTTAATGCTTATCTACTCCTTACACACACATACGTGCGCGCGCGCACACACACACACACACACACACACACACACACACACCCCACACACATATTAAATATATTACATATATGCATCCACCACACATACCTATGTATATAACTACTTGTGGTGGTTTGAATTAGAATGGTCCTCAGAGGCTCCTATGTTTCAATACTTGTTCTGCAGTTGGTGGTACTATTTGGGAAGGATTAGGAGGTGTGGCTTTTGGGAGGAGGTGTGTCCCTGGAAGTGGGTTTTGAGGCTTCAAAAGACACTGTCATTCCAGTTGGCTCTCTCTGCTTTGAACTCATCCTCTGTTGCATGCTGCTGCATGGAGTTCTCTGTGTTTTTGGCCATTCTGAAAGGCACCTGTTTTTCCTGACACTTAAAGGAACGAACCTGAACCTATCTGCTTAAGTTATAAGTTTGCCATATTTTCTTCTTGCTTTAGTTTGAAGTCTGTGCCATTTTAGTCCATATGAATACTTCCAGATTTCAGAATGCCTTATTTTAATGTATTCTACGTAATTTTCCATGCTTATGTCATGAGTGCTTGACTTTAAAGTGTGAGACATTGAAATTACTATTGTTGTCCCTTTAATTAATATTTTAAAAATGTGTTTTATGTCTCTCTCTCTCTCTCTCTCTCTCTCTCTCTCTCTCTCTGTGTGTGTGTGTGTGTGTGTGTGTGTGTGTGTGTGCGTGTGCGCACGTGCTGTGAGGTACCTGTGAAGATCAAAGGACAAGTTTCTGGAGTTGATTTTCTCTTTCTACCATAGGTTCTAGGGATGTAACTCAGGCCATCATGCATGCACAACAAGGAATTTTTTTCCAGCTGAATTATCTCAGTAGACTTTAGTCATTTGTAAAATGACAAAATTCAATGTTCTATTTTAATGTATTGTGTCAAGGAAGAAAAGGAAATTAAAATTTTCCTTGAGATAAAAGGCAGTGGAAAGGCAGCATACCAAAGCCAGTGGGGTACAGCCAGGGCAGCTGTAAGAAGGTGGTTTACAGCAACAAGTTCTACATCAAAGAAGAAAGAAAAAGACCTCAGTGAAGGACCTAGATGTCTTGAGGATCTAAGGAAAGAAAGAATGAAAACATGGGAGAGTGGTGTTGATGGTCCTGAAGGTGAGCCCTGAAGGGCAATGGGAGTGAGGGTGAGCCCTGGAGGGCAATGGTCCTGAGGGTGAGCCCTGGAGGGCAATGGGAGTGAGGGCGAGCCCTGGAGGGCCATACTAGTCCCTGACATAAGGAACAGATTAGAAACCCATACTTGGGAGCCAGGGTCTCATGGGTCCTGCAGAAGATTCAGTATTTTTCTTCAACCTGGCTTCTTCTGTGATAACCAATTCCCTCTTCTGCCTTAAAATCTATGACAGGAAGCAGAGGGACTCATGTCCTAACCCCTGCCTCCAACTTCACGTTAGAAGAAGAAAGGGAAATAGTAAAAATAGAGGGCCAATAGCTAAAACACAGGAAAAGCATTATAAAATATTGCAGAGAAAAAGAAATGCCTTTGGAATGAAAATGAAACTAAAACAACAAAAACCAAAAACCAAACAAACCATTAAATAGAGAGGCAAAAAACAAAAAAAGAAAAGAAAACTGAAATTCACATGCGATCAGAAATTCAAAGTGGAATAACCACAAATGACGTAGCAGAAGGGCAGAACGCCATGAGACGGTATTCTCAACAGTCACGCGTTAAACTAAGAAAATCTGGACGACATTCACCATACAAGGATTGGTGTGTGAACAAAGAGAAGGACCTGAATGGTTCATCCACAAGTAAAGAGGGGAGTAAGGGCCCTGTGGGTAAAGCTCTTGTCTCAGAAGTTTGTGGACCGAGTTCAGATCCTGAACGCCCATGTAAAAAGCCATGCATATGTGCATGTATGTGCAGGCATGTGTGCATGTGCACGCATGTGCACACACACACAAATAAATGTATAAGTATAAATGTAAAGAGACAGAAACAGTAACATTTCCATCAAATGAGAGCCCATCTCTTTACATATTGATGGCTAAATTCCAGCAACTTTAAAAAGAAAATCAATGTCAATTCCCAAACCCTTGCAATAAAATGGAACCGATATCATAGCATTCATTCTGTGTCCATCATTACTGCAATATCAAAATCAAGGACACCAGAACAACAGCAGCAAACAAGCACACCAGCACCAAGAATCCTCACTGGACATAAAAGAAACAAAACCTGAGCATGACACTACCACACAACTCAAGAGCGCTGTGTGTGTGTGTGTGTGTGTGTGTGTGTGTGTATGTGCGTGTGTGTGCATGTGTGTGTGTCTGTGTATGTGTGTGTGTGTGCGTGTCTGTGTGTGTGCATGTGTGTGCGCGCGCATGTGTGTTTGTGTGGTGTGACCAAACCCCACACCTCGTGCGTGCTAGGCAAATGTTATACCACTGAGCTCTATTCCCATTCTTATCCAGCATGTTAAAAACCCTGTCACCGCAGTCCAGTGGGGGTCATCTCAACGATCAAAAGATGGATCGATCTATGCACATTGATCAGTGCGCTGCATTGTATTGATAGAGTAAGGCAGGGAACGTGCTCATTTCAACAGATGAACAGCAGATGTTTGACAACATTCGATATCCCTTCACGATTAAAACTCTCAGATCACTAAGATCATTAAGATAGCATGAGCATGCGTGCGCACAGGCAGAGCCATTTATGGCGAAGGTGCTCTTGATGGCACGTGGACTGGGAAAAGTTCGGAGGCTTTTTCTTCGAGGTCAGGAAAAGACAAGGACACTCAGTTCTTCTACATCCATTCAACATAGAACCAGAGTCCGAGCCAGAGCACCCAGGCAAGAAAGAAATTAAGTTGTTTGCAGATAATGTCATCTTAGATGTAGAAAACCATAGACACTGACAAAGGGCTGTTACAGGTTTCAGTAATTCTCATGACAGAATAAATATGCAAAAATTCAGGACTGTTTCTATATATGGACAGTAAACCATATGAATAAGATTCTCTTCATACTGGACACATTAAATCAGCAAGGAGAGGAAAGGAGCCAGAGAAGTCTAAGGTAAAAACCTTCACTCATTACTAACACCTCCTCTCCACTTGGACCTTTGTTAAGGTCACACATTCAGATTAAGGATGGTGGCCCCCACTCTATAAATGTGTTCCGCCTTCCAGGTTGGAGCCATGTTTGAATGTTCTAGAAGGTGGAACCGATTGGGGAATCATGCATTCATTAGGCCCCAGGCTGGTCTTGGTAGCCTTCACCACTGGCTAAGCCGTGGACCGTGATATCAAATCTTCACGTTCAAAAGAAGGTGAAATTATAGACTTCTCTTTTGTGAGAAACCTCCTCATAATTAAAGTGTCCTGAAGAGTCACATCAACCATACTTAATGCACAGAGACCCAGTGTTTTTCTTGTTTCTGTTCTTTCTTCTTTTTCTCTTGATGAACTCCTCCTTGCTCACAGAGGATGCCTTTTCCTCAGAATCCACCCAAACCCCATGTTTGTGTCTTCAACTCACATCTCAGATTTCCCACAGAGCTGTGACTCTCCTAAGCCCCCTGCTTATCTTTGGCATCTGTGAAATCTATATTTATGGCTTATAGATCACCACATAGCTTATTTTTTATTGCCATCATTCAATATTAACTGAGTGTCAGCCCCTAGAATCCTTTGGGTATCTCCCCGATAGATTTCTCAATTCTAATTTATGGATGTATGGTTGGTGTTCGTCATGAGTTTCCTTAAAGTCTGGTAACTAAGGAATGCTGAGAGCTGGGGAAATCGTCTTTCCCCAGGAGGAGCTTACTGGTTGGTTATCTAATACCAGAGGGCTGATTCCGGGAACATATATGCAAGTAACATCATACAGACCGAGCAGGCTGTATTTATGAATGCACATGTATGCGCATTCCCATACATGGATGTAAACACAGTGAAAAGAGAGAGCATGACTATGAAAGAGATAAGGGAGCAGTACGTGGGGGAGTTTTTAAGAGATAATGGTGAATGGAGAAATGTTGTAATTATATCATAATCTCAAAAAATAAAAGAAATAGGGCTGGAGAGATGGCTCAGTGGTTAAGGGCACTGAATTCTCTTCCAGAGGTCCTGAGCTCAAATCCCAGCAACTACACGGTGGCTCACAACCATCCGTAATGGGAACCAATGCCCTCTTCTGGTGTGTCTGAGGACAGTGACAATGTACTCACATACATAAAATAAATAAGTAAATCTTTTAAAAAAATTCAAGAAATAATTTTAAAAAGTGACAAAATGTAAAACTACAGGAAATGTCTTGATCTGGGGGAGATCACAAGTTTCCACCCCAAAGTGGAAACTTAAGGTTTCCTTGGAAAGTGAGTTGTGTTGGCTGTTGTTTTGCTGGGGCAAACACGTGAAGGAGTGTTTTCCTGAAGTGGACACAGGTGAAAGACGAAGGCAGAGCCGTGAAGGAACGTGTGGCTGAAGCAGGCGCAGGTGAGAGGGTGTTTTGCTAAAGCGAGCGTGTGAAAGGACACGTGACGAAGGATTCTTTGCTAACGATGTGAATGTATTGGTCTCCCTTACACTGCATAGTTGAGCTGCATTTGTCGGGACTCCACAGAGAGAAATGCATCAGAAACCTTCGGGTATGTTGTGGCTTCGTGCCACTTCCACAGACTTGGGCTGACTGGCAGAGTGATGTCAGCTGATGTAGACTTGTGGAGTTTAGCTAACACGATGAGGCAAGACAGCTGGCGAGGCAAGACCTGTGGAGGACACATGTTAGGAGGGAGTATGAATAGGACTTGACAGACAGTGATGGAAGGGTTGAGCCTGGCTTGCTTATAGAGGTAGCTGGGTAATGCTTGCTGGTCTCGAGTCTTCCTGACCCTGCGTCACTGAGAGAGGCACAGCTGAGAACTTCTCCTGGTGCTCCTGCTGGCCCTGGTCCCTCCTGCCTGGCTTGTGCAGACTGGGCTGAGGCTGGCAGTTCCTGCTAGGTCACACCACTGCTGATGCTATACCAGCTCTACAGAGCTGGACCGCTGGCGTATTCATGAAGTGTTTGTGAGAGGATCGAGCTGCCGCTGCTGACCTGTGAACCAAGCTACTCGTTTCCTGACGATCCAGATGGGGCTTGCTCCAAAGAAGAATCCCCGAACAGGTCCACTTCCCCAGCATCCTTTCTTTTCCACTACCTCTAGTGGGTGGTGGGTTAGAAGGGAGGTTAAAGCATTTAAAGCATCATTAAAAGTAGGTCAAGAAAAATATTAAAGTACCCCACCCAAGCACTTTATTAATTGACAACGGGGAGATCACAGGTGTACCTCGCACAAGCAATTAATAGACAAGAAACCTGAGGCCTAGTCAGTTAATCAGCTTTTAACGATTGACTAGAAAGCTAATGGCCCAATCATATAGTTTAAAACATGTAGCTTTTCTTCTCATCAAAAACATGCAGTAGGTTCATAAAAAGGTATTTTCCTAGCCCACAGCAAAGCATCTCTTTATCCTGTCTCTTCCTGTAGTAGCAGAATGACCTGGGATTCATTCATATTCATATTCTCATATTCATTCTCTCTCTCTCTCTCTCTCTCTCTCTCTCTCTCTCTCTCTCTCTCTCTCTCTCTCTCTCTCTCTCTCTCTCTCTCTCTCTCCTCCCTCCCTCCCTTTCCTATCCCAGCTTTCTGTGCCCCCCAGTCCATCTCTCTCATTTATTTATTTGTTATTCTCTCTCTCTCTCTCTCTCTCTCTCTCTCTCTCTCTCCCTCCCCACTCCCTCCCTCCCTCCCCACTCCCTCCCTCCCTCCCTCCCCACTCCCACCACCATTCTCTGCGGGTTGGGGGGGTGGAGGGGGTTGTCCTGTGTCTGTAGTACCGGCAGAGGCCAGAAGAGGGCACCCCATATTCCTGGAACAGGAGTCTCCGAGGCTGTGTGCCACTGTGTGGGTTCTGGGAATATAACCCAAGACCTCTGGCAGAGCTGCCAGTGATTTAAACCCTTGCGGTTGAGTTCTTTACAGCGAAGTCATGGGTAAAATACTTACCCTTCAAACTGGGAGTGTTGAGAGGCTTTGACCAATCACGTTAATCTGCACTGTGGGGGAGGTGGGCCAGCCTAGCTCCCTTAACCTACTCCTCGCTATGATCCGGGTGGCCAGAAGTAGGTGGTCATGGCAGGACTGACTGGTGTGTGCACCTCTGAACCCTTAATTGGCAGAGCTGAATTCTAATGTCCTAACTGCAGCCGTGTTATGCCAGAAACAAGTTCTGTTTGGACGTGTTTACCTCTGGGACACAGTCATGGCACCACAGGATGGCACCTTAAGTATGTTTCTATAGAAGCCACATCAAAACGAATTCAGAAATCTTTACAGATGAGAAAATCGCGCCCTCTTACTCTAGAACCTCTGGGGAGTGTCGCATTTCAGGATCTTAGACCGTCTAAGTTATGTGGCTTCTTTGCGCAGAACCTAACATGAAAAAAAAAATCACCATTGATTTTATAAAATAAAATTGAATTCAGGATCATTTTAAATTGTTAAAGAGCCTAGGTTGTTGTCCAAATAAGTTTAATATAACTAACTTTAACCTGTAAAAATGAAAAAAAAATCCCCCCCAAAACACAATAAAACTACCAAAGTAAATTTTAAATTCTTAACAAAACTTCCAGTTTAACTCCAGATTATTGTGGATTGAAGGTTTGGTAATTTTGTTGTTTGATAGCAAGTTTTCTAAGAAATCATGGTATTAAATTCATATGAAAACAAGTAAAAAACAAGATAATCACTGGGCTGGAATGGTATTTGGGGAGCCTGCCTTTTTTATTACATAATATTTATTTTTCCCCATTACTATTTGGTCAGAGTCAGGAATAGACAAGCTCCATGGCATTGGGGTTCCAGTAAAGATAAAGGATACGAATGAACTAACTTAATGGCACATATATTTTATTATTCCCATAATTGGTCAGGAAATAAAATATTGTACCTAATTTACTTCATCGATTTCCACCATGGTTCTACCGCTATGTATTGCTAACTCATTATGTCTTGGGACATGACATAATGATTTTCCTATCTCTAAAGCCTCATGTGTTCATTTCGACACAGCTTTACTCTAAGCACAGTGCTCTATTTATCCAGCAAGTAAATTTTCTCTTTGTTCTGTTCACCAAGAGGGGCAGTCTCTGAAGCACAATCATTGTTTTAAAATAGACCTGTGGGTACTGTACTCTGGTGCACATTGGAATTACCCAAGAGAATTTCTACAGATCCTGAAGTCGAGGCATAGTCAAATTAAATCAGACACCCTGGAAGTGGAATGGAGACACCATTGTTACTGTTCAAAAAACTCAAAGCTAATTCCAACGTGCAAACAAGTCTGGAACCAATTGGAATAAATGGAAGGAGAATGCTGAAATGTTAGGATAAAGGCAAACCTAATTTTAATATACTATTGATAACCAATGATAATTATAGTATGTAATACTAATTATTAATAGACTAATAGTTATTACCAAGGTGGGAGTCTCACGTTGTTGTTCACACTGGCCTTGAACTCCTGTTCCCAAGCAATTCTGTCAGACTCCTCTAGTGCCATTCTGCCAGATGAGCCTCTAGTGCCGTGACTCTCCACCTTCCTAATGCTATGACCCTTTAATACAGCTCCTTATGATGTGGCGACCCCAACCGTAAGATTATCTTTTGTTGCTAATTCATAACTGTAGTTTTGCTACTGTTACAAATGGTAACATAAATATTTTTGGAGATAGAGGTTTGCCAACATTTTACCTGAGCTGAGAGCACTGCCCTGGCATGTCCCCACAGTACTCAAAATATATTGTTATTTTAACTGTACAAATTTATAGGATATCTTATGATAATTTCATAGATGTATATAGTACTTAACAATTAAGTCAGCAGAGTTAACATTTTTGCACACAATTAAGCAGTTAACATTTAATAGTTGTTTACATGTACGGCTTCCTTTGATATTTAATGTATGTACACAGTATGTATAGATCATAATAATTAATTTTGCTGTCTCCATATGAGTACATACTTGGTCTTAATGCCTCTAAAAGACCTTTCTCTTTGGAAGCTCTTCCCTGTCCCTGACTGATTATGTAGTTCTGACAGTGGACCAAATCAAAACATGGAAGAAATATTTCCAGATGTTGGTTTAGCAAAAATTTTAGGAAGACATCTCAAAGCACAGGAAATAAAATAAAGTTTTTTCTCCCAACAAATAAAACAATATTTGGAGAGACATAAACACCGGAAATAGCAGTTAATTTCATGAGATTGGGAGAGAGATGAAATCTCCAAAAGCTTCATTTAAAAATTGTTAAAGGAATCAAATTAACAGAAGAGAGAAAGATAAAAAATGTGATCAAGATGGGGAAAAGGCAGCTAGGACAGTGGGCACACACACACACACACACACACACACACACACACACACACACACACACACACACCACCAGGCAGCAAGGACAGTGGGCACACACACACACACACACACACACACACACACCACCAGGCAGCTAGGACAGTGGGCATACACACACTGCCAAGCCCCAACCCCCCAACATTTCAGACTGGGGAGCAGCAGGAACATGGGTTTGAAGGTATCCGAGGCCACAAAGGGAGAAACTATCAAACAAACGAACACAAGAGTACTGCAACCATGTGAGATAGGACTTCCATTTGTTGCTGGTGGGGCTGTAATATTCACAAAGCCAAAATAGAAAATAGCATCGAGTAGGCTCAGAATCACACTTACACCCGCCATGTGACCTAGTGATCTGAGAACTGGGCACACATCCAAGGGAAGTGGAATTGTCATGGTGAAGAAATACTGGCCCTATTGTGTCTGTGTGTGTGTGTGTGTGTATGCCACACACACAGGCGCACATTGTTCACAATAGGCACAAACAAATTATCTAGATTTTCATCTCATAATGAGTAGATAAGAACATGTGTTCTGTATATATTGTGGAATACTATTCAGCCATAGAAAGAATCCTATCGTATGCCATATTACAGGAGCTGACGGTGATTGTGTTCTTTGAGAGGAGTCAGTAATAGACAGACTGTTGATGGTTGTGGTACGGACACCCAAAAGCAGCCGACTCCATACAAGTTGATTATAGTTACTGCAGTGTAGGAAAAGCCGGGAGGGCAGAGGTGGCGGGCTTTCGATTGACAGGTACTAAGTTACAGTTACCCAGGACTCAGACACACTGCTGCTTTCAAGTAGAAGGGAGGATTTTGTGTTTGAACCAAGATGCAGTGTTCAGTATGTGGAGAGCTAGAACGTTGAACCCAATTTAGTCCCTGCACAATTTGATATGCGTCAAAGGATGACATTTCAGTTCACAAGTATACTCATGCTTTACGGTGCTGTGGACCAGTAAAATAAACTTCACTGAAACAAGAGAACTGTAACGACCATGTCATCATATTCATAAACTTCACTGAAACAAGAGAACTGTAACGACCGTGTCATCATATTCATAAACTTCACTAAAACAAGAGAACTCTAACGACCATGTCATCATATTCATAAATTTCAGGCTAAGTTGGCAGTGCTGTGTATATCCTTACGACCATGGCCAAACTGGTCATTTAACTCTGGATTCCACAAGCTTTAGTGTTTAATATCGAGATTGGCTTATTTTTATTTTAGTCTGGTTTTTTTTTTTTTTTTTTGTTCTTTTTTTTCGGAGCTGGGGACCGAACCCAGGGCCTTGCGCTTCCTAGGTAAGTGCTCTACCACTGAGCTAAATCCCCAGCCCCTTAGTCTGGTTTTTGATCTACTGCCTCACTCCCGTTTGCTAGGTCAACTCTGAAGCAGATAGAAAACCAGAAAGTACAGCATTATTTACCCCTCTGCAAACAAGTTCCATCTTGAGCAGCTGCCCACCGTGGTCGACCTCGCTCTGTTTGTCCTATCATCCACCATAATCTTGGTGATTAGGACAATAATTTCTGGCCCATTGTGGGCATCACCCAATTTTATTTACGAGTAATGAATTATGGCTTCAACTCATTTTCCAAGTAATATTACGTCTCCCAGAGTAGCAAACTGCCTTTATATGTCATCCAACTTCGAAAAGTTCCCCATTAAGAGTCATCTTCGCGGGGCTGGGGATTTAGCTCAGTGGTAGAGCGCTTACCTAGGAAGCGCAAGGCCCTGGGTTCGGTCCCCAGCTCCGGAAAAAAGAACCAAAAAAAAAAAAAAAAAAAAAGAGTCATCTTCGCACGTTTCCTCAGTGAAGCAGTCTCTCGATTCTTGAAAGGCGTTCTTGGGTCCTGGCATTTTCTCCCCTCTCCTTGCTGACCCATCCAAGTTTCCTTAGGAATCTTATCTGTTTGCATAGCCAGCAGAGTCCACAAGTCATTATCACACGACTGTGTTCTGTAGATCTGTCCAATATTGTCTGTAAAATTGTATTGGCTTAACTTTGCTTACTATATTTTAGACTGCTCCTTGGGCTTTTAAACTCTCTCTACTTGGTTTACGTTCTAAAATACATCGCTAAACCATGATGGAGGTGATCTTTCATGGAGACTTTAACCCGTTTCTTTGTTCTTCTCTAACCCTGCTTGCATTTCTTATATTTCCAGTCTGCCAAGTTTAGAAAGATCACCTAAATATTTATCTTTTAAAAATTTCCCTTATTTTTTTCTCATATTTACCACCTCCATCTAATTCTCTTAAATTATCTTATCTTAAATTAAAATGTGGCCCACAATCTAGAAAACTAACCTTTTAGGCCTGTCAAATTCAATACTTGCACATATTAGTAAGTGTGTAGTCACTAACACATTTAATTCTAGAATTATTAAATCAATCTAGAACGAAAGCTGTACCCATAATGAAACAGTCTCCACCTCGAGAACCCATCGGCCTTTTCTCTTTCCCATTCTATATAATTTTACTTTTTGGATAGTATAATATTAACCATAATATATTATATTAATTATATTTTGTGATGGGCAGTTCCCCCACCTGTTTCTATGCTTTGGAGTGTGATGCATAGCTAAGACGCTATCACCTGATTTACAATAAGGAGGTTATATATTTTTTTCTTCTAGGTCTTTTATTCTGTTTACCTTTTATGCTGAAGTCTTTGACCAGCCTTAGTTAATTCTCTCACGTGGACTGGCAGAAAGGTCTGAGTTCATTCTGCAGTCTGTGGACAGCAAACTGTCTCCACGGTATTTACTCCAGCAATGGTTCGTTGCTTTGAGCTGTTTGGACAGTTGTTGTAAACCAATTCTGTGGACTTTCAAGTCAACGCCACCGATACTACATTTGTTCTTACACCAGTATCACAACTGGAAATGGGGGACTTGTGAACGTCCAGATTTTAAAGGATTTTCTGAGGCTGTTTTGATTTTTTTTTTGTTCTAATACATTTCCACATTTCAGAACTCTATTGTTAATTTTGGCAAAAAACGGAGATCCAACTGGGTTTTAAATAATATGTATTTAAAAATTGCTATGGCAAATCCATGAAAATGGGGTGGTGGCATATTTCCAGATGTTCAAACAACTTTTTCTCCTTGGGAGGAGAATATTATGAATCATCTGGATGGATTACACTAGTTTTAGAGTATAATTTTTTTCACTTCATGTTGCTGGATTCAGTTTTCTAGAATTTGTTTTTTGTTTTTGCCAGGGGCTGTAATTCATTCCCTTTGTTATTTACTCGTTCTCTTAGACTGAGGCGAGAAGTTATCTGCTTCTAGTAGAAAAAAGTACGAGGCATCAATTAAGTCTGTAAGCAGCCAATAGAATTCACCAACATTGACTTGTGGGTGGTGGTCTTGTTTGGTATATGTCTCGTGTCACTATTTAATTCCCTTAACTAGTTACAGGTCCAATTGTATTTGTGACATCTTTTTCTATTTCCTACTTTTGTTTTATTAGTACTTTTCCATTTCAAGTGTGTGTGTGTGTGTGTGTGTGTGTGTGTGTGTGTGTGTGTGTACTCATGGCTAGGCATGACGTGGATCACAGGGAACAACCTTTAAGTACTGGATTTTGCCTTTCCACCATGTTCAAGACAGCGTCTTGGCACCACACAAACCTGGCTAGTCCAGCAATCTTTTGTCTCTACCTCCACCTCTGGTAGAAGCACATTGGGATAAGAGACAATCCCCATTGCATGTGTTTTATGGGCATCTATTTTGTTTTAAGGATTATTTTTAAAAGATGTAGTTTTACTTTTTATACAATACATTTTGATCACTCTTTCCCCTTTCCCAACTCCTCCAAATACCTTTTTACCTTACCCACCCAACTCCATGTTTTCTCTCTGTCTCTCTCCTTCTTCCTGTCTCTCTCTAAGAGGAAGAAGAACCTTCCTGCCCCATGAAGTTCAAAACAAAACAAAAGACCCCAATAAGATAAAAAACAAAACCAAAATAAAACAAAACAAAAAGCACATAAAAACATGGAGTCCCTTTTGCACTGTCCACCTATTCCTGAGCGTGAGAGCTTCTCAGAAGTGTCCTCCACATACCCTGTGAAACTCCACTGGAGAAAACTGGCTCAGCCTCTCCCAGCAGGTATTGACTGCGATCGCTTCTTGGTAAGGGTTGGCACTTTATATTTTTTGTATTCACTTCTCAGTGCTGGATTTTGTCTGGCTTGAACCTGTGCAGGTCTCCTGACTGTTCTGAGTTTCTGTACATTATCCCTACTATGTGCAGGTCTCCTGACTGTTCTCAGTTTCTGTACATTATCCCTACTGTGTGCAGGTCTCATGCCTGTTCTCAGTTTCTGTGTATTATCCCTACTGTGTGCAGGTCTCATGCCTGTTGTCACAGTCTCTGTGCACTATCCCTACTGTGTACAGGTCTGCCTGATCTCAGTCACTGTGTATTATCCCTACTGTGTGCAGGTCTTGTGCCTATTGTCACAGTCTCTGTGCATTATCCTACTGTGTCTGGCAGATACTATCTCCTTGAACTCATCCTCCACCTCTGGCTCCTACAATCTTTCTGCCTCCTCTCCTGCATAGATCCCTGGGTCTTGAGGGGAGGATATGATAAAAACATCCCACTTGGTCAACGATTCAACAATACACAACCCGTTCCTGTTATATTTAGTTGGGGCATTGTCTCTTCCATTATATGGTGACTCCATTTAAATTTCTTTCCCATTTATGTATTCATATTGATACACACATGTATACATACATACACACATACATTATATACTACATACATTTCATATATGCATATATTACCTTAGAAGCATATATTTGTATATACATACATACATATATATATACATACATACATATATGCATGCCATTTGATTTCTGAAACAGTCACAACAATAGCCCATCTTCACTCGATTTTAGAAATTTAAGCTATCTATCTATAGCCCTGTCTCCCATCTGTCTCTGGTCCTGCCCCTCTCTTTGATCAGACTAACGCTATTATTTCTGTTGACCTTTCAAGTAAAAACACCCGTTTCCAATTTTCTCAAGTGCGTTTCTATCCTCTATTTCATGTATTTGCACTGTAATCTTATTTTTTCCAATGCTTAGGTCTTGGCTTAAATTTGCTTTGCCTTTTCTAGTCTCATAGAAGGGAGATAGTCAAGTCTCTCGGTTTTTTTTTTTTTTTAGTTTTAATTCATCTCCAGGTATTTTCCAACCTCTTTTTTTAAAAAATCAGTTTTTTGTAAGATGAATTATATGTAGGAATATGGTCTAATTTCATGTGCATAAATAATTAAAATTCATTTTTATTTCTAATTTTATCCTGTTCTGTGATGACACGATTTGAAATGTTTTAACTGCATTAAGATGGCTCGTTTTCCATCCTTAGTTGATCATAGGGAACAAGGCAGCTCCGTTTGCCAAAGAAGTTTATTCAGCTGGAAGTGGGGTGTTCAGATTGCTACTTAGTTTGTAACATCGTTCAAGTCTCTGCTTCCTCATTGTGTTTTACCTGTGTGCTTCACACATCCTGGAGGGCGGGTTGGTGGCGGCTCTGCTCTGTTGCCCGTCACACTGTCTAATAGACCTTCATGGCCCTTACTCCCTACTTCATGTATTCTGAGGCTTTTATTAAGTCATTTACCCAGAGAGGCCGACCTTTTGTTATTATTAGATGTCCTTTGTTGTTACATTTTAACCTTTAATTTGTTTAATGTAAGCATTGAGAGCCCCACTTGACCTTCAGCGCCGTTTGCCTTGTGAAACCCTTGTATCTTTTAACTTTTAGCCCATCTGTGTTTCTACTGATGTCATCTGTGTGCACTGGTTCAAGTCAGGGCTCCTCCCTCCGAGTCTTCAGTGCCTTCGGATCTCAGTGCCTTCACCTTTGCTGCAGTTCCCGCTTCCTTCCGTCAGGTGTTCCTCAGCACGCTGCAGAGCTCCCCTCTGGTTCCGTACTTTTTACCCACTTCTGCCTCCTTTTGCACAAGCTGGTTTTCTAACGACACATTCCAATTCAGCATTTTGTTTTTTAAAAAAGTTATTTCATTCATATTTCCCCTGCAATTTGGAATTAACATAATTACTATTTAAATCTTTGTTCACATTGGCATCAACCTAATTTCAACAACATGTAGCTCTTGTTCCGGAACATTATTCTTTCTAGTCACTTATTGTTGCACGAGTCAATCTTTACAGATCGTACCGCTAACACAGATTTATGATTACTGCTTTCTGAAGTAATTTTAAAGTATAGAAGACAAAAGACTTAAAACACAAGTAAAAATATATTCTTTTTTGATATTTCACTATGGTGTAACTTTCCCCAATATACCGTGTTTCTTATATAGATTTGAGTTAATTCTGTGTGGTGTGGATTTCCATCTGAAGGAATTTCTTTAACACTCCCTTTTGGGAAGTGGGCCCCGGGAAGATTCTCAATATTTGAAAGAAAGTATTTTTCCCATGCACGGAACGTTTCTTGGATGCTTTATGCATCAGCCCTTGAAATGTGTCCCACCACCACCTTCCCTTACCTGTTCCTTCTTCAAACGACAGTGCCTCAAGCTTGTTTCACTCGCAAAACATTCATTGCTTTAATTTACGGATTTAATTATAAAACTCTTCTAACTGGGCTAATTCATTTGCTGCCTCATGCTCTCTGTCATCTGTGCCCATCATTAATTAAACAACCGTTTTAAATGTTTCAACAGATTTCTTACGTGGCGGTGATCTCTGGCCAGCCTGTGACTATGAGCGCCTGTCTGTAGATGGGACACATCCTCTTCCAGTGTTCTAGCCTGTTGATTAGAATTCCTGAGAGGGCGAATTGTTGTAGGATAGGGCTCTTTTTACTTAAACAGCTAATGGTTCTTGGTTTGAAATGCTCGATTTTCCACTTAAAAGTTCCTTTTAACCCATCAATAATGGTGGGGCTACGTAGCCATCTTGCTTTCTGTTCAGTTTCTCTCTTACTGAGTTTCATTGCTGTTGGAACATAGGAGAGATGTAAGGACAAAAAGAGGAGTTTGTTCTTTTTGGAGTATATTGTTATAAGTCAGTGGTCAATGTCTCCAATACAAGTATCGAATGTAGCTCAGAAGCATGGCTTTTCACACAGACTTTTCATACCTTTGTCAACACTTCTGACACACACGTTCCTCAGTTCTGTTGTCTCCTGGTCACCCTTCCTTTTTGTAAAGAATTTGTCAATATTTTTTAATAGCTTGTGAATTTTGCCTCCATATTTGTACCATGTGTGTACCTGCAGTGGCCACAAGATGGCGTCAGGTCCCCTTGACCTGGAGTTTCAAGTGGTCATGAGTCATGAGGCTGGGAGTAGAACCCAGAGGTCCTGCAACAGATGCTCTAACCCACCCACGCCGCCCCCCCAACCATCCCTCCAGCCCCACACTCAACTTTTTGAACTGAAATTTGAACCCTCAGAATTCACTTAATCACCCATCAATATAAGTGTGTGATTTAGCATTGAAATATTATAACTAAAATTTGTAGGCACAATGGACAAAGCAGTGTGTGAAATGATGTAATAGAAGATGCAATATTATGGGATGGAAGGATGAGTTTCAAAACAATCCAGTTATCGTGTACATGTAAAAGATGTTTTCAGCAAATAATGTGATTATGGATGATTAATAAACAGAGAGTACATATTGACCAGGCACATGCGATTAGATTAAGCACAACAATCTCCTAATTTAATGGATAAAGCAACTATAAAGGGCTGAAGTGACCCTTTTGATCTAAAATGATCTTTTCATTCACTTGAGAAATAGTGCCTCATCTTCAGTTTGGTGGAAAATGCTTCTCAGTGCATACGTTCTTGTAAAAATAGACAACTATTTTAAATTTTAATAGATTAATATTTTATTCAATTTTGTTTTTAATAGATAATGAGTTTTGATTGCACAAAAGAACTGCAAAGTACTTATTTTGGTGTTACCTTACTGGATGACGAACTGAACTTCTGACTCTTTTCCTTCATTCTTCTCATCTATTCTGAAGGCAGGGACTGGAAGCTCCTTGGTTACTGTAAATAGTGCCATGGTGTAAGCAGGGTATGGAGGGAGGGGTTTCTGTGGTATGCTGAGTGGCCCTGTTCCCAACAGCCAATTACAGCATCAGCATGGCCTACGTGTCTATCAACAGATAAATAAAGAAAACATCTCACACACACACTGACCACACATTCACACACATACACACAGAAACACACACATGTGCACAGAAACATATACATACACAAAAGCACACAGAGACTCATGTACACAAAAGCACACACACAGACACACATATACAAAAGCACACCTATATGCACACAGAGTCACACATGTATACACATACACAAAAGCATGCACACACAGAGACACACACATACACAAAAGCACACACACACACACTCACATACACACACACACACTCACATACATACACTCACATACCCAGACACACATACACATACATACACACATATATACACATACATACAGACATACACATACACACACACACACACATGTACACACACTCACATACACACACAGACATACACATATACACACACACACGCCCACATGCACACACACATACATACACACATACACACACATACAGACACACACATACACAATAGACATACACAAACACACATACACACATAGACATACACAAACATACATACACACATAGACATACACAAACACACACACATACACCACACATAATACACATATACACACACATACCCAGACACACATACACATACAGACACACAGACATCCACATACACACACATGCACACATGCACACATGCACACACACACACACCTACACACTCACATACATACACTCACATATACATACACACACATGGACACACAGATACATACTTACACACATATATACACACAGACATACACAGACACACACACACATACACACACACGCAAACATACACACACATATACACAGACACACAGACCACACACATACATACACATATACACACAGACACAGACATACACAGACACACACATATACACACACATACACACGCACACATACATACACATATACACACACAGTCATACACAGACACACACATACACACATACACACACACAGACACACACACACATGCGTGTGCACACACACACGATCACATAGTTTGCACAAAGTAGAAAGAACAGAAGATCACTGTGTTCAGCCACATTAGACTCAAAGAAAAATGCAATATTTCCCTCTCAAAAGCAGAACCTACAGTTTTTGTTTTCAAAAAGAAAAACAAAACCAGCAAACAAAGCAGAGAAGGTATAATGGAGAATGGAGAATGTGTGGGATGAAGAGACCCAAGGGAAGAGGAGGAGAGCTGAAGAAGACGCTGAGATGACACTGCTAAAGCCCATTACTGTGTGTAGTATGTGTGTCTTTGCCATGTTTCTACTTCACACTCCCAAGAGCCAGGTTTGCCTCAGTGCCCCGCTAGTACTGAAGAAGTTAGTAAGAAAATTCGGTCACAAGAAAGTCGTGATCGGCCCCGTTGTGTGGAGAATGCATCTGGCAGCAGTCATTCTACATTATCTTAAAAACAGCCAAATGAAAAATATCGAGTCTTAGATGTGGCTAATAATTTAACACAGGAATTGTCACCACTCTTCAGTTTTTTCCCTAGCTTCTTTGGAGAACACTTTAAATTCTGTGGCTTCTCAAAGACTGGCATTTGCATACGCAAACGACAACCACAACGACAGGAGACTAAAAATCCTCAGGGGCAGTTCTTGACTGTGCAAACCATACATGTTGTGGAGAAATGCTAAGCCATTTCCAAGGGGCAGGGGGCCACTCTTAACGCAAACTTTTGTTTTTTTCCCCCCTGTATGATAGGCAATAAGGTTTAAACATTATTAGGTACCTGAGGAAATTAAAACAGAAGTGAGGAGCCAAAGAAGTCACCACGCGTGAGAGGCGATTAATGGAAATGTTTTGAGATGAGCCGATCAGTGGGAATAACTTAACTTCACGTATCTTCCTCTTGGCACAAAAAACCGCATCGCATTAAAATTTATCCTGGATTTGGGGGCTGTAAATATATGCCTTGCACACGAGACTCTGAACCCAAGTGACCTCTGCACAAAAGACCACCATGGACTCAGACACAGAACCGACGACCGCAGGAGGTCATCTGCTTTCTGGAGTGCTTTACCCCACCCAGGCAGCGCAGTGCTACTCGGAAAGAGAGACATTTAGTCCTCGATTGCCATGGAACACTGAAAACAGGACTCTCAAGCAGATAACTCCAGGAATTCAAAATGTGCACTGACAACGGGATAAATGGGTTATGCTAAGCAAATTAACTATTCTGAAAGGAGAGCTGGCTGGCTGGTTTCCCATGAAATTAGTAATGACCCCGAGTATGACCTCAAGAACCAACGTAAAATATGTGCTTTGTGGTGCAGTTCACATCAAGTTTAAAAATCACGGCTTTAAGGCTGAGGAGAGGCGGTATTCGGAGAATGGTTAAAGACCGGAAACGGAGCATGAAGGGCATTAGGTTACTTGGGTAATTTATTTTGATTTCTTGACCTGGGTTTTATTTAATAAAATCCATTGACTTGGTGATAACTCAAATTGTCCACGTGTGCACTAAAGTCTAAACAGTCACCCTGTATCTCAACTGTGTCCGTAAGCAGAAAGCTAAGGCTAAAATAGTTTAAAAATAATTCCTTACCTGTGTGCCAGTTACATCTGAATATATTTTAACAGGAGCCAGTTAATATTTGAGGTCTGAAAGACATTGGCCATGAGATCTCTTTAGATATTTCAGAAGAAATGACTGTGATAAAACCATGGGGGCTCCCTGTGATACGTCGGAATCGGTTGTCTTCTGTCTCCAGAACTTCTGAGAATACAGAGACATGTTGATATGCCTACAGACTCAGTGAGAGTTTAACCACTGTATGTCCTAACCCAGGGCACATCCTGAAGCTTTTGCCACCCTATTCATTTTTTTCAGACAGTGGAATAGTTTAATGAGATAATGTTTTTCATGTATGAACGTTTTTTCTGCACGACCCCCATTCCACTTCTCTCCCGTCTCCCTTGTGCTTTCCTCCATCTACCCCTCAAACGCATAAAGAAAGAAACCCCTCTTTCTTTAGTTATTACCGTTACATGTGTATGTATGAATATATAAATACAACATGCTGACTGCTTAGTGTCACACGTGCATGCTTGCAGGGCTGACTTACTCTTAACCCACAAAGAGAGATACCCTCACCAAGCCCCAACATCCCCACCCACTCCTATTCAACACACTTCCTTTGTAACACGGGGTAGACCGGACTGTGTCTGCATCCTTTTAGACAGCTGGAAGGCACCAGCAGTCTAGCAGGAACGAGAAACGCTATACACTGAAAACTCTGGAAACCCAGAACACTGCTTTGTGATGGAAACGCACCGAGACCTCTCCATATCCCTTTGCTTCATATGCAGACTCTCAAAAACTGTGCTTGCAGAAGAATTTTCAGTTTCTCTGTTCTATCTTTCACTTCAAATGTGACACCCTGGACAGTATTTTGACTAGTTTATGGTGTCCGTTTCTGTTTCTGTATGCACACATGAAGAATGTGGTAGAGAAGTGGAGCTCTCTTCCCTGCATAATCCAAATCCACTCTCCCCAAACTGCCATGGTGTTACCTACGAAGTTGCCTCTCTCTCTTACCTGAAGTTACAAAGACAGTAATTGTGCGCCTCCGTTTTGCACACATAGCCTTCAGAGTGCGGAATCGTGATGAGGACAGTGACTTCAAAATGAAAGGGACATTATATTCTTAAAGCAAAAAGTCTAAATTTATGATTATTGTTTCAGGTTAAAGTTAGAAAACTTTAAAGAATAACTTAGTAATATTTTAGTGAGCGGATTGATTTCCACAGTTTGTAAAGTAGAAGGCAGGTAGACGTGGGACTGGATCAACAAGGGTGATTCACACAGGAATGACCCACAGATGAGACAACTTCGCTGTGACGACATACAAGTGAAAGATTCAGCGGGAACCAAGAGATTCTTATGCCTGAGGCATGTCACATGCTAATGCTATTCTGAATGGGATAATGAATGCCTTTCTACTATAATAACACCTATTCTAATCCTCTCGTTCTAAGCTGCACACAAATATAAAGGATATTAAGAATATATTTGACATGTCAGTGAAATAAAACGCTGTCACAGGAAAACACTCTCCTGCTGCTTCAGAGAACGGCGAGCCAAGGCAAGACGTACAGCTTCCAAAGTGGAGAACGTTGGTTCCATGGCAGCGTTGTGTTACAGTCATTGTATTTCCATTATCCAAAATGAGCATGTGGACTTAATCACTTAATTGATGGATGCCAATACGGCAAGCTGACATCAGCTCCTCATCAGTACAAATCGTTGTGTTTTCATAGGCACACATCAGAGAAAATACAGGTATTTCAGCAAACTGTTCCATGGTCAGGGGAAGGGTGTTTTCTGAACAGTCGTAGTCTGGTTCTGCTGAAGAGAGCAATAGTTAATATAACAATCAAGGGCCCCTGTGACTGACAGAAACACAGTGCTTTATATAATGCTCTCGCTAATATTACAGTTCCGCACTTCAACTTCCTGACAGGCAAAGCACAGTGATTAAATATAATTACTTGAGCAAAATACACAGTGACGCAAAGTTGGATTCCTCCTCAGAATGATTTACTAAGACATTTACAAAACCATCTTTGTTCTTCCAAGCAACAATTGCTAAATAATGGCTGGTCTCACCAGCCAAGAATGCTAGTTCCCACCTCTAGCAGAATGCGGCAAGGGTCCACTGTGAGAGACATCTCAGGGATTCTTTTTTTTTTTTTTCTTTTTGGTTCTTTTTTTTTCGGAGCTGGGGACCGAACCCAGGGCCTTGCGCTTCCTAGGTAAGCGCTCTACCACTGAGCTAAATCTCCAACCCCCATCTCAGGGTTTCTTAACGGGCAGCTCAGCTGTCTACCTACCGCAAGCTGCGGGGCAACCCAGATCGCGGCTCCTTTCCTCCCGTGGAAATGACATCGATGCCAAAGACAGTCTGGCTTTAAGTCACTGTGTTGGAAAGATTCCTCGTTTAGAAGCCCCTGTGAATGCCCAAATAGGCTTTGGGTTTGTCTTAAGAAACTTCTAGTAGTTTTGAATGGACTGCCAGAAAAGTTAGTTTATTACTCTCAGAGGAAGATGTGGCTTCACACACCGTGGTGGTTTAAGTAAGAATGTCAACCCCAGGCTCAGATGTTCGCCTGCCTGGCCCACAGCTCGCAGAGCCCTTTGGGTTGGCATTAGGAGGCGTGGCCTTTCAGGAGGCGCGAGACACTGGGGCTAGTCTTCGAGGTCCAAAGCCTAACACGGTTCCCACCTTGTTTCCTGCTTGTGGTTCAACATATGAGCCCTGCCCCTTGCCCTCCCTCCCCCTCCCCCCTCCCCCACATCAACCGCCCTAGCCCTCGGGAACCATAAACCCAAATATACTTCTCCTTTCATAATTTGCCTTGGTCACGGTGTTTTATCCCAGTAATAGAAAAATAACTAATCCGCACGCCTTCTTAATGTTTATTGGGAACTTTTAATAAGTGATTTTCATAGTTCCAAAGTCCATCTTCTCTTTTCTTTTTTAAAGAACAATTGTTTAATCCTCTGGGTATTGGTAATTTCCAGCCAACAAACCTGAAAGTTAAAGTCTTTCTTTCTTAAGAACCCAGAGAGTTAGGCAGCTGAAAAAAGACTTTCTTTTCCCCTTAAAAGCTCAGGTCATCAAGCATGTTGCGCATGCAGGAAAATAAGCAGCATCAGGAGCAGCAAGAGTTCCACACGGGAGACGCTCAAAGGTTTAGGATGCCACTGGCCACCAGGCTGGTTGTGTGACATCTAGAACCTTCACGATGCCTCCTGATATTAATTAAAAATCCATTTCATAGATATTTCATTCTATGTTCTCACTTTCCATGAGCATGCACCTTATAGGTTTTCTAGGAATGGAATGAAAATACTTCACGCCTTGTGTTGACAACACCAGAAACTCATTTCCTCCTGGTTCTAGATACACAAGGTCCAAGATCAAGCTATTGGGAGCTGGGAGGTGGGGGGTGGGGGGGAGTTGGCGTCTCTCAAAGCCTTTGCCATGCATGATAACTGTCTTCCTGTTTATTCGCACAGCAAACTTCCTGTTCCTCTGGCTTTTATAATCTTCCCTCCATGTCTTTGTCAACGATCCTGTGCCTCAGGTGCAGGGACCGCATTGTAGATGTATTAGTTAGGACTAGACACCACATGATCTCTTGTTTTCTGCATTTTGATTGGGTGTGCTTTTCTGCAGATGGGTCTCTTCATCTGAGATATATACTTACATGCTGCATTACGGAGATTGAACAAGCTATATTTATGGTTTTAGTAATGTGTGTGTACGTGTGTGTGTGTGTGTGTGTGTGTGTGTGTGTGTGTGTGCATGAGTACACACACATAACCACAATTACAGAAAATGGAAGCCATGCATTTGAGAGAGCACAAAGGGGGATACATGTAGAGCTTGGAAGGAGGAAAGAGGGAGTTGATGTAATTATATTATAATCACAAATATTATAAAACATGTTTTATCTGGATTTCATACACAAAAGAGATGCATTGAACAATTCACACACACACACACACACACACACACAACTTTAACTAGACTATGAATTCTTGGGTAGCATCAGCTGATGGGCTAGGGTTTGTAGTTGTATTAGAAACTTTGTACTCCATTGTTCTTGGAGCTCAATTTATGCTCCAAGAACAGTGGAGTACAGAATTTCTAATATAACTTAAGTGCAAACGTGTGATTTATCTTTTCAAAGGAGTCTTTGCCTGTGCACATGAACAAGAAAAAAATAAAATGCGTGAGTGAAACAAGCGTCTTGTGAGGGAAAATAGAAACTGTAGATATTGGAAAGAAAAAAGTAGGCTCTGTCACTGTCTCCTTCTCATGGATACTGCTAACACTGTTAGACAAAAACCTTGAAGTTATTGTACTTAAAGGGTTTGCTGCATTCACACGAAGGGGGCAATCAGACTAACTTCCCCTCAGATTTAGCTGAGGCGCCAAGGAACATGCAACACCTTGTAGTGTACAAGGGTTCCCACATGCTAAAACATGCTGTCTGTTTCCCCACTAAGATACCTCACAGCCCGACTGTTACCAGGAACCACGGGGATTGCTGGAAGGGGCATTGCACATAAAGTCCTCTTAATGTCTTTGAGAGCCCAAGGCAGAGACTTCCTTGGAGGTGAGTGTTGAAGTGTGGTATGCCTGCCCTCTCAGAGCAGAGCCCACCTCATATCTAGACAAACAGGATGGGGAACCGTGACACCTTCCTGGGTTTTGTTGTCAGAATGAGCAGTGTGTCATCTGAAACTGCACTTAAACAAAACGTGTCACAACAAAAGAATGCATGGATGCTTCTTGTGGAAAAGGTAGGAACTCTAGGGATGAGGGACATTCTCACACACATACCCCCCAAATAACATGAATTTCAGCTGCACAGATTCGCTGTACCACACACACACACACACACACACTCACACACACGCACACACACTCACATACACACATACTCACACACACATACACTCACACTCTCACACATGCACACACACTTTTATACACTCTCACACACTCAAAAAATACACTCACACACTCTCATACATGCACACACACTCTTACACACTCACACACACGCACACACTCTCACATACACACACACTCACACATACACACACATACACTCACACACTCTCACACATGCACACACTCTTACACACTCACACACCCACACTCACACACATACACTCACACTCTCACACATGCACACACACTCTCACACACACAGTCACACACACTCACAGACGCACACACATACACTCACGCTCTCACACATGCACACACACTCTTATGCACTCTTACATACACACTCACACTCACACACACGTACTTGTATATCTTTTTTCTGATATTGTTATTCTTTGCTCTCCCATCATGGGAAGTAAACACTACTCTGACATCTGAGGCTATCACTTAATTCATACCCATACCCAGTAATTCGTACTTATTTTAGATAACAGCATATCAATAAACCATCTACTTTGTATTTTAACATGAATACCTGAATGCGAGCAGAACACGGAGGATGGCAGCAGACCTGCCAAAGTTAACCCGAGAAAGCCAGTAAGGCCGACCTCCCAAAATGAACCCGAGAAAGCCAGCGAGGCCTCAGTCCTTTAAACAACTGTAGGGCACTAAGGAATGCTGAGAATGGGAGTAATGGCCGTCTCCAGGGAAGAGCACGGTGATTGGTATCTAAGACCACGTGGTCGTCCCTGAACCTTGCACACAAGTAACGTTACACAGACTGAGCAGGTTGTATTTAGGAATAATATGTACATACACATATACATACACGCGTGTAACAACCATTGAATGAACAAGGAGGCCATGAAAGAGAAATGAAGGGTGTGTGGGAGGGAGAAGAAAGAAACAGGAAAATTAATCTCAAAACTCCACCCAATGTGTGTATATTAGCTCATGTGTCGTTGGGAACATACATGAATCATTCAAGGGGCCAGGAAGCAGAAGCGCGCATGCGCAGCTGGCTAGCTGTGGCAAGATGGCTCTGCGAACTGGTTGTGTAATCTGTGCAGTAATGTGGAAGGGGATTTCTTTTCCTCTGGACCTTTGCCCTAATTTATTTTAGTGCCTTAGAGTTTGGGTTTTTTTGCCAGTTGGTGACATATTTTGACTTGCATTCCACTGTTCCCCCCTGTGGCTGCGATATTTTGAGAGGCCCGATGCCTATTCCTTAGTGAATTTCGGATTCATGTAGTTATTTTTCTGGTTTTTTTGACTGACTTTTTTTTTTTTATCATAAATTTAAGCCTTAAGTTAAAGCTCTCACCCCAAATTTCCCCCCAACAGATATGTTTTTTTTTTCCTCTCATTTTCCTTATGGTTTTGAAAGAACCTAGCTGGAGTCTCAAGATGGCGCACCCCAGGAAACACCGATCCTGGACAAGCCCCCAAATGAAAGATCCCAGTCAGAGAGAGACCCTTACTCAAGTCTCGGGAAATTGAGGACCCCAGACACAGAGAGACCATTTTGGATGTAATAAGCAAAGGCGAGGTTTATTACAGTGACCTATTACAGAGATCTCCGGCCGACACGTATCCCACGCAGGAGACAGAGGAGTCGACCCCGAAACTCAAAAGTCAGGGGTTTATATAGGGAAGGCTAGGGAGTTTGGCGTGGTTACACACAATTGGCTAATTTATGGCGTGGCTATAAATGATTGGCTCATTTAAACATAGCAGTGAGATCACAACACAGCAGAAGAGTACGTGCTGACTGGGGCGTTTAGGATTTTAGAAGCCTAGGCTGGTTCCTGTATTCCTTTTCTTTATCTTTATGGCCTGTCAGTCTTGGCTGTAGGGCGGGCCCCGCCCTGCCTGGACTTGTCTGGGCTTGCTTCTTATAGTTTTTGGCTCTGAGTCTGTGGATTTTGAAACTTATTCTTTTAACTTTATATTTTTAAACCTTAAATCTGTATAATTTTCCTTTCATTTTCTTTTCATGGTTTTTGTTTTTTAAGTTTAGTGTAATTAATTACCTGTTTCCTTTAAGTGTTTTAAGTGCCTGTACCTTTCTTAATTTTTTTCTTTCTTCTTATCTAAATGTATTGTACCATAATTTTAACAGACCACTGCAGTTTTGATCTCGGTGTTCTTAATCTGCCTAGAATATTTTACTTTAGTGTCCAGCGCCTTGTAGTGACTTGATTTTGTTATTTTTCATATGCAGTACAATACATTTTGCATCTATACATGTAAGTTTTTGTGAAGGTGTGTGCTGCTTCAGTTTGTCAAACGGCACGCACACCAAGCATCTTCAGAGCCCCCTTCTGTTTCTGTGCCGAGACCACAGTTTTAATGGTTATGACTCTCCCATGAATCTTTGTGTCAGAGCCAATCTTCTTCAGTTCTCATGAATAACTTGATCTTATATTCATAATCTGTTGCTTCTCTGTAGACTTAAAGACCACATTTATTAACGCTACAAGGATATTCACTAGAATTTTAATTTGAATTATTGGAAAGTAATGATTCTCCTTCCTTCAGATGTTTCATCTATAAACGAGATTATGTACACGTCTCCTTACAATTAAAAATGGTTACTGGGCAGCATGACTACTGATTTGTGATCATTGTATCTAGTATAACCTTTGAACTGTCTCATCTGTCTTGAAGTTTACATGATCAACTGTGTATGTGACACATCCACTCACCTAGTCTAACATGATTTTCATGTGTACTTTTCTCTCTATTTTTTTCTTGCCTAGGCTACCCAGGTATTCTTGTAAGCACATGCTGGCTGATGACTGCCTTTGAGTCACTCTGGGGGAAACACAGAGGTTCTTGCTATAGAAGATTCATGCTTCCTGGGCATGAACTGAGGGGTACGAACCTAACATGGGGTTCTTGGGACTTAACTACTCTTATATGCTGAGCACCACTTCTCTCTGACTAGCTCTGTGATCCACCATTCCCACAATATTTAAACAACAGTTAGACACAGTGTTCAGTCATGGTTTATTTTTCCTTAATTTACTGGAATAGACTCTACACTTTCCAGTTTCTGAAGTGTAGATAAAAGTGGCACTGGGGGCCTTTATGTCTTTCCGTGGAATTTACATTTTATTGATAAAATTTCATCGTTGTCAGTTTCATTTTTGTTCTGTAAGTGGCTTTTATAAGAAATATGTTCTCATCTTCATCAGTTCTGCCAGTGCAATCTTACCTGAGGTATTTTCCTGTTTTTCTATACTTTGGCATCCTCTCAATATTTTGAATATACTTCAAAGTAACTTGTTTGGGCATTTTTCTTTATAGTTCTGCAAACTCATGGATATCCTTTTTAGAAAAGTAAAAGATAAGCCCTTTCTCACGATCATCTTTAAAATTTAAGTTTTATTGTGTGTGCATGTGTGCATGTGGTTTTTGTGTGTTGTGTATATACATATAAATGTATGTACATATGTATGCATGTGCATATGCATGCATTTATGTATGCGCACACATGTCTACGTGCATGTGTATGCACGCATGTATGCTGGTGTGCTGGCCTGTGTATGTGTGTGTGGAGACCAGAGGTCAACATTAAGCATCTTTCTCTGTTGTTTTCCAACTTACTCTGAGACAGGGTCTTGTGCTGAGGCCAGAGATTGCTGTTTGGTTAGGCAGTCTGGCCAGCAAACCTTCGGTCCTCCTGTTGTCTCCGATCCCACCCCAGCAGTGGGGTTAAAGACTTGTGCTGCGTAACTTGGCTCCTGCCAAGTAAGGAATGAGTAATTCTCTCCCACTAGCACCCTCCCCCTTCCTTCCCCCTCCTCTTTCTTTCCTTCTCTTTTTCCTCTTCTCTACTTGACAAGGTCTCAGCGTCTCAGGTGTGGGGAGTAGAAGTGGGTGGCGTGGTGCTCGCTCATGCTATTATTCATGGCATTAACCTTTTGTAGGATTTTTAAATTAAGCTGCTTTTAGGTTTTCTGCTCTATCTGCACCACATCTTGTTAAGATGATCCAGTTACTCATATTCAAGGCAAACTTACTTTTGGTAATCTTTTTATAAATACTTTAGTTTCAGGTTTTGTGAATTTTTGCTTTTCCAGTATTAAAATTTCAATATGAATATTGTTACTGGGTACATCTTTTCTCCGTTTTCCTCTCCATAACTTAAGAAGAAACATGATAATCCTGACTGTTACTTTGTAGCTTCTTTAGTTAGAAATTCAAGCATTGCTGTGTGGATTGGGAACCGTATGGAGCCTAGTCTTCAGGAATAAAGCAAGGAAAGAAAAAGATGAGGAACACAAAAGGAAGTGAGGCCTTACCCAATTGAAACGCCCCCTTCCCCCATTGGAACGCCCCCTTACCCAATTGGAACGCCCCCTTACCCAATTGAAACGCCCCCTTACCCCACTGGAACGCCCTCTTTCCCCCATTGGAACGCCCCTGACCCCATTGGAACGCCCCTTTCCTCTCTGCACAGTGCTTCTCAAGCTAAATCTGCCTTCCTCTTTCACCTTGACACCTACAGTAGCTCAAAGTGCTGTCTCCACTTTTGTGTGTTGTCTCTTCTCAATCCGATGTTTTCTAGCTGGGCCAGTGTTTCCCCTTACTGCACTCCGGGAGGTTTTAGATGCAGCTTTTGTCCTTAGGGAAATGGAGGCGCTTCTGACAGGACTTTTAGTTCACTAAAAGGATGCAAAGAATCATTCTATTAAAGGGTGTGGGATCTTCACCACCTTGCCTCTCTCATGACCGCTAGAGTGGTTATCTTTACTGTTCACAAAGACTTCCCGGGGATCCTAACCTCCGTGTTCTCTTAACTCAGAAACCGTCAGCACTTGGACTGTGCTAAAATAGAGTAAAACATTTGGTTTATTTCACCTTTGATTAGGTAATAGAGCTTCTGCATTCTATTTGATTAATAGGAAAGCATGAAATGAAATACTAATCTAAATGGTTCTTTTAAGGTTAGAAATAATTATAATTTGAAGAAACATGTTATTTTTTCAGAGCGGGGGAACCTATCGCAAAGAAGCAAATGTGTTTGAAATGGAAGTCGTTGACTTGTTTTTACAAAACTGAAGAATGCTTACCCAGGGTTTTTGATTAAGTGTAATAGATGACACCAAAGCAACTCAATTAGGTTAATTCGTCAGGAAAATAAAATAGTCAATTTGATAGTTAAACATAGACCTCAGCTCTGACATTAAAATCGATATCAAACAAAGCAATATTTCTTTCATTTATTCTCTCCCAAACAAAGAATATTTTGCCTTTAAATATAATTTTCCCCCGGGCCAATTGCTCAGATTTAATTTGTTAGCCGTGAATATCCGAGGGACAGCGGTGCAGGCGTATTTGCTGCCTAAAGACTTCCTTTTTTTTTTTTTTTTTTTTTTTTGCTTTAGTTCAGTTGTTCCTCAGAGCTTATTTCTTTTGTGAAATGGGAATAAGCGGGTTCTATCCAAGGGTTATAGGAAACCATGCCCGCGCGACTGTTTATACCACGTGACTGTTTATACCACGTGACTGTTTATACCACGTGACTGTTTATACCACGTGACTGTTTATACCACGTGACTGTTTATCCACTCCACAGCATTTCCAAGCAGGAGAAATGACTTCAGCAGACGTAAGAATTTTAACAATTGTAATATCTTGATTTATTATTATCCTTCTAGATAATAGAAGGTTGGTTTCCTGAAATGTATTTTCTAAGTCTAAAACATTTTTCTTTGAGCTAAAAAATCCTGTCTTCTTGCATCCTTTGATCTGGTAACCAGGCCATTCTAGTAATCGATGATATAAAAATAATGTCCTTACAATAAAAGCTATGAAAATAGCATCTCTCTTTGTTCTAAGACGTGCAGTAGCTTTGGCAGACTCTCTGCGAAGTTGGCTGTGGACTTCTGAAGGCCTGGGTGCCATCACGTGAGTGCTTCGCAGAAACTGGAGTAGGTGCACCCAGACTAGACATGGCTGTGAGCACAGGCGCCCCTTGTGCTTCTGTTCCTGTTTCACTGTCTCATGCATGGCGGGGGCCCCCGTATAAACAATTCCCCAAACACCTGACAGGGCAGAAGACACGGAAACCCCTCAGTTCCCAGCCTCGGCCTTGTTTCTTGCAGCAGTTCCGGCCACCAAGTAGGAAGCCATAGGAAGATGAAGAGCAATGGTGCTAAATCTGTCCCCATCTTGCCAGATGCAGGGACTTGATATACCACAGGCAACCTTTCTGCGGTTCCCTCCCACAAATGGATAACTTTATAGACAAAACAGTTTTGTTATAAGGATTAACGCATAATTATTTTAGAGATGATTGGGTTTTGCTGATACGTCCGTGCGCCTGTCATGCTTTGATCCTGTTCCCGTGTTCTCGTGTTCATCCCGGCCATCCTCCTGTCTCTTTCTAGTCCCTAGCGCTCCTCCTTCTCTAAGTTCATTTTAAAAATTTATCACTTTATTTCAATGCATGAGAGAAAACACAAAATACTTCATTCTTTCTGTCTGGAAGTTTTTATGTAAACATGATTCCATTCATTTTCATCCAAGTGACTAGAGTTCATTCCTCCTTATGACTTAATAATGTAGCACCATGCATGTGTCCATACACACCACATCTTTTCTTTCTTTTGTTCATTCCAGACAAGGTTTCACTGTAGTCCTGCCTGGAACCAGCTTTGTGCACGCACAGTAACCACCTCTATTGTCCACCATTCCTCTGCAGAATCCAGAGGTATCTGGTGCTGTTTTCCTTTTGCCTGGAGGACTTTTGTAAACATATATTATTTTTTTTGTGTGGTGCAAAATATATGATCCCACCGGTGATGGATTCTTTAAGTCCATCGGAAAATTGCTTATTGTACCTTAATATCTGTGGGAGGCTGTTACAGGGAATGAATTCTGTGTTGAAAGTGTTGTTTCTTTAAACAGGGCTCGACTCCTTTTTCTATCGCTGTTATTTTCTGTCTTGTCCTAGATGCACACATGAAAACCTGCTCTGGCCTGTATTGTTGCTTCTGTGCACAGAATGTATTTCCCCCGGTCAGTTTCATTATCATTCTCTTTATCCTTGATGTTTCGTTGTTTGATTTAGTCGTTTGGTTAGAATCTAAGTGTATATTATTTCTAGCTTGCTAGGTTCACCGAGTTTGGAAGAAGCTGCTTTTGATGATGTAATGTCAACATGGCAGGGGCTGGGGCAGGGGGATCATGACTTCAAGCTGAGTCTGGGCAACAGGGTTGAGTCCTGTTTCATAAAGGAGCAACGTTAAAAGAAACTTGGTTATTATTTCTTGAATTCCCATTCCATTCTCCCTAACACCAGAGTCTGTTACAGCCATATATACATGTTCAGCCACTTCAAGTTCTTCTGTAGTGTTACTGGGGCTCTGTTCCTTTAACATTGTCTTCTTTTCCCTCTTTGTACTTTAATTGGAAAGTTTAATTACTGTATCTTTAATCTCCCTTCTTGAAAAACTTTTTGGATTTTTTTCATTTATTAAAAATAGTTTTTTCTTCACATAATATATACTGAATAGTTTCCCCTCCCCCTACTCCTCCCAGTCCAGTTTCCCCTCCATCTACTCCTCCCAGCACCCCCCCCATCCTGATCCACTTCCTTTCTGTCTCTCATTAAAAAACAAACATGCTTCTAGGAGATAATACAATAAAACAAGACAAAACAAAGCTTTGGAACTGGACAAAACAAACAGCAGGAAAAAGAGCCCAAGAGAAGGCATGACAATCAAAGACCCATTCATTCACACACTCAGGACTCCCATAAGAAGCCACTACACTGGAAGCCTTAATGTGTGTGCGGAGGACTTGCTGTAGACCCATCAGGGTCCTGCGTCGGTTACCTCAGTCTCTGAGTTCATATGACCTTTGATCCTGTGGATTTAGAGGGTCTTGTTTTGCCGGTGTCCTCCGTCCCTTCTGACTTCACACTCTTTTCTGCCTCCTCTTCAGGGGAGGGGGTCCCCTGAGCACTGAGGGGAGGAATTTGATGGGGACATCCCACTTAGGGCTAAGTGTTCCAAGGTCTCCAACTCTCTGTATGTTTGGCTGTGTGTCCTGCGACTGTTCCCATCTGCTGCAGACAGAAGCCTCTCTGATGACGGCTGAGCGGAGGCACTGATCTACGAGAACAGCAGAATGTCATCAGGTGTCATCTTATTGCTACTTAAAAAAATCAATAGTACTCAGTTTTACTCTAGGTCTCTCTGGTATCTAGACCACTGCTTGGTCCCTCACACAGTGTTGGGTGGCTTCCGTCTCCTGAAGTGGGCGTATGTCAAATCAGATACTGGTTGGCCACTCCCACAGGGTTCGGCTCACGGTTGCACTAGTGTATCTTACGGGCAGGACGCCATTGTTGATCCAAGGGTTTGTGGCTGCCTTGGTGTTTAGGTTTCTCTTAGTACTCTCCTGTACCAAAGATTCTAGAATCTGGGGTGAGCGCTCCAAGTTTCCCAGTTCTAGCTCAAGGTTTTCATGTTTAATGAGTTGCGTGCGCACTGTCTTTGCCAAGAGGGCCCTCTTTGTAGAGAACTATCTACAGTCTTGGTAACAATCTAGGTTGTCTGGGGGTTTTCCCATGGGAGCCATTTGGTGCACAAGTCAGTCAGATGTACCCTAGTCCCCAGACTGGAAACTTCATTTGGTGATGAGAGGTAGCCACTGGGGTTCTGTCTCCCCCATCATCTGGCAAATGATCGCCCTCATGTATGTGTAATTTTAGTAAGCTTCTGATGTATTAGGTTTCCACATTCCTCCCCAAACGCGCCTTGATTTTAGCTCTTTCTTCCCACATCACCGCCTTTGTCCTACTTTCTACTGCCCCCAACATGATCCTCCAGTTCCAGCCCTCCTCTTTGTCCATGACTTAATCTTTGTGGTTCTGTGGATTGTAGCTTGGCTGTCATTGATTTGGCGACTGATATCCACCCATAAGCAAGTGTTCTTTGGGTCTGGAATACCTCCTGCAGGATGATCCCTCCTACCCCCTAGAGCAGCAATGAGCATGCTCAAGCCAGTGTCTCTGTAATACAACGAAGCATCCTTTGGGTATATGCCCAAAGTTGGTACAGCTTGATCTTTAGATAGATCAATCTCCATTAACTTGAGGAACCTCCATACTGATTTTCATAGTGGCCTTAGGAGACGACACTCCTCTGAGCAATGGAGGAGTGTTCCCTTTGCTCCACATCTCCAGCATGAGTCATTGTGCTGACCTTGGCCATTCTGACAGGCACAAGATGAAATCTCAGAGTTGTTTTGATTTGCATTTCTCTGACTGTTGAGGACGTTGATCATTTAAGTGTTCTTAGCTATCCGGGTTCCCTCTTTTGAGAAACCTCTGTTTTCATCCATAGTCCCATTTTTAAATTTGTCTATTTGTGTTCCTCTTAGCTAACTGTGTTTGTGTTTCTTTAGTTATTTGTATATTTTAGATATTAGCCCTCTATTTGTAATTTGTAAGAATCTTCTCCTCCTTTTCTGAATAATGGTGTCCACTGCCTTACAGAGCTCTTAAGGTTTGCACTGTCACACTTATTAATTATGGATCCCAGTGTGAATGCTAATTGTATCCTACTGAGAAAGTTTTTTTCTGTGCCAGAGAGTTCAAGGGTATTTCCCCACTTTCTCTTCCATTAGGTCCAGTGTATCTGGTTTTATGTTGAGGTTTTTGACCCATTGGGCGTTGACTTCTGTGCAGGGTGATAAGTGGATCTACATGCATTTTCTATATGTAGTCATCCAGTTTGACCAGCACCATGTGTTGAAGATGCTGTCCTTTTCCAGTGTGTATTTGTGGCTTCTGCATGGAAAATCAAGTGTCCATAGGTATGTGGATTTATATCTGGGACTTCAATTTGATCATATTGATCAATGTGTTTTTTTTTTTTATGGCTTTACCATACCTCCTACCTCTGCCCCCTTACTTTGTAGTACATGTTGTATAGTACATGTTGTATAGTACATGTTGTATAGTACATGTTGTATAGTACATGTTGTATAGTACATGTTGTATAGTACATGTTGTATAGTATATGTTGTATAGTGCATGTTGTATAGTGCATGTTGTATAGTGCGTGTTGTATAGTGCATGTTGTATAGTGCGTGTTGTATAGTGCATGTTGTATAATGCATGCTGTATAGTACAGGTTGTAGTACATGTTGTATAGTACATGCTGTATAGTACAGGTTGTAGTACATGTTGTATAGTACATGTTGTATAGTATATGTTGTATAGTACATGTTGTATAGTGCATGTTGTATAGTGCATGTTGTATAGTGCATGTTGTATAGTGCATGTTGTATAGTGCATGTTGTATAGTGCATGCTGTATAGTACAGGTTGTAGTACATGTTGTATAGTACATGCTGTATAGTACAGGTTGTAGTACATGTTGTATAGTACATGCTGTATAGTACATGTTGTATAGTACATGTTGTAGTACATGTTGTATAGTACATGTTGTATAGTACATGTTGTATAGTACATGTTGTAGTACATGTTGTATAGTACATGTTGTATAGTACATGTTTTATAGTACATGTTGTATAGTATATGTTGTAGTACATGTTGTAGTACATGTTGTGTAGTACATGTTGTGTAGTACGTGGTGTAGTACATGTTGTAGTACATGTTGTAGAACATGTTGTATTTACATCTTGAAATTGGGGGTGGTGATATCTTCATCGGGATTGTTTCAGTGATTTTGTTTTTTCCTTTCCTGTTTTCACTTGAAGCTGAAAATCGTCCTTTTTATGTCTGTGAAGAATTATGTTAGAATTTTGATGGGATTGCACTGAATCTGTAGATTGCCTTTTGATAGGATTGACAATTTTACCGGATTAATCCCATCTACCTATGAGCTTGGGAGATCTTTCCATCTTCTGATATCATCTTTAATTTTTTCTTCAATGTCTTAAAGTTTTTTTTTAATTATGCAAGTCTTTCATTTGCTTGACTAGAGTTACCCCAAGATATTTTATATTACTTGAGGCTATTGTGAAAGGTGTTTTTTTTTTTTCCTCCTGATTTCTTTTTCAGACTATTTGTCATTTGTGTGTGGGAAGGCTACTGACTTTTGTGTTTTAAGTTTGTACTCCATTATTTTGCTGAAATTGTTTATCAGCTATTGGAATGTACAGGTAGAACATGTTTTTAGGGTTACTAATGTATTCGAGAACATCATCTGCAAACAAAGATACTTTGATTCCTTCCTTTTCAATTTGTATCTCCTCGATTTCCCTCAGTTGTCTTACTGCTCTCACTGAGACTTCAAAGTACTATGTTTAGTAGGCATGGAGAGAGTGCAAAGCCTTGTCTTATTCCTGATTTTAGTAGACTTGCTTTGAGTTTCTCTCCATTTAAGTTGATGTTGGTTGTAGGCTTGCTGTAAACTGCCTTTATAAGGTATATTGCATGTATCTTTAATCTCTCCAGAACTTCTATCATAAAAGGATGCAGGATTTTACCAGGGGACTTTGCTGCATCAGATGACCATGTGCTTTTGTCTTTCCGTTTGTTTATATGGTGGATGACATTGTTCACCCAAGCTCCTTAGCTTCCCTACAGTAGCCTGGAGCTTTCAGAACTCATTTGTTTCTCATAGCAGAGCCTGGTCCTTCATCCTTTGATGTCCACTGTGTCAAGGGCAGTGATGTATATTTCTCCTTTAAAATGATGTTTTCCAGATAAGCATAAATAGGAACCTGTTATTTCATCCTATATGTAAGTGTGCATTCATAATTCAAAACAGAATTTCCAAAAGATGGATTTTGTAAGTGTATGCCTTAGGATGCAAACCTCTCCTTCCCTGTGTGTAGCCAATAAATCAAGTCCTCTGAGCAACTCCGAGCAGCTCCAAGCACTTCATTTCACATGTTCACAACTCTGCTTTCAGCTCTGATTTTTCCTCATAATTTTTAAAGCATAGGTCTTCTAGAATAGTATATTACTGCTCTTTAGCTTTCTAGATTAGAAATTAATTCATGTTAGTAGACAACAGGAGCTCTATCACATATCTCGATTCATTCAAGTTACTTGACTTGAATCATATTTATTTAAAGAGACAGTGTTTGTTTAGAGGAGGCAACAAAAGTGTATGTTGCAAAAACCAAAATGTTAGTCCCTGCTTTTTTTCTTAACAAACTTTTTTCATAGCTCATTTATCATTTAGAATAGCCACAGGGCTAGCTGTGTCACTTAAAAAACTCTGCAGAAAAGAGCCTGCTCTCGCAATATTCTCTGTTTTCCACTTCCCTGTGTTGCGATCTGCTGCTCCTGTCTCTGCTTCCACAACCCTTATGTAATATGGAGATGTAGCTACTGGCTTTTCCTTGGCAACATCAAATCCCTCCCCACATCCCTTTTTCTTTTCAAACATTAGCAATCACATGGTGAATAAATGAATATATTTCATTTGTTTTACGCCTTTGAGATTTAGCTAGCACACATGCTTTTTAAAATCTCCTGTTTTCAGTTACCCATATGATGTAAATATTTTCTCAATTCATTAACTGTTTCTAGGAAGAGTGTCGTAAGAGCAGGCTGTGGTTTTTTTGCAGGTCGCCACATCTCTTTCTTAGAGTGGAAGTAGGTATTAAGTAACTGCAGGATGAATTGATACAAAGTGTTACTTTCCCAAACAAACCAAGCGCCATGTTGCAGCAGGGGCTTGAACTAAGGTTCTGCGGTCACTCATCAGTTATTAACATTCAGAACTGTTACTTTTAGCCACAATGTAGCTGGACTTGCTGGACTCAGGAGGCTGAGGCAGGAGATTATCAGGTTCCGGACCTGTGTGGGCTACGGAGCAAGTTCAAGGGAGGTCTGGGCAGCGTGGGGAAACTTGACTTCAAAATCGAAAGTAAGGATGTGGCTGTGATGTAGTTCAGTGGTAGAGCAGGAACTCGCATATCATGCAAAAATTCCCTCCTTCAATCTCCAGTCTGGAGCGAAAGTGTAACGCTAGACAGACGGCTCTGTAGACACCAGTGTGCATAGATTTTATTCAGTCACCTGAATTATAATGAGTTTTCAGTCAACAATTGTCCCCAACTATGAGGTGACCTTGGAGGACTATGATGCACCCAAAACACTTCTGTTTCCTAGAGACACTGTGGCAGTCACAGTTGAACTGCAGAGGGCTGACTGCTGGTGTGCCAATGCTGGCATGAACATCACTGGACTGCCAGTCACGTATGTTCATAACTTAGGGCTGGATAATGATAACATGACTATCTTGCTGAACTATAGATTCACTGCACTATCATACATAACTTTTAATGTATGAGAGAAAGTTTATTACAAGCAGCACACTATGTTACTCTACCATGGCCTCATCTATTTTTACCATCTCTGAGTTGGAACATTTTCTCTTGCACTTGATTTCATGTCATACTGTTTTCTTCATCATGGCATTATAAACAATAGGATATATGTATATATCCTATTATATCATACATTATGTATTATATAAATTATTTATGCATATATGTCTGTGAATGTATTGTTTATGCTTTGTATTATATTTGTCAAATATATAACAAACATACTAAACATATGTATTACTCTATATTATGTATATTATGTCTATAACTACGAGCATTCATGTTATATAGATTAGATGTGCCCCAAGTTGACTAGGTTGATGCTGGTATCCCCCATGATAGCTGCATGAAGTCTTGGCACATTTCCCAGAATGTACCTCTGGCATTAAGGGATGTGTCACTTCACAAATCGACTACTGCTGACCGCCCCCCCCCCAGATTATTACCTGCATGCATGAGTTTTGAATTATCAAGTTTTTAAAGCAAACCTTTAATGTCTTTATTTGTGTATGAAAATGTTATGGGATGGTCATCTGAAGAGATTATTAAAATCGTCATTAAGTACATTGAACATTAAAGAGAAAACTAAAGTAGTATTCTGTTGCACTCAGGCTGTCACTCTGAGTCTTGATCTGGGCAAAACATTAACATTTTTAACCTAAGTGACTGGTGGGGGCATGTTCACACCCCCTGCCTTGCCATAGGACACTAGCCACAAATCACAGCCGACAGCAGTGGAGTGGCTTCCGAAGTTGAATGCGACATTTGTGTCAAGCAAAGGTGCCAGTGACAAACAGAACGCTGAATGTGAATGCAGCTGTAAGGAAGTAAGCAAAATGCCTCACAGATAGTGTGTTACCAAGAAGGCTGGTCCTCGTGACCTGATTTTTCCTGTCTTCACTTATCAGTATAATCATTTGACAGCTTCCTCTTCTCTCTCCACTGTGGAGAACTTCCAGTGGTGCTTTCTCAGATGGCTTCAATCACTGTAGGAAGCAACTGTCAATTGATAAGCATGTACCACCTCCAGAAGAGCAGTCATAGGCTCTCGTGAGCTTCCCCTGTGAAGTTAGCGTTGGAGACATTGCTAGGCCTCCCTTCTGAGTCCCTGTAGTCAGGTGCTCTGAAAGGCATGTAGTTTAGTGTCTGGGAGCATAGAATTTTACAATAGGTTCACAGAGGATGATAGATAGATCTATAGATAGGTATATAGATAGATATAGATAGGATGAATGTGTACTGGTAGATAGATACAGAGATAAGATGGATAGATGATTAATAGATGAACAGATAGATGATATATAAACAAACCAAAGATTCTTGATATATATATCTTTCCAAACACTATATTAATATTATCCCAGTTATCTTTTTGTTCAAAATGGTCAGCTCTCCCCATGTTTTAAAAATACAGAATAGCTTTCCTACTTTGTGTGTTAATTTTTTCTCATTACATAAAGATGATGCTTTTAAATATGAGAGTTATCTGAATAAATTTGAACTTAAAGGTCACACCATATGTAGCCAGGCTGGGAACCCAGGTTTCCATCTATGTTGGTGGCAGTGTTCCAGTTGCAAACATTTAGCAGACTGTTGGCACGCAGAGGTCTAGATTCCGTACTTCCTAATCCAGACTTGAAGAGAGATGTTTTTCTTCCCTCCCTCAGCATCTTTAGTTTCCCCCCAGAATCAATGCAGTGAGCAACACAGCAGCAGACCACCATGAGAGCCCGCTGCAGTAGAACAAGGCTGTGTTCCTAAAGCAGCACTGATTCCCCACTCATTTGACAAATATTTTGTTCGCCTTTCACTCTCTGATAACCATTTATTGAGCTTCTGAAATTTCTTAACCAACAAGGGTTCAAAGGGCAGGTTCTTCTCTCCTTTGGCCCTTTGAATGGAGAAGACAGCTAGAATATTAAGATCAGCGTGTAAAAACTGTCCTTAAAAGCACTCCAGCAATGTCATGGGAAATTCAAGTGTGGCTCCTTCATAAGAGGTGAATAGGACAGACTGCTCTGAGCCAGTGACAACTGAGTCCCAATGTTACCGACAAGACAGCCCTGAAGACTTGGAGTCTGAGTATGTCAGAGAGTAATCGCAAAGGCCCCCTAGTGGAAACACTCAGCTTAGCTTATTGTGGGACAGAAGCTAGGCTAGTGTGTCTGAACAACAAGGAGACCAGGCAGGAATGCTAGCGTAGTCTTGATGAGATGCACTCTTGAACTTGGACTAAGGAGAGAGTATGGATAGGAGAGAGTTCAAAAGTAGGACCCACAGAGACCATCAGTACTATAAGTACTATCAGTACCACAGTATATCAGTACTATAATCTGAGCCACAGAAAGGTTGGCTAAAAGCAGGAAAAGCTCCTGTATGTTTGGACATATATGTTTCAGACAACAGTAGGAATATTATGAACATAAGAAGAATGGCTTACATAGACATGAGAAAGGCAGGCCTGAATGAACAAAATTGATACATTTAATGTCTGGTTCATATAAAGTTTTACATAGCTAGTAAACATCCAAATGATAGAATACTGTTTGTATATGGTAGAGTGTATGTGTGTGTGAGTAGAAAAGTTTCCTTAAGGATAATTTTTAAATATGTTCATCAAGCAGTTAAGCAGATTTATATCGCAGTGTTTATACTAAGTAAATACTTGGCATTCTGCTGTAAGTTTTTTTGGTGTGCTCCCTTTCAGTAGCTTCAGACAGAAAGAGAAGACCATTCACACACAACCACATAGAAATCCTCAAAGCCAGGAGATAGAAATTAATACAACGCTATCATGAAGCTGGTCACGGCCAGCTGTTTCTACGTCGTGCTCTCTCCTTACGTATTTCTCCTCCAGGTCCAGCCTCGGGAGGTTGCATAGCACAGGCGTTCAGTTGCTGCTTCTCTGTTTTCTCTTTATTTGAACTCCCCCAACTTTTCTTTGATCTTTCTAGGGGGCACAGGAGATTACTCTGTGGAATGAAGCTCATGTGACTGTTTTTTCATCCACGTTATCTTCAGGTTACCCATCTTCAGCATGAATAGCGGAGAGAGGCAACATGTCCCCGCTGAGACACTGTCACCAGGGGTCCATTAGCCACTTCTGTTATTGGTAACTTTTACTTTCAACACTTGAGTCAGTGGTGTCCAGTCTATTCTTGCTGGAAACATACTTTCCATTCCTTTTCTAATGAACAGATTTGCAGGGAAACATTGTTTTTATTAAATCCTGTTTCCTATTCAGTGTTAATCCCCTAATTTTTATAGTTATAGTTTTTGGCTAACAATTTTTTTTTTTTGGCATTGCCAGGAGGTTGGAAAAGTTTTTACTCCTAAAATTTTAACTGTAGTTATGAGTTAGCATTTTCTTGAAATAGATTTTCAATTTTTAATTAACAACTCATTGAAATAAACTATTTCTATTTTTGAATTTCAGTTAGTATAAATGCTTTGGTAAAGAGTTAAATTCACTAGTGTAAGGTCAAAAGGGAAGACTTACTCATAAGGTTAAAAAGTCAACCTTTGGGCTGGGGATTTAGCTCAGTGGTAGAGCGCTTACCTAGGAAGCGCAAGGCCCTGGGTTCGGTCCCCAGCTCCGAAAAAAAAAAAAAAAAAAAAAAAAAAAAAAAAAAAAAAAAAAACCAAAAAAAAAAAAAAAAGTCAACCTTTGGGTTTTTTTGTATTTTCACGATCAGTCTTTGTACTCCTGTCCTTGAAGCTTCGCAAGCTTCGACACTGAGCAACACCAATCCACTGCTGCATCAAAGAATGAAATCTTCAGTTAAAAACAGGGTTGGTCGGCACAGTCTAGAGATATTTCTGTCCTGCCTACCATCGTCACGGGACAGGGCCTGCTGCCAGTCCAGATGGAAATCACAGAAACTTGGTGTTTCTAATGCAGCGGCATAAAATGTAAACTTTGATACCTATGTTTGCTTCCGGATGTAAATAAAATGGATGTAAATGAAGCTGTTAAATACGCTATAAATACCCTGCTCTCAAAGGTGCCCGAAGATTACTTACCCTAATGAACTGATTTCTGTGGCTTGACTGGAAGTGCAGGGCTTGCCTTTTTATTTGATGTTCCCTAATAGACTGAAAGTAAGAGCAAGAGAGAGGAATTAAATAGAATATAGGAATAGTTTCACCTTAGATGTCATATTCAGCAAGTCAGCTAAGCAAATATTTGGAGCATTTTACACACCAGAGCCCAGCCAAGCAGGACAGCGGACTCATGCTTTAACTGCTCAAGCATCTCACCGCCTCTGACCAGCTCCAAACACAGAGGGATATAGTTATCTTCTTTAAATGAAAAACACCCACAGAATTAGAAGAAAATAAATGAAAAGAATCATAAAAATCCAGGAAAGAAATGGGCAGTAGGGAAGGGAGCTGAAGATAGCGGACATGAACTGACAAGGATCCCATCATGCATTGCGTGCTAGGCACGGACCTGCGGATGATGCAGCCCACAGTAGAGGGTGGAAGTCATGCTCGCTGTTCTTCAGTTTGGCTCCATCTCCTCTCCCACAAAGGGTGTGGAAGATTCTTCTTGCTGTTGCTGCCTAGGCCTGGGTCTTAGGCCAGGCTACCTTCCTGGGAAATTAAGAGAAAACCTCCCGAGGAAGGGACTGTACTCAACCCCCACTAAACCCAACAGCCTGAGTTATCCTTCTGCAGCTCAAGGTCAGACGCTCCGCCAAGAGCACGCAGCACCTTCCATTCTTTCCTAAAACAATGTATCAACCCGGAAAACAATGATTTAAATTCTAAAACTAAGACACTGGAAAGAGAGGAAAAGGAGACTAGCTCATGAAAGGTCGGGGGGTGGGATGAACGAGAAGATGAAAACGTCAGCTTCAAAAGGGTCAGACAGCATTGCAGAAGGGGAAGAGAGAATAGAAGAGGTGCAGGATCAGGCAGGACGCTGAATAAAGTCTTCCGGACATGACTGGACATTGCTCCTAAACTACTTGCAGTGGGGTTGGCAGTGCAGACCAATACGTAAGCAGGTCAACATCTTGTCAAGGCCGGGGGCTGGGGGTGGGAGGAGGAGGTGGGGGAAGGGTTATTTTGGGCTTCATCTTTGTTGGAGAGACTATTTATAGTTAATTATAGCTGGGGAAAGGTATCCCTTTCTTCGGTGGGGTATCCACTGATAAGTTGTTCGTGCTCCAGTAAGTTCCACCCCCATGCTTGTGAAAGCAACCCTGAGTACACGCAGTGTGTCACTCACACACACACACACACACACACACACACACACGACACTAATGTAGGAGAGGGATCTCTCAGGTAGAGGATAAGTTTAGCATGAGGAGTAAGGATGAGAGAGGGTGATTGCGATGTTAGTGAATATATATGTATATTTGTGTGTGAGTGTGTGTGTGCACGCGTGTGTAAAACTGTCAAAGAATAAAAAATAGTCTTTAAAAAGCTGCAAAAGATGGACTTTATGGAAACTGATGAAAATTCCCAGCGATTTTGGAACAGCGGCAAGCATTTTGAATCTCTCAGCTGATCATCAACCCACAGTGTAGGTTATCAACATCTAATACATGAAACCACAGTTAATGGAGAAGGAGAGTCTAGACAGTTCAGGTATGGACGCCTCCCAAGCCCGCACCCCCAACCCCTCACAGTTCCATCTCCGTTGATAGATGCTCCTAGGACCGAAGAGCAAACCAAAACCAGAACCAAACTCTGTAGCCCAAATCCTCACCATCGCAGAATGAAAGAGAACCAAGCAAACAAATTCAGATTCGAAATGTGGTTTCATTCAAGATGAAATAACAGAGAATAAATTTTAAATGCTTATAATAAACATGTATAGGGCATTGAAGATGCAGATTGAGGGGAAATGTCTAATTTATAAGATTAAACATTGAGGGGCTGGAGAGGTGGCTCAGTGGTTAAGAGCACTGGCTGCTCTTCCAGAGGTCCTGAGTTCAAATCCCAGCACCCACATGGTGGCTATGACCATCGGTAAAGGGATCTGATGCCCTCTTCTGGTGTGTCTGAAGACAGCAATGGTGTACTCAGAAACATAAAATAAACAACAAATAAATCTTAAAAGAAGATTAAACATTGAGAGAAGAGATACACCTTTTATCCTTAATCACAATAAAACATCATGCATTTACTCATATAAGTATATATGAGTATTTGGCTACCCTGTAATTATACTAGAATGATAATGCACATTGTTTATCAAGTTACTTATTTGAGTCATTTTTGTAATATGAATAGTTTGAGCGGGTTTTCTGAGATATACCGCTCTTTCCGTGAAACTTACCACTTTGATCCAAATTGCCTCCGATCTTCCCCAAAGCCCTTCCTTCTTTCATTACAAGGCCTTTGAGATTTTCCCATCACCGCGCTGTGTGCTGCAGTAACTGTTCTGACTCTGCCGAACATTTCACTGTCTATGTCTGCCGAGTGCTTATTCCTATACCATTCGAGGAATTTGGTTCCCAGGGTTTTTTGGTGACCATAAATACCCGACTGTTTAAACCAACATATTTTTGTTTTCTTTTACCACGTCAAATCCCTGCAGGCAGAGTTCTGGGTTGTGTCATAAATGCTTGCCTAACGCCTGAATGAAATCGACACGTTGGTGTCTAAAGATGGCTGGTCCCGCTCTGTCTTCCCATCCAGAATTTATGTAAATCCCCCTGGCAGAATTTGTCATTAGTGGCCTGGTTTCCTGTTTATTGTTTATAGTCCTTCTCATGGGTGTGCTGTGGCTTCAGGTTAAATTTGCTGAGTGACTCATTATAAACAGTGAATTTTGTGCCCCAGCTTGGAAGATGCTTCACCAACCTTTTCCCTGTATTATCTTCTGTAAAATTATTTAAATAACCCATTGCTATTAATTAATGGAATGTAACAATAGTTTTTACATAGCATAAATGTTTTGGCAGATAGTTATCTATCCAGTGTTTTGTCCTTGTCTATGGCTTATTTTTAATTTTTGACATTTTACGTCATGGAAATGTTTTTGAATCTGGATGAAATCCAGTCCTTAAATTTTATTTAAATAAAATTGGTCAAGTTTTTTTTGTAATAGAAACCAAGAAGGTTCATTTGAATTAGGAAGGCTGTCTCCTTTCTCATTTTATTATTGTAAAAGTTTTTTTTTAATTTTTATATCATGGAAGGCATCTGCAAATGTACATTCTAAAGTTTGGGGCTATTTAAAATCTTTCAAGAATTTCCAGTGAGATTCTATTCTACTTCTGGTCTCCTGGAAAATGGACTCTCTTCAGTGCCTACTACTCATACTCACAAACATTGTGTTCCTCTCCTGCCTCCCTTTGATCTTTTCTGTTTTTACAATCCCATGGAAAATGATTTATTTTATTGTATTTTTTATCGAGAATAGATTTTTAGATACAATATTCTCTGATTATGGTTTCCTCTCCCAACTCCCAGATCTGAGCTCACCACTTCACTAACCCAAAAAGCTACCTCCTTTCTTGTCTTTTCTCACTAGGATACAAAGAAGCATCTAAAAATAGTAAGACAAAATAACATAAAATGGAACAAACAAATCATAGTGGAGCAAAGCAAACGGATGAATAAACAGAAGAGCCAAAGGAAAAAGCTCAAGAAACACTAGAAACACAGAGATACACACGTTCTCACACACAGAAGTCCCGTACAAATACAAAACTGCCATTTCTTCCTTAATGGTTTCCAGCACACAGTAGACACAGCCAAACATCCTTCTGCAGGAAGCCCAACTGCTACAGTGTATCTCTCAGTCCCCGAATCTCCTTTTCCTTTTGTAAGTGTCTATTTCAGGCCTCTCAGGACATTTGCCCACCATCTCCCTATTGTTGAAGTGATGAGAATTAATTCGATTGTAGTATTATACTTTTTTAAGTATCAGAGCTTCTAAAAGGAAATTTCTCTTTATATTCTAGTTTTGACCCATTATATTCTAGTTTTGACCCATTTGTGGTCGCCTTTCATGAAATTCTGTTTGAGGAGACCAGAGATTTGGTTTCTGTTCGATGGCTTGCTCATCTTCTAATTTCATTTGCTAATCTATGCACTTGTCCCACTTCCCTTTACTTCTAAGAATGCAATTTGTTTTTCTTTGTTGGTTTCTTAAAGTAAAAGGTCATGACTTGAAGAGTTTTTAGAATTTCCAAACATTATGAGCATTCTAGATGTCCCTATATGCATTTCCTTCTAACTACTGTCTCAACTACACTGGACATTTCCTGTTTCTCCAACCTTGAACCACGGGGCATCTAGAAATAGAGTGTAATTCTGAATCCCTGCAGATTCCCTAGATTTCTTTCTGTTTGTTATTTTTTTCCTAGTTTAAAAATCTCATGGTTCATATGATTTTTATTCTCTTATATTTGTTGTGATTTGATTTATGACCCTGAATATCTAATTTTGTGATCATTCCTTACATACTTAAAAATTATTTATATTCTTCTGTGACAGTTCTGTCTTTTGTTGTCATTGGTTTTCTTTCTACATTTCTTTTACTTTCTATATTAAGTATTGAGAGAAAACTACTGAAATTCTCAAGTATAATTATGAAATTTCACATGAAGCTCAAGACAAAGGAAGACCAAATTGTGGACGCTTCAGTCCTTCTTAGAAAGGGGAACAAAATACTCACAGGAGCATTTTGTGTGGAGCAAAGTGTGGAGTAGAGACTGAAGGAAAGGCCATCCAGAGACTGCCCCACCTGGGGATCCACCCATATACATAGTCACCAAACCCAGTCACTATTGCGGATGCCAAGAAGTGCATGCTGACAGGAGCCTGATAAAGCTGTCTCCTGAGAGGCTCTGCCAGAGCCTGACAAATACGGAGGTGGATGTTTGCAGCCAACCATTGAACTGAGAACAGGATCCCCAATGGAGGAGTTATTGAAAGGACTGAAGGAGCTGAAGGGGTTTGCAACCCCATAGGAAGAACAACAATATCAACCAGACATCCCAGAGCTCCTGGGGACTAAACCACCAACCAGAGAGCACACATGGAGGGACCCATGGCTCCATCCGCATATGTAGCAGAGGATGGCCTTGTCAGGCATCAGTGGGAGGAGAGGCCCTTGGTCCTGTGAAGGCTCGATGCCCCTTGATGCCAGGACCGGAAGGCAGGAGGGAGTAGATGGGTGGGTGGGGCAGCACCCTTATAGGAGGAGGGGGATGGGATAGAGGGGATAACATTTGAAATGTAAGTAAAGAAAATATCCAATAAAATTATGAAATTTTCTGTTTTTAACTCCATGATTCTCACTTTATATATTCAGACACAGATTTCAGACTCATATACATTTAGGATTTTTTTTTTTGTTCTTAGTTGATCTTTTTCATTATTTTTAAAATATTCTTGCAGCCTGGAACTATCCAGTATCCAAGCCACACTGCCCAAGGTGATTATGACCTACAGTGGGTGGTGACCACCCGACTTCAATTCTTGCACATGAAACTGAACCTTTGTTGATTAAAAAGAAAATAGATGAAGCAAGCAGACAGCTGCGATGGAAAACTCAAGACAGGGAAATAATGACTCCGAAGAGAAGCTCCCATGATCGGGTGAAGCCTGCAGGCTGAGGTGGAGCACAGGTAGCTAGGAACAGAAGCAGAGCTGAAGTCCTTGCGTCATGTAATCTGGAATTCTGCCCAAAGTGAAATATGTCTGTAGATCGGTCGCACTGCGTACCTGTAATCGAGTTCTTAAGCTTCCGGTTAGGGCGTATGGGTAGACATAAAAAGTCAGTGACTTTTACCTGAGGTAGGAGTCTGTACAGACTCAACACAAGGAGTCTGTACAGATGCTAGGAAGGCCTCCTGTGGTATGGAAAAGTGGAACAAAAGCAGCTATGAGGTCATTTACAGTAAAGTAATGAATGATTTACTGAGCAGACATAGAAGCGATCTTCATAGCATGAAACATTTACTATTAATGTGATTCCACTTTTCCTTTCAGGCGCAATCACTTCAATTAGTGACTATTTTCTAGTTTTCACGCTGTTTCACCTTCCGTTAAGAGCCTGAGGAGTATGCGCATGCGTGCATGGGCGGGGCCTGCGTGCTGTGCTGAGACTAGAAGATTGCCTGCCGCCATCTAGTCAAGAGAAAAGGCCAGTGGCACACACATCTGGTGTGAAGTCTTTAGTAGTTTTCCTTGCATTTGCTCCTCTTGTGGGCCTTTACCCCTAAACTGGCAATGCCACAGGATGAAAACAGAGACGTCGCTCTGGCATCTGCTTGCAAATCTCTCTTGTGTCTTTCGTTTGTACCGCTGCAGTAGAGCTGAGGGTTTTCCCGGCTGTCCTCCTTAATATGATTTACAGAGCCTGCACAGAGAGCATTTGGCAACGTCTATTTTTGGTCTCACTTGCAGAGTCCTAATTTGCATCTCCTCGTGGGTCACCATGGCCTAAATTGATCCGCACTGACCTAGCTCATTTTAAATCACTCACGGTTTGTCTGTATGCACACAGAACAAAACACTTCCTGTGCCTCAGAGGCTGCAAAATCAATCCCAAGGAAATTAAAGCGATCTGGATGAGTTCTTCAAATACAAGTGTGCTCTGTTGTTTTGTTCAAAATTGAGAGGAGTCTCAAAATAAACTAAAACGCTGTAAGCTACTAACAGACTATCTAGGTAATATTTGCACCATTTGCGTGTGATATGAATCACATTTCCCGGCTTAAAATGTGATTAATATTCCATCATTCAATTCATATTGTCTTTTATTGTATTTTTGAGCATTTGTCAAATTTTTGGCACAAGGGAAAATTTTTATTTCACTACAGTCATAAAGGTTGAGCTGGTACTACAAGATACTGTAGCTACCTGTCCTTGGGAAGAGACATGCAAAGAAGTGGCCAATATTGAATGAGGCTCATTTAACCAGTGAATGGTAACAGTAATTGAAATGTCTTTGAGTATTTTAACATTTATTTGTAAATAAAATTTGTCTTTAAATAAACTACTGAACTGTAAAACAAAAACTTATATTACTTATTATATTTACAAAAACGATGCCATACTTGGAAATATACTGTATTAGCTGAGACTTCTGCCTAATATATATTTAGTATTTTTTTTATAAATAGCTATTCTAATTATAAATAATAAAAACTATAAGGAAGATAAAGGGATAGAAGGATTCCTGAAAGGAGACTCAGTGGAAGAGATCAGGAATTGTTCCGTCGGTTAAACTGAGTTAGCTAAGCTTTGAAGAGGAAGCTGCTTAGGACAAGGAAGGAGGAGAGTTAGTCCAGGAAACGAACAGTGTTAAAATTTTAAAGCAAAAATTCAGAGTCACAGAGTTTCTGGAAATAAAATTACCTGGGCATTTTCTAATTTAAAGGAAGAAGCTTACACAAAAGCACGTGAACCATAGACTAAGCTTTTCCCTAAGAGAACAGAGAGCTAAGAAGCAGAAGGGTGAACCACTTACCTGAGCAAAGCTATTTGCACAATCACACCGTAAAGTAGCAATGGTTCGCTACGATGAACACGTACTTTTATTCCATTTCAGGCAAGCGCTGTATGCCTTGTCTGTTGGCCTAACACGTGGTCACTCGGTAACATACACTTCTTGATCTTTTGCCTCAATCTTTTCCTGGGTCCATCATGCCATTCCTCTGGGTAAGGACAACGAAGGCAGGCATGTATGGATGGTTGTGGGGTTAACTGACTTCAGGTTGGAAGACTACTCTGTTGCTGGGACCTGACAGGGCTGTATGCACAAGACAAACACTTAAAGGGTTCTGACGCGTTCCTTGCAGTTTGGGCCTGAAGAGCGCCATCTATGGACCATTGCGTGTACATCCAGAGAGTGGTCCAGGGGGCTCCGTTTGTCAGAACCCACAGTCCCTGTTGTGATAAGTGGGTGCTCTAGTCATTTAACTCTTAAACATTTAGACCAATCTCTTCGCCTCCCAGCTTTCGTGAAGAGCATAACAGAGTGAGTGCTAGCTTCAGCATGACAGACCTTGCAATAGTTTGAGAGGTGAATAAAAACTAGATATTTGGAAGAAATCAGAAAATTTTCAAGATTAAAAAAAAAAAAAAACAACCCAAAAAATCCAAATAAACCAAAAACCAAACCAAACAACCATAAAAACTGAGGCATTCCAAACACAGTTTGTAATGAAGGCTGACCTTGAGTTCATGGTCCTCCTGCCTCAAATCCTGAGTGCAGGGGTCCCAGCTGTGACGGATGTACCCAGTTTGTCTTCTCTGTTTTGAACCTGGAGATCTCAACTGGGTGCTCCATGCCATGGCTTTATTCTCATGGCACCTTTTCTGTCCTGTTGGCTGCTGGTTGCTCTGTTAATCTTCACGGTGACCCCTGGTTTCCCTCCCACACGTTGTCATCCCACAGTGGTTTTTTTTTCCTTCCATCTTTATAAATGTGTCCTCCTCTTTTATAGGTATTATATATCTTTGCCAAAAAGTATCAGGTACCAGTTTTCCGTTCCCTTTTAGCAGTTATTACAAAATATTTTTAGAATTTTTATCATCTTCTTCATCATCTATGGAATCATGTGTTGACATTCTTTCGGTGCAATAATTTCAAGCCTTTTTGACAACTTTCTCCTACTTGCTATGCCTATCAAAGTGAACTCTACAGAAGACCGGGGTTCATCAGTAAGATGTATTTGTCAATTGTATTTGTGTCCCTGCCTCCCACATTTATGTGACAGCGGGAGACCATTTAGATCTACATTTACGTGTCATGGTGATTGTCAAAATGCCTAGCCTGTTCCTGAGCTCTTGGGAGCATTTATGTCTCACAGTTGTGTTGGCATCATGTGACTTTCCTGAGATGTCTAAAAACACCACCACCACTCCAGACTCACTGGCACCATTACAGAGAGGAAACCTGCAGATCAAATAGAAAATAATCCATCCAAGTCCAGCTAGGAGGACCATCGAGTTTATTGGGGTTACTTACAGGAACGTAGATGACAGAGAGGCATCTACACCACCAGGGGGTATCCCTGGTTACTGAGGAGTCCCATGCACCCACAGCGTAGATGCACCAAGGAGTTTCCTGGCTAACATATGGGTAACTACCCAACCAAAGTAAATTATTTACCCTTTACCATGTCTCAGAGAAGGGAGGAAACTCGTAAGGGTTCTTGAACCTTGGAATTCTCATGAGCCCCTTGAATCTCTTTAGGTCTCTGATGATCATGAGCTTCTCCCATATTGCCCTGAGGAAGAGTTAGTAGACCTTACCTCACTAATGTCCTATGAGACTAAAGATGGCCAGAAGTGAAACAGAAGAAATAGCTCATGAGAATTAGGATGTGGCACTCCCCCTATCTATTGTTCCTGGACCTCTGAAATGTCAGCAATGATAAATCTTACTCTGTCTTAAAGCTAGGCCCATTTCAGTTCCCCTGGTGGTGTTCTGTTTTTTCCTCCATGGACTCTTACTAGTGATAAGTATTCTTTCTAGGACATACCATAATCTCTACCCCTCAATTTTCTTCTCTCTGATTTTTAAATTACTTTATATCTTGTAAAGTCTGATTATAAATATGAGACACAATACAGGGAAGGTAAAACCACCTCTTGGTGCTATAGCATCAGCCCCTGGGGGACTTGTGACTCTGTTGTCTTAAAACCTATGCCTGTTTTTAGATTCTGGAATCTGAAAAGAGTTCCTTCACTTCTCTCTAAATGGCTCTCATTATAAGCCATAGCTCCAGTGACTCCTAGATCATTGTATCACCCCACAGAAAGTCGAGCTTCCAGGCTGTACCCAGTTTTCAGCATGCCTGCTGTGACTCCACCAAGCAGACTCTATCCAAGAGCCCTGCTTGTGACGAATGAGAGTGAGAAGCCAAGTCCAGGATAGTCTACTTTAAAATAATTTGGAACCGTGGATGCAGCTCAATGGAGGAATGTTTGCCTGGTATGCATGAAGCCCCAGACACAACTGCAAATGCAAAGGGTAATTGTCAGACGTGGTGCTATTCACCAATATATCACCAATAATGTCCGTGCATCTCGTAACTAAAGAGACATGCCCGGAAGGCCAGCACGGCATGATCGAGATGCAGAATATAACAGTCCTGGGTCGCTCACGTGTGGCACCCCTAGCCGCTCAGTCCCCTGAAACCAAAGGTTGGGCACCATCGAGTATGCTGTCCAGCAGGGAGGAAGTCACACACCTCTTACCTCCTTCTGTTTCTTCCTCCAAATCTGTATAGTTGCCATGGCAATCAATAGCTCCTCTCCTACGATCGCCCTTCCAATCTTTGAT